>NW_028288993.1:0-347500 GCF_059628265.1 Tinamus guttatus | reverse complement strand
AGGCGGCCGCGCTGCCATGAGCGGTGCCAGGCGCAAGATGTCACCGCGGAGCCGGAGCGGGGCCGGGCACCTGCCGCGGGCTGAGGCGGAGCCGCGCGACGCGCGACGGGGGGACCCGACGGCGCGGGGGGGGCCCGGGCTGCCCGCAGGCCCCGCCGCCCGCTCGGGGCGGGGGATCCGAGGCCGTCCCGGCGGGGGCGGCGAGGCCTCGTGGGAGCCGCGCGGGGCGGCGCCGCGCGGGGGCGGGCGCCCCGACGGCTACTTAAGGCGGGCGGCGCGGGCGCGGCGGCCCGGCCGTGCCCCATGGCGCCGCGGAGCGCGGCCCGGGCGCTCTGCGCCGCCGCCCGCCTGCGCTCCGCGCCCCGACGGGCCGACACGGGGGCCCGGCCGGCGCCGCCGGAGCCCCCCGGCCCGCGGGGCGCCCCCCGCCCGCCGCCGCCGCCCGCCGTGGATTTCGGGGACACGCGCGAGGCTTTTCGGAGCAAGAGCAGCGCGGAGCTGCTGCGGGCGCTGCTCGTGCTGGGGCTCTGCGCCGTGGAGCCGCTCGTGGAGCGCAACCAGGAGGTGAGCGCGGCGCGACGGGGCGGGCCGCGCAGTGCCGCCACGCTCACCCTTCCCCCTCGTGTCCCCTAGCTGCTGCAGCTGAGCCGCCGCGTGCTGGGGCAGCCGCTCTTCGAGCGCCTCATGAAGATGACCTTCTACGGGCAGTTCGTGGCCGGCGAGGACCAGGAGGCCATCAAGCCGCTGCTGCGGCGCAACCAGGCGTTCGGCGTGGGCGCCGTGCTCGACTACAGCGTGGAGGAGGACCTGAGCGCCGAGGAGGCCGAGCGCAAGGAGCTCGAGTGAGCGGCGGCCCCGACGGCGCGGGGAGGGCCCGGGGGGCGCGGGGCCGCCCGAGGGCCGCGCCGCCCGCCGCCCGCCTTAGCCGGGCGCCCATTGGCTGCCCGCGCCCAGCCCCCCGCTCCCATTGGCTGCGGAGTTGGGGCACCGCCCCCTCGCCCCGCTTCCCCTTCCCCCCCCATCGGGTCGCTGCCGCCAGGCCCCCCCCCCGGTCTCTCCCACCCTCCTCTCGCTCTTGCCCCCCCCGTCGCTCTTGCCCGCCCCCCTCGTGGCTCCGGTCCCCTCCCGTTGCTCCTACCCCCCTCTTCGCTCTTGTGTCCCCCCCGCGTCGCTCCTGCCCCCTCCGCCCCGCTAAGGCCGGCGCTGCTGTCGCGGGGAGCCCCCGTCGGGGCTTCCTCCCCCCAGGGCTGTGGGCTGGAGCTGGGCCCAGGGCAGGAGCCGTGGGGCCACCTGGCCGCAGGGCCCGTGACCCCCCGCGGTCCTCGCTGCGGAGACAGCGACAGGGCCAGCCCCGCCGTAGTGCGTTCGGAGCAGGCGCCCGCTTGGCAGGCAGCAGCTTTCGGGTGCGGGGAGTGACGCGGGCACTGCTGCCACCACGCTGCGCTCGCCCAGCGTGAGCATTATCTCCCCTCGCCATGTGGCTGCTGCTTATCAGGGGGCCCTTGCTCGTCTCTAGCTCACAGGTGGCCCCGTGCGCGGTGCTCCTTGCTCGCCAAAGGGGTGTTTCCAGGAGCGGCTGCAATGCGCCCGCGTCCCCGGCCTGGCGGGCACAGTGTGTGCAGGAGCCGCAGGCACAGCCCTGCTCAGCATCCCACTGGGATTTGGCTCCCCCAGCATAATCCCAGGCGCCAGTGACTGCTAGCGCCCATGCCGCCAGCATGCGGAATGAGGGATCCCTGCTGGCACTCAGAGCCTGGCTGCAGTCCCTGGGTCTGGTCCTGCCCGTGACTTAGTTGTGGGGGCTGCTGAGGTCCCAAACTCTGCCCACCGCGGTGGCTTGGGCTGCTCCACAGGAGTGCGGGGCCATGAGCAGGGCTTGTTCAAGCCATGAGCTAGTAAATGGACAAGGGAAAAGGTAACTCCATTCTGGTCCTGCAGGGATGTCATGGCAGGGGGCAAAGCCCAGGGTGAGGCATCTGTGGCACTGCATTGTGCCCTGGCCCGTGCTGAGCCCGGCTCTGTCTGCTCTGTTCAGAGGCAGGAGCCCCAGTTGCTGCTGCTTCTGCGCATGAAGCAGCTGAACGCGGCTGGGACAGGGTGAGGTGTCCGGGGCTCATAGACGTGAAGGCTTCAGCTGGGAGCATTAACGCACCAGCTTGGCTGGCAGTGACCAGCCCCGGTGCTCCAGGGTGCTCCCTACCCACTGCAGCGGTCTCTGCCACCCTGCCTGGCCAGCTCCCAGTGCCCCGGCAGGCCTTGACCCCGTCCTCGTGGCGCAAGGACGGCAGCCGCGGTGAAGCCGCGGTGACGTGGGCGGCCAAGGGCCCCGCGGGGGTGCCAGCACCTGTGTCGGGGGCCTGTGGGGACCTTGGCAGCAGCCCCGAATGGAGGCAGCGCTGCAAGAGGGTTGGCAGCGGTGGGGGGGACATTTGGCTGCTCTGCCTTGTCAGCGCGGATGGAAAGGTGACAGCTCACAGGGAAGGAGGCTGGGAAGTGGCTTCCTCCCCGCGGGGGTGAGTGGAGAGCCCGTGGGGGCTGATGGTGCAGCCTCCAGGCTGTCGCTCACCTCTGCGCTTCCTGAGGCAGCAGCCGTCACGGACACCCTGCAGGCAGCTCTGCCAAGCAGCGCTCGGACAGGACTCGTAGAGTTGCTGCAGCCTTGCACTGGTGTCTGCAAAAAACGTGTTGCATGTGTGGAGGATTGAGGGGCTGTTCCTGCCTGGCTTTATTCCTTGACCATCGTCCAGAGCTGAGCTTCCCACAATGGTTATACTTTCCTTGGATGTGATAATTTGGGACAACCTCTCCCTGATGGTTGCTCATCCCCTCTCGCAGACCCCTCTGCTGATGGGCGAAGCAAACGCACTGTTCTTCTGGCACCTTGCTGCAAACCTGCAGCGAGATGGAGCGTTACCTACCCGCTTCGCACAAAGGAACCTCTGTGCTTCTCCTGAAACAGCTTCTTTGGGCTCGCAGGAAGCTTTCAGCAGGCTCAAGTCTGCTGTGTCAGCTGAATTAGTCTCTCACAGCAATCCAGCACGCTTGCTTTCCCCTCACTGCATTGATTCTTCCCCACCAAAGCAGAATTGTGCCAGCTCGACTTTAACGCTTTCTCTGGTTCGGTACTGACAAGACCTCGTGTCTTGCAGATAATTCCTTGCCAGTTAAAGCCTTCTAGAAGTTTTAGGGTAGGGCTTAGTGCTGCTTCCCGCTGCGAGACACTTGCTATCTGTTGGCAAAAGGGTGACCAGGTATAAGTTGAGTGCAGCTGCTCTGGGTTAAAGTGGCGTCTGGATGCTGCAGGAAGGCTCTGCTGGCCAAGACTAATGTTACAAAAGAAACAGATAATATCCAGGAAAAGCTATTGCTTCAGCTGGAAGAAGGAGTCTCCTTTATTTTGCTTGATGCACAATAATAAAGTGAACATCATGACATTTGCTTTATGTGCCACCTCAGGGAGCAAAGGACCCGCTGCAGTCAGGAACGTTGCTGCAAAAAGTCCATTAATCTTCAGGGACACAAAATGCTTCAAAATCGAGGGTGTCTCTTTGCTAGTTCAGTTTTGTGCGTTTGCTCTGCATAGGTCTGGGAAAGCTCTGCTTCCTGCTGCTTGTCTGTAGCGTCTCAGGTGCTGGATACGAGGGCTCTGCACTTGGGAGTGCTCTGCATTTGCAGAACGGTCCTGCTTTGTTGCACTGGGGACCTGTTTGCAGGGCACATCTCTGCTGCCGTGTCCCCAGCATCCCAAGCATGTCTTGCACTGTGACATGCTGCTTGCTCCAAGGGGATCTTCTGTTTGTGGGGGCCTCTGCTTCCACATCTTCTCCTGGGATATATAATGTGTTGTCGCCTTCCTTCCTCCAACTGTTTGTATTCAGAGGCAGAAAGTTTCTTGACCTGTCCTGGGAGGCAGCAAAACCATGGAGAAAACACTGCCGTGCGTGGCAGGTTGTGGCACGGTGCCCGCGGCTCCCGACGCGCTCTGGGTGCTTCTGCCCTGGTTCAGGGGAGGCTTCACTGCGCTCAGAGCAAGCCCAGGTTGCTCCTGCCCCTGGGGACCCGCAGCAGCAGGAAGGGCTTGGCTGCTTGTTCGTGCTTCCCACAGGCCCTAATCCCTGTCACAGGGTTTCCACGTGGCCAGTTTTGTTCGTTGACAGGGTCGCGCGTCTCAGCTCCTGCGAGATGCTCTCTGACTCTGGCTCCACTGGCTTCCTGTTCTGCTCCTGCTGCTTCCCTTTAAGGCCCTTTCCTGCATGTCCAGAGGGAAAGGTGATTTTGGGACGCTGACTCCAGAGTTGCAGAGGATGGATCTCCAGGGAGGGGGCAGCTCTGGGCGTCGCTTTCTAGATATGCGAGATCTGCATCCATGGGCTGGATTGGAGGTGCCAGGCCCAGCTGCTCAAGTTAGAGGAGGCAATCATGGCTTGGCCAGCAACAGCCTGTCCGGGCCCTGTTATCTCGATGTCACAAAGTTTGGGCTTGAGATGACATGCAAGGTCAGCTGGAGTTGAAGCTGAGCCTTTCTCTGTTTGCGAATCGTTGGCTAATGCTTCGGCGCAGGCAGCTGGACCGCTGGCAGGAGAGCCTGCAGCTTGGCGGAGTGGAAAAGCCCTTGGCGTGGGGATGGCACCTGGAGCGCCGCCAGGCTGCGGAGGCGCCGGGCCAAGGCTTGGCGTGACGGGCGAGGAGCGCGGGCGGCCGCGGCACCAGCGCTGGCCTCGTCCTTGCTCCGGGATGGACATCCCTGCCTGCAGCTCCTCAGGGTTTTGCAGCCCTCCGGATCCCTCGTGGGAGCTGCCCTGGCCACAGGAAGGGACATCTTCCTCGTGCCACCACAGCTCCCTGTGGGAGCGTTGGGCATCTGCCCTGCTGGCGGAGGCTGCACTGACCGCGGCTGGATGTGTTAGTGCCAGGACTGCAAGGCAAGACCAGCCCTGGTGGTGGGCGGGCGCCGGGGAGCCTGGGCAGCTGCCCCGCTCACCGCGGTCACCTTGCCTCCTTTCTCTTCTCAGATCCTGCACCTCTGCAGCTGAGAAGGACACGGGAGGTGAGTGAAGCGGCCACTCCTGCCCGCAGTAGATAGGTCCAGCCAGCGCCATGGGCATCCACAGCCTCCGAGCACAAGTTGGTTGGGAAACGCTCTTGGCTTTTCTCAGCCAACGCCGCTCCTCAGCAATGGCTGAGTCCCTGCCTGGGCAACAGAGCATGAAGGACCCATTTGATGACCTGTTTTGGCAACTTGTATGGTCCAAGCCAGAACCTCTTTGCCCCAGCGCCTGTCCCGAGCCTATGGGTGGGAAGCAGGACTCATGAGGAGGCTGTAAGAGCCCTGCAGAGGTGCACAGCCCACCTCTGGCCTCTTCTGCAGGAGCAGAGCAGAGAGAGAAGCAGTACCGGGCCCACCGCGGCTTTGGAGACCGCCGCGGCGGGGTCATCAGCGCCCGTACGTACTTCTACGCTGATGAGGCCAAGTGTGACCAGCACATGGAGATCTTCCTGCGCTGTATCGATGCCTCGGGTGAGTGCTCTGCCATGCCCTGAGCTGTGCCGGGGTACTCGGGAGTCCACAGGCAGCGGGCCCGGCGCTCTGCAGCCCCATGGCTGGGCTTTCTGCACAGCCTGTGCCCACATCTCGGCTGTTCCTCCCACCTGGGAGCTCTTCTTGGCTCATCAGCTTTGTGCTTCGTGGCTCTGTGCAGGCGGCAGCTCTGAGGACGGCTTCTCAGCCATCAAGCTGACGGCCCTGGGCAGGCCGCAGTTCCTGGTAAGTGCCCGGGGGTGCCCAGGGCTGCCTCGTGGTGCCACGAGGAGAAGGGCTGTGGCTGGGCAGGGTCCTGCCAAGCCCGGCATGGGCAGCTCACGCCCAGCTCTGCTCCTGCAGCTGCAGTTCTCGGAGGTGCTGGTGAAGTGGCGGAGGTTCTTCCACCAAATGGCTGCAGAGCAGGGCCAGGCTGGGCGGGCAGCCCTGGAGACGAAGCTGGAGGTGGAGAAATTGCAGGTGAGCGGGGTGATGCCCAAGGGACAAGGCTGTGCTGCAGGAGGGATGGGCGGGACCTGCCACCACACAGGGACTGCTGGAGGTTGTTGATTTCCACAGGGCAACCTGAGCAGCTCTGCCCTGTGATGCCTCAGATCCAGACTGGGTTTTGCAGCCCGCTGTTGTGCTCTTCCCTCCATCCTGGTCCTCGCCCTGCCTTTCCCCTGCTGGTTTACTGCTGTCTTCAGTTGAGGGGCTCCCACTCCTCCCTGTTGCCATGATCCCCGTCCTGTCACACTCCTCCTTGGACCGCTGGCCGTGCTGGAGTGGGCTGCTCCTTGCACTGATGTAGCTCCCTGCACGCTGGCCCTGGGTGTCTTTCTACCCTGCATCGGTACTGACACCCCTCTTGCCGGCAGGAGGCCCTGGCCAATCTTGGCATTGCGACCAAAGCAGAGAGTCAGCACTGGTTCACGGGCGAGAACCTGGGCCTGAGCGGGTAAGTGCGGGCCCTGCAGTTCGCGGGGTGCGAGGGGAGCTTGACATTGGCCAGGGTGTCTCCAAACAGAGCAGGTTCTGCTGGGGTGACTGGCTGGGTCGGGGGGCTGCGTGGGGCAGTTGTGCACCCTGCAGGCCGGTGCGGGGTGGGAGCGGGCAGAGACCTCCTTGCTCTGCCTGGAGCAGCCCGTGGTGACCTGGCTCTCTGCTCACAGCACTGTGGACCTGCTGGACTGGAACAGCCTCATCGACAGCCGCACCAAGCTCTCCAAGCTGCTGCTGGTCCCCAACATGAAGGTGGGTAAGCTCAGCCCTGGCGCAGCCCTGCGGGCAGTGCCAATGCCAGGCAGCTCCTCCTTATCCCTGCCTGCTGCTCCTCAGGGACCCTTCCCCATTAGGCATCTACCACCTTCTCTTTTTGGCCTCCAGCCCAGGGCATGAGCTTGTCCCTCTCCTCATGGGAAGAGGAGCCCTCCTTTTCCCATGGGCACCGAAGTGTAGGTCCAAGCATGGAGCTGCTTTCCACAAGCCAGGAGCTAGGCATTTGGATGCCAAGGGAGAGGACTCGGTGCTCCTGCAGTGCCCTGCTTAATGCAGAGCAGAGTCAGGCCTGGCAGCTGCAGGCAGCACGGCGGAGAGGGGGAGCAGGGCAGAGGGGTGGCAGTGTCACCCGTGCAGCCCTTGAAGGCCCAGAGAGGCAGTTTGTGGCACACGGGAGCTCTGGGGCCGCGGGAGCACTGTCGCCTCCCTGCGCAGCCCGCGCCGGCTGCCGCTCCGGCACAGCCACGTCACCGGGCGCCAGCACAGCCACGGCCCGGGGGTGCCCAGCTGGAGTGGGTGCACGTGGGGCACTGCCCGTGGCTGCGCCGGGGCGGCACCACCACTGGGGACCCCCCGCTCTCTTAGGAGGCCAGACTCACCTAGGCAGCCAGGCCGGGGTGCCTGCCGCAGTTTGGCAAGGGTCTGTCCTGGGCTCCCTGTGCCCTGCCAAGCAGCAGCCAGGCCTGCTTGGGCATCCTTTGCTTGCTGTGCTCATCGCTGGGGCCCAAGGAGCTGGAACCAGGAGCAGTTCAGGAGACCACCTGCAGATAAGTGGCTTCCCGTGGAGTTTTCCTCTGCTTCCAAGCAGGCCCGGCCATAGGCAGCAGCTTCCTGCAGCATCTTTTTTTCCTCAGGCAGGGCAATTCCATGTCCCCGTGGCTGTTCTCATTTCAGACTGGCCAGCTTGAGCCCCTGCTCTCGCGCTTCACCGAGGAGGAGGATCTGCAGATGAAACGGATGCTGCAGAGGATGGACGTCCTTGCAAAGGTCAGGAGGTGCCGGGAGACAGGGCTGGGGCAGGTCCTGCTGCAGAGGGCCGTGCACTGGCAGCAGGCTCAGCCCCATGGTGCTCCCCGTGCAGAGGGCCGCAGAGAGTGGCGTGAGGCTCATGGTGGACGCAGAGCAGTCCTACTTCCAGCCAGCCATCAGTAGGCTCACCCTGGAGATGCAGCGTCGCTTCAACAGGGACCGGGCCGTCATCTTCAACACCTATCAGTGCTACCTGAAGGTGAAGCCCTGCAGGAGACTGCAGGGTCCAGGGGAAGGGACCTGCTGGAGGAGCTGGGTCCTGTGGAGACCTTGGTGTCCCACCAGGGCTGGCTCCTGGAAGTGCAGGGCACATGTGGCACTGATTCAATGACCGTGCGCTGTCTCTTCCACCTGCTGGCAGGAGGCTTATGACAATGTGACTGTGGATGTGGAGCTGTCACGCCGGGAGGGCTGGCACTTTGGCACCAAGCTGGTCCGTGGTGCCTACATGGAGCAGGAACGCAACAGAGCTGCCCAGATTGGCTATGAGGATCCCATCAACCCCACCTATGAGAAGACCAATGAGATGTACCACAGGTAGGCGACAGTCCCAGCCATAGTCCTCCCATCCTACGGGGCACAGACTTGGGCAAGTCTTCCCACAGAGCCCTGTACTGCCCTGCAGGTGCCTGGACTATATCCTGGAGGAGATTAAGCACAGCCGGAAAGCCAGTGTGATGGTAGCATCTCACAACGAGGACACGGTCAAGTTCACCCTGCGCAGGTAGGAGCTGGGGAGGTGGCAGGGACACAGGCCTGTGCCCAGCCTTGCGCCCAAGGACCTGGGGGAGGGAGAGCTGGGCAGAGAAATGGTGAAATGTGCTGCTTTTCTGGTCCATCCTCTGTGCTCAAATACGGTGATTCACCCTTGGATGTGATGCTCAGAGCCTTGCTGTGGGGCCAGAGATGGGGCACAGCACAGTAGCCCATGGCAGTTGCAGAGCGAGCCCCATGGCACAGCCCAGCCCAGCCCAGGGCTGTTCCAATCGCTCGAGTCTTTGGAAGGTGACTTCTGCCCGGGGTAGGGTTGGTGCCGCCTTGTTGTGCTCAGAAGCAGGTCCAGTGTCATGCATGGGGCGTTCTGCTCCTGCCTGCTCCCTCTCTGCTTTTCTCTAACACTGAGGCTTCCGGCCTGCAGGATGATGGAGCTGGGGATCCATCCCTCGGAGAAGAAGGTGTCCTTCGGGCAGCTGCTGGGCATGTGCGACCAAATCACGTTCCCGCTGGGTGAGTGCTGCAGCTCCACTCCCTGGAAACACGAGGGACTCGGGGCTGATGGAGCAGGGCCGGAGCGTCTGTCCCAATGGAAGCAGCGCTGCCAGCGAGCAGGGAGGGAGGTCCTGGCAAAGAGCAGACACGGTGCCGCACATCGCTCCTGCCTCCATCCTCTGCACAGCGTTGCCCAATGTGCAGCTCTGCACCCTCTGCCCTCCTGTAGCTGCATGGGGACAGGATGAGTGACCCCAGCCTTGTTCTCTCCAGTTCTGCTCCTGGCCCAGGCAGTGGATTAGACATGTTAGGGGACCGGCCTAGGCCAGACAGGCTGAGGCATGTGCAGAGCTGCATTTAGCCCAGCCCAGACACATGCAGGACATGCAGGTCACGGGTCTCCCTCCCTTCACAGGTCTCCAGCGTGGAGACCCCCAGGCCAGGAGAGCAGCTTGAGGCAGACTGGGCAGTTGTCCAGCGTGGATCCTGCTCCGTCCTGGAGCTCCCCTAGCAAGCTGGGCTTGGTTGTGTGTCTGCAGTCTCCTCTGGTCATGCTGGAAAAATGTGTTAACTTGATGTTTCTGGTTGAATGCTTCTTGAATTGGCTGGGCCCTGGCCGCTGACATTCCCAGGGCTCCCAGTGACCTTGGCCTTCTCCTATTCAGCTCATTCCCAAGCTTCCAGTGCTGAGCAGGAGGAGGGACTTGCTTTTGCTTCCCACTTCCCTGGGCAGGCTCCTCCACATGTCTGGGCTGCTCCCAGACTTCCCCCTCTCCACTGCTTGGCTGTGTTGTCCATCCAGTGAAATCTGCTGCTGCCGTCTTTGCTGGCCAGGACTTGCTCCCGATTCCCTGAGACCCTCTGAGCCAGTCACACATGTTGTCACTGCACCCTTCCCACCAGCTTGCATCTCCACAATCCCTCCATAGATCACAGCAGGCAACATGGAATGGTCTAGGGATGAGTCAAAGGGCTCTGTCCCCAGTGCCCAGATCCCCTTTCCCAGCTGCCTGTCCCACTGGCTTGTTGCATTTACCCAGAGAAATGTCTAGCCCTGGATGCCCATTGTAGCAGAGCCCAAGGGAGATGGGAGAGCAGGGAATTAAGGAGGCTCCCTTTGGTTCTGAGCATTTTCCTGACCATCCTCTCTGTCTCTCCAGGCCAGGCAGGCTTCCCCGTCTACAAGTATGTGCCCTATGGCCCAGTGAACGAGGTGCTGCCTTACCTGTCCCGGAGGGCCCAGGAGAACAGGGGCTTCATGAAGAGAGCGAACCGAGAGCGGGACCTGCTCTGGAGCGAGTTCAAGAGACGGCTCTTTGCAGGAAGCCTCTTTGGCCCCAACCACTAACTACCCCGTCCGCTGGGATCCAGATGTGCCACTTGGCCCAGCCTGTGCCCATGGAGAAGGCTTGTTGTGCCTTCATGTTTAACCACTATTGCAGTTCCCTTTCCTAGTTCTATTGCAGTTTTTCCCCCAGCGGCCTTTGCCCTGGGCAGAGATGTGTTCTTGTTGCTGTTTGAACCACGTTTGCCTTCTGGAGGTGCCTGGCGTAGGGCTGCCCTGAGTGCCAGCTGGAAGCGCCCCAAGACGAGTCCCCTCTGGCACGTGCCAGGGCTGCAGCTGGGAGTGCAGCTCAGCTGCTGAACACTCCCGGGCCCCCTGGTGAAGGATCTCCTGGTGCTTTGCTCGGGGAGCTTGAGGGTGGAGGAGCAGCCGCCTGCTTCATGGCCAGGGCTCAGGGCCAAGGGCTCAGCTGTCCCCAGCCCTCCCTGAACCAGCATCATGGCACGGCCAGGGCGAGCTCCTGCAGCCGGAGCTGGGGCTTGCCCTGTCTTCCAGCTGCGTCAGTGCAGATGTGGTGAGAGGACCAGCGGAGGTCACAGTGGGGCTGGCAGCGCTGGGCAGGGTGCAGGTGCCTCCTGCCCGTCCCAGGGCAGCTGCATCCTCATCAGCTTTGCACAGACCTGAGTCTCAGACTCGGCCCCATAGGTGCCTGCATTCTGCACGCGGGGGCACGGGGCTGGGCCAGAGCAGGGCACGGGGCTGGTGGCACTCGCCGCGCTGCTCATGTCCCGCTGGCGGGGGCTGACCCCGGCTCTGGGTACCACCATGCAAGAGCCAAACCTGTGCCGGGACAGGCGCAGGCTGGGGAGGCTGCGTGATTCCCTGGGAAGTGCCTGGGAGCTGCTCTGCAGCCGCCTAGTTCTGTCATACACTGGATTTCTGGAGAATAGTGCTGATTAAAATAACTACTGTTTCCAGCCCGACTCTTGGATTCATTGGGCAACCCGAGCACCTGCGTCCTGCCTTGTGCCCCTCATCCCCGAGGTGAGCGTGGTGCCTGCTGCTCAGTCCTGCGAGCCACATGCGGAGCGTGCAGCCAGGAGGAGAGACGGGGCCACCCTCCTTGCCCTGCTCTTTGGAGACCCCGCTGCTTCTCATCCACGGCGGGGATGCAGAGGTAAAAGGCAGGCACGAAATGGCCCCGGAGCGCCCGCTCGCTTGCAAGGCTGCCAGCAGCAGCGGCAGTTGCATGGGAGAGGCGCTGGCGCCGTGCAGCCCCAGCACGCGGGAGCCGAGGCTTCTCCCAAGGCCCGGAGCCTGGAGGGTGACGAGCACCTCATCCCCAGTGACAACAGCTGCAAGGATTTTTCAAACATCTACAAAACAGCGTATTTTTCCTTTTTTTTTTTTTTTGAAATTCATCTGTGTTTTGTGTTTTCTTTTCTCTCTCTCTGTTGCTGAATTTTTCCAAAACACAGCGCAAGGCGAGGCAGGCACCTGGCAGAGCGGTTGCAGCCGAAGCTTGAAAAAGAAAATGCAAATGCTGCTGTCATGGAAAATGTTGAGACCAGCTTGGGGAGCGCTAGCACAGCCCGCTGTGCCTCGAGCCGTGGCCAAAGCCTTGCGGCTGCTCAAGGGACAAGCAGGGCTGGTGGCTCTGGCAGGTCACAGCTAGAAGCCCAAGCAGAGTAGCCCTCTCCCCTGGCACTTTCCATGCCCTGGGGCCTTTTTTTGCACTTTCCTACCCCAAAAAAAACAGGTGCTTAGGCTGGTCTGCTGCCTCTGAGTCCCCTAAGGTGCCGCCAATGCTGGCTCGTCCCCATGCTCGCCTGGCTCTGGCACAGCCCCTGCTCAGGCTTGGATGAGCCCTGGGAAAAAGGAGCAGTGCTGCCTGCTACCCTCAAATCCTAGGAAAAGATAAAGCTGCTTCTGGAGGCCGAGATAGGAGCCAAAAGGAAACGCATCCTTGCACGATACGAGGGTGGAAAATACGTGGGGTGAGAGCTCACTCGGCTCGTCTAGGAAGTAGAGAGCCTGGACAAGAGCAAGGTAAGAGGAGCAGCACTGGGCACAGCAGGAAGGTGATGGAGAGAACAGATAGGAGGGGAATCCTGGCTATGGAAAGGTGCCGGAGCGGGGCTGGCAGCTCCAGGCTGGGCTGGAGGGGGATACTAAGCACGTCCCTGGCCTGTGCACCCGGTTTCCCTGTCACCGGTGACGTTCCCGCTGCCACAAGGCCGGCATTGGGAGTGACCCGTGGCTTCAGTGCCAGTGGCCCAGCACGTCCGTGCCCAGGTGCTCTCGACCACCCGTTTGAGAGTTAACCCTCTCCCCAGCCCTCTTTCCCAAACCCAAAGTTGTACTCCTGGCTGGGTGATTCTCCAGAGGGAATTCCTCCGGCCTCGGCACGGCCCGAGCTGCCACCATCTCGGCATTCCCAAGCCAGGTTCTGGGAGCCAAACGGGGCCACCCTGGTGTTCTGGGCATGTGCCAGGCGAGCTCTCTGAGCAGGACAAGGGTGCACAGCGGAGGCAGAAGAAGCCCCGCAAGGGCAGCTGCTCCAGGGCACGTGGATGCAGGGGGGCATGTGATGGCTCTGTCACCTGCAGTCACTACTGAGTCCCCAACCGTGGCTTGATGGCAACTTTGCTCAGTAGAAGGAGCCTGTTCACCCCTGCCTTCCTGGCTTCACAGTGCCACAGAGGGGTCCAGGGTGCTCCCTGCTGCAGCGTCACTGGTAGATCACAGGGACACTGGTCTTATTGCTTCTTGGTGGACAGGACCTTGGACCAGTACGTGATGAGTCTGGACTCTAAAAAACTGCAACTTACAGCTTCTGGGATAGTCTCCGAAAGAGCTAATAGGAGGAAAGGGTTATTTCAAGGAGAGTTGTTCAGATTATGAAGCATTTGGGCTCTCTGCGCAAGCCACTGCCCATGTTTGGACATTACGAGGTGGGCAACCCACCGGCAGTCATGTTCATTGGGATGCTACTGCAAAGGAGAAGTTCCACCAGCGAGTCCACCAGGGAGGTCCCTGTTGGTGATGAGAGTTCTCCAACCTTCTCATTTGCTCAGTGAAGGAATCCCAGAACAGGAAGGTCCTTGGGACCACCCAGGACTGTCTCACCCACTCCTGAGAGTTCCTAATCCCTACTCAGAGTGATGGAGACTCCATTCCCTCTACAGCAAACCTGCAGAGGTGACCGTGGCCCTCAGACACAGCCCTGTATGAGACGCACGCTCGCTGTCCATATGCCACCACACAGTCCCTTAGATGAAGCTCTTGGAAGAGTGACACAGTCATTCGAATGGAAGGGGGTTCACTTGACTCTCTGGGAAAGCTGAGCCTGCAGATGACGATGCTCCACAGTCTACAAAGCATGAGGAGTAGCAAGGGTTATTGTAGCTTTGTGTTTGCTACACTGCTACACCTGGCAGAGGCTGAGGGTGTTCTCCATCATGCTTTAAACATACGTACAGCTCACAGAGGTCCCTGAAGCTCAGACAAGCTTGGCTTTCTCCTCTGTCTCCTCTGCAGCGACCATCAAAGTTGAGAAGGCAGCTGGTACGGGGTGACGGTCTAGGGCTTCTTGGCCCGCCCGGTAGCAGTGTTGGCTCTGGAGAGATAGGGGAGGATGGCACTGAGGGCCCATAGCACACAGGGCTCAGTGTGATCCTGTACCCTGGGCAATAGGACACGCTCTCCCCCTTGCCCATCTGCAGAGGGGGTGGCAGCTCAAGCCAGGAGCTGTGTGAGCCAATCGGATAGCCAGACCTCAGGGAGTCTCATGGGCACTCGGGGTTATCTTGCTCGGAGGCCCTTTTGCAGTGACAGCCAGGCCAGTCCCACTTGCTTGTCTTCAGGACGCCAGTTCTCCATCTCCTTGCTGAGCTGCCCCCACACCAAAGCAGTGCACAGGCACCTTCCACCTTGGGGGGACATTTGGCTCTATAGAGGCCTTGGGTTTCCTGCGGAGCTCCTGCCTTCCCGATGCTTCCATCTCCTTGGGAGCCCTCAATAGCCAAGGGCCCCAAGGAGCCTCCAGCCTTGCATGCAGAGGTAGCCCCACCGCCTGCCCTACGTGCCACCAGGCTGCGGACGCCAGTGCTGCTGATCTGCTCCATAGTGACCAAATACAGCGTGGGACCATTCCGGGTGTCCAACGTGTCCCCCCAGCAGCTGCGTCATGACCGCGGGCCTCCAAGGGGCTGCCCTGGGCTTCTGCCATCCCTTTCACGGGGCGCAGAGCGTGCCCGTGGCTCCCACGGCTGCTTCCGACGGTCACCCGAGGCAGCCGGGGAGCAGCAGCTGCCAGACACGGACGCTGCCCGCGCCCGGGTGCCGCAGGACTGCAGGGCTCTGCCGGGCGCCGGGGGCCCCGCAGCGCCGCCCCGTCGAGGCCCGTCCGCCCCGTCGGGGCCCCCGGCCGCCGCGGAGCCCCCGGCCCGCGGGCAGCGGCCGCCGCGGGGCCGCCGGGGGGCCCGGAGCCCGTCCCGCCGTCAGGGGAACCAATGCGGAATTTCCTGGCGGGCCGCGGGCCCCTCCCGCCGCCGCCGAGAGGGGCGCGGGGGAGGCGGCGGCGCGGAGCTCGCACTGGCGCTTCCGCCCGCCGCGCGGCAGCCAGGGCCGCGCCGGGCCGCGCCGGGCCCCGCGGCCCCGCCGACATGGAGGCGCCCGCGCCGCGCGCGCGGCGCCGCGGCCCCGGCGGAGCCGCTGCGGGAAGCGGAGCGGGAAGCGGAGCGGGATTCGCGCTGCTGCTGCTGCTGCTGCTGGGCTGCGGGGCGGCGCAGGAGCTGAGCCCCCGCGGCAGGAACGTCTGCAGAGCCGCCGGGTAGGAGCGGCGCGGGGGCGGCCCGGCGCTGGGGGAGCCCGTCGGGGGCAGCGCGGCTGTCCCGCCCCGGGCGCTGGGCGCCTTCCCGGAGAAGGTCCGGGCTGAGCGGGGGGAGCTGCGGGCGACGGGCCCCGCGCTGGGGAAGGCGCGAGGGGCGAGCGGGTCCCGGCGCGGGGAGCTGGTCCTGCTCCTCCTGGGTGGTGCTGCGGGGAGCCCGTCCTGCCCGCCGGGGCGTCCCGTTGTCCTCCGGTTCCCCCTCTGTCTAGTTCTGCTGCAGGACATAGGTCCTGGGTGGCGGGGGGAGCCGGTCATGGTGCAGGGCATCTGCTTGGGGACCTCAGAGCCCCATCCTGTCGTGGGGAACCAGTACGGGGCTGATCATGCTGTGAGGAGCCAGTCCTGCTCCCTCTGGAGCGCTCCTGCTGCAGGGAAAACCTGGGAGCCTGGGTCGGGATGCTCTGGGCATCCTGGTGGAGCTGGCAGGGGCCGGGATGCTCTGGGCATCCTGGCGGAGGTGCCCCAGGCTGCCCAGGATGACCGGCAGCTCTGGGCCACTTGGATTTGGTATCAAGGAGGGAGTGTGGACACAGCCTGGCTCTCTCAGGGCACTCGTGCAGCCGGGGGTCCCATTCTGTTATCCTGGCCAGGAGAAGGGCTCTGGGGGGCAGCCCAGCCTCGTCGCCACTCGCTCTGCTCCCTCGCGCCGCTGACGCTGCCGGTCGCTGTGCAGAGCATCACCTCCAGGCAAGCCCCGCTCCTCCACAGCCCCGGGGCTCTGAGCTGGCCATGCTCCCCTGGCTGCTGCAGAGCAGGGAGCACCCAGAGCTGCTCCAGCTCAGCTGCAAGGGCAGCTTCCTCGGACTGTTGCTTATGTGGAGCGGCGGGGAGGCCCAGGCTGTAAAATGCACCTTTCCGTTGTGCCCATGAGGTTAGCCCGCAAGGAAAACATGTGCTGCAAGCGAGAGGGGCCCACATAATGGCTCCATTCAGCCGGGCCGCAGGGCGCTGGTGCCCCCTCCTCAAATTACAGGCTGAATTTCCGAAGGAGGCATTTCCCGAGCCAGAGCGGCCGCGCTTCCAGCCAGCCGTGTGCTCCCGGCCTCCTGCCCGTGCTGGATGGGGCCAGATGCGCTGGAGGAGGATGCACCCGGGGAGGATGCACCAGTTCTTTGCTCGGTGACCCCCAGGGCTGGTTCCTGGCCCGGCTGCCTTGCCCTTCCCGGGGGAGATGTAGGAAGTTTCGGTCTGTGAGCAGTCGACCCGTTGTTCCCAGGGTCCTGAGATTGTTCAGGGCACAGGGAACAGCAGGAAAGCTGCTCACGGACTGGGAGAAGATGCGGAGCTCCTACTGATGCTGGGAGAGATAGGCGTAAAAGATTTTCGAAGCTGATGGAAGCAAAAGCAAGCTGTGCTCGCTGTCCCTGCCCTTTGCCAGGGTGCAGGACACCTCTCTGTTCTGCAGGAACCCACACGCTCGCCCAGCGCTTCGAGGCCCTGGGCTCGCTGCGCCCAGTGCTTTGAGCCAGAACTGGGCTGCAGGTCTTGTGGGTGCAAGAGGCGCCTGCTGGCGAGCAGGCCCGGGCTAGCAGACAGGCATCTGGGCAAGCTTTGTCCCTCCTCTCATGGCTGCAGTAGTCCCTGAAGCCACGTGAGATGGCTGGGGACAGCACCCAGGAAGAAGAGAAGACGGTTGCATCGTTTCTTCACCCCCACCCTTCTGAAAATGCTGCTGCTTCCCTCTCTTTCCCACCCCCGTGATGCTGGTAGCCAGCCTCTGCGCAGCACCAGCCCATCTTGTCCCCTCTGCTGCCCATGGCGCTGTGGCTGTCGAGGACACATGGCCAAGCTGGACTTGGAGAGTGACCACGAGCCAGGGAAGGTGCGGGAAGGTCCCGCTGCAGCCGGGCTCTGGGCACAGTGGGGTTGGGTCTCCGTCAGAGCGGAGGTTTGGGCACCCCCTCTCACACGTGCGAGCCACCCGCCAGGCCTCGCTTTTCCCGTCCCCCCTCCCCCCGTTCTGCAGCTTTCCTAAACATTGGAGCTCATTAGAGCTGCTGGTTTTACTCTTGGCCACATGTTTCGCCGGATGGTTGCAGGAGCGCTGGGCGCCGCTGCCGGCGGCAGCTCCCACCACCGTCCTGCTCCTTCCCTGCAAGGCTGAAAACACACTTGGTTTGGAGATCTCCACACTTTGCTTTGGGGTCTGCAAACTTGCTCCTGCATCCGTCTGCCCTTGGCCATGCAGATCTTTGTTTTTTCTTTTTCCATTTTTTCTGGTTTTCTATTGAGGATGCAGCTCTGCACTGCTCCAAGGAAGCCGCCTTTGGCTGGATCACTATGCTAGTGGTTTCGAATGGGATTCAGGCTGAGGAATTATTGCTAAGTTGGGATGGGAATAGGTCCCTGTTTCCAGCCCTCCTCAAAGGACTGGAATCCCTGTTTCCATTGGGAGGAAGCTGTGGTCCTGAGAGCTCCGTGTGTCGACGATGTGCAGCATTCTTCTAATGACCCAGCAGAGACAGGGATGGCACACATGACCCACAAGGTGGGTGACAGAGAGAAAAGGGGCTCGGAGTCAGGATAACATCCTGCTCCAGTCTGGAAAGGGCTCTGTGCTACCAGGAAGCTGGGAAGGGGGATGGCTGCATGGTGGCCAGGGAAGAGGCCAGTGTTGCACTGGGCTTGGGGGATGTGCCGTGCATCCCCAGGGCTCCTCCGCATCTCCCTCCGGTGAGCTGGGTGAGCAGAGCTTTGAGCTCGGATCTGCTGGCATTGGATCCGGTCTGAGCCATGGGAGAGCCAGGGAAAACCTTCCAGGTGTGCGGCTCGCAGCCCTTTAACCATGGAGGATTGTGCTGGTCCACACGGGGAACAGACGCTCCTGTGTGGGGAAACTGATCTGGAGCAGTAGGTGATGGAGAACTGCTTCCAGGAACTGGCACGAAAACAAAGATTATTTTGATTCTGCAAGGGAAAAAAAAAAACATGCCTCTACTAGAATAAACTGTGGAAAAACCTGCAAATTTCTCCAGCTCCTAAGTGCTGCTGGTGCTGATTGGTTATCGCAAGCGGGATACAGCCCTGAGTCAGAAGCAACGGCTGAGGTTGATGTCTGTCCCTGCAGGTCACAGCTCTGCCACGTCCATGCCCCTTTTCTTCTGCATCCTTAAAATTTCCCAGACCTGCTCACATCCCAGGGACATTTTTCTTTTTTTTTTCTCCTCTTTTTTTTCCTTGCACGTTGAAGAGCAATCAAAGGAAGCCTGGAGGCCTTGTTCCTACAGGATGTGGCTGCGTTCGTGTGGTCTCGGAGAGCGGCTTTCAGGGGATCCCCCAGTTGTCCCCTTGCTTGTCTCTTCGCCGTGCGGTGCGGAGGAGTCGCGGGATGCACAAGCTGAGCCCCAGGACATGAGAGGGACCTGGACCCACACTGTCCAGCCCCTGTGGGCTCCAGGATTCCCCCATTCCTGCAGGCAGCACCGCTCCTGGATGGCTCCGATGCTGTCCGGAGCTGGCTCGGTTGGGTGGGAAGGTCCTGGCAGAGGATGCGGGGGCCAAGCGTGGTCCTGCCTGCGCGAGGTCCCTCGGAGCGGAGCAACAAGGGGCACTTCCCTGTGCACGGAGCTCCCCGAGGCCGCATCTACCTGGCCAGCGGCTCCGGCGCTGGGCGCTGTGGGGAGATAAGCTGAGCTTTGAAGCGCCCGCGGGTTTATTGGCTGTCAGAGCAGCAGATAAATGAGAGGAGGGCTGGCCGAGGAGGTGTTGGACACCATCGCCTGGCACCGTTTCAGGGAGATTAGGTATCTCGGAAGAGATAGGCCCTAATCCTGCTCCTGGGAGAGGCGCTGTGTGTGGGCTGAGGCTGAGGCTGGGCCCGCAGGGCCGTCCTGCCTGGCCTCAGCACCTGCTTTGCTTTGCCTTTCTGTCTTTGCTTTTCTTATCTTTGGGGCATCGTGCTGCACGGGCCCAAAGGGGCACGATGGCCTTGGCTGCAGTGGCTTCAGCAGCCCGTGGGCCTGCAAGGCTCAAAGGAGCTTTAATTCCCTCTCCTCCAGCCTCCAGAAACCGGTGACACAGCCTGAATTTCCCCCCTTTTTCAGAGGAGGAGGAGATTGCTTGCACTGGGATGGATAAGGGGCACCGAGATGATGCCCTTGGCATCTCCAAGGCGCTGGGCTCTCACGTGTGCGCTCAGGTTTGTTCTCAGGGCCCAGTTTTGCTTCCCAGTGCCTTGTTTTCATGCCGTGTTGGAGGGCTGTGGTGACGGACCTGGTGGGTGCTTGGGACCGGAGACGTCCAGGACGTTTGGTGCCTCCGCGATGGTCCTTTCTCCATCCGGGCTGTGCTGCTTGGTGTGCCTGGAGGAAGGAGAATAATCCCAGGTGAAACAACAGGTGCTTTCACCCGAGAGACAAAGAGCCAGAGGTCCCATCCCAGCTCCTCGACGGGGCTCTAGGAGCTGGATCTCCCCGCAGCATCAGAGCACTGCAGCAGAGGAGATCCAGGATTTCCTGCGCCCTAGAGCATGCGGCCGTGCCTGGAGAGACCTGCCAGGCAGGAAGTTTTAGTCCAAAAAACCCTCTCCCGTCCTCAGACTTCATCCCCTTCCCCGGGACGGAGTCCCGTGGCTCCTGCGGGACCAGGGTGTCTTGCGGAGAGGAATCGCGCCCGTGTTTCTGCGGAGCCTCGGCCCGCCCGTCCCAGGGGGTTGGTTTTAATGGATCATCCCCCTGGCCACCAGCTCTCCTGGCTCAGCTCTGGGGCTTGGGGTCTGGCGGCGCCGGCCCTGCCGGTGAGACCCCGCGCGCCCCCCGGGCGCCTGCGCGGAGCTGCTCGTGCGCTGCTGCCGCGTCGCCTCCTAATCTGCTTTTCGATTGACTAAATAGATGGAGCTATTTTGGTCTCGGCCCGCAAGGCATTTTTTCCAAGGCCCTGAATCATTTTTGTGGTTCTTTCCTGCCTGCCTCCCAGTTTCTCCCCATCCCTTAGGAAAGGCGGTGTTTCGGGGGCAGCCCCCGGCCCGGCCCGAGCCGCCCTGGCAGCTGCACATGATCCTGTGACTGCGCTTGGTTTCGGCCGAATATTTTCCCGCTGTCTCCTCCTCCTCCTTAGCGTTTGTTACGTTTACAGAGAGAGAGGAAAAAGTGCATTCCAAGCGGTGCCGCTGGCGGCCGAGCCAGCCCGCGCGGCGGCTTCCCTCGGCTGCAGCGCCCTTGCACAGGGCTCAGGAGCCTCCACGAGGGCTCCCGTCCCGGCGGTGGCCACGGAGCTCCCCTTGGAGCTTCCTGCCTCGTGGATGGGGTAGTGAGAGCAGGGGGGCCAGGGAGACGGGATGGAGACCGGTGTGGCAGAATTGGCTGGAGGTCTCGGGGACCCTGTTGTGGGCAGCAGAGCGTGTGGAGGGGCCTCCTGAGCCTGTCTGTGGCTCTGGGCGAGCGGCGTTAGAAGAGACATGACGACAAAATCGCGGTGCTTCCCGGTGCTGCAGCGATGCTGGGGGAGCAGGCGGGATCCGGAGCGCAGGAGAGGCCCTGTTGTGTCCTCCTCTTCCCTGGGGAGTCGCTGGCCTCTACTCTGTTATATTTGGAGCCAAGATGTCCTGCCTCTCTTGCTGAGTGTCCTACACTGCTCTGGAGCTGGCAGCAGCTGGGGCTTGTTAGCAAAAGCCAAAGTATCCAGAGAAAATCCTAGCCCTGCTCTGAAGAGCCCTCTGTTTTCCAAGTGACTCCAGCAGGGACTTGGTTTTGGCACGAGCCTCTTGTCCAAGGGTCTCCGGGTGCGGGGCAGGGAAAGTCCAGCGTTGCTCCTAGTATTTGCCCCTGGAAGCGCTTTGGAGAGTGCAAGAAACCCTCAGGTTTGGGAGGAAAGGAGCTGCCTTCTGCTTGTGCTGGCTGGGCAGCCGCGTGCCACTGGGTGGAGGAACAAGCGGAGGAAGAGGAACTTGGAAAATGTCCCTTGGGTCACTTGGAAAAGGCGCCCTTGGGCGGTCGGTGGGTTCTCCGTGCGGTCCCAGCAAGGAGAGCTGCGGGTCTCAAAGCTTGTGAGGGCTGCAAGTGCTGCCAGCCTTACATTGCTCCAAAACTCACAGCTGTTGTAAAACAGCAGTAAACAGGAAGAGCCATCGGGACAGCAAGGATGCCCTGGGCAGGGAAAGTGGTAGAAACGTGCATGCAGGATGGACGGAGCACGTGTCCCTTGGCCATGTCACCGCCGGTCTCCTGCCCTGTCCTGGTGGCTGGGTGCTCCCTGTGAGCCGGAGAGGCCGGAGCTAGTTGTGCTGGGCAGTTCCGCGTGGGTGCTGAGAGATGCCGGAGCCCAGGAGGGCTCTGGGGTGATGCAGCCCTGGGATGGGAGCAGAGCAGGAGGCTGCCAAGCAACGAGCCATGTTCAGCCCCTGCATTAAAGCTTTGTCTGGGCTCTTCCTAGGAAACTTCATTTCTAAATATTATTTTCTGACGCCTCAGTCAAGGAACGAGCTCCGTTTATCCTTGCCTTAAACCCTGGCTGGCAGTAACATGATCTGAGCCATTTTGTGAGCGTGGGGCACTCGGTTTCCTTGGGAGAAGCAGATGGTGACGCTCTGCGAGCTGGTGAACGGCTCTCGTTTTGCCTCGTCCAGGCCATGAGGTGCACACAACGGTGCTCAGAGCTCAGCAAGGAGGTCTCCAGGGCCCCTTGCATGGGCCATGCAGACGGGATGTGGGACCTTCCAGCACTGCTTGGTCCCATCCGTGTGGACCCAGAGCCACGTGGGCTCGTCCTGGCTTTGGATGACGTTTGTGCTTCTACGTCTTAAGGCAATGAGTGCCCCAGGGGCAAGAAGTGCTCCCCTTTAACCAGGCCATCCCTTGGTGGGTGACAGAGGGTGACCAGGTGTCCTTGCACCAGCTGGAGGGGAACAGGTCGTCCCTGAGCTGTGTGTTTCCCTGCCTGACGTGCAGCTCCGTGGGGCCACCGTGGACTCGCAGCTGGCACCGAGGGCAGCGGGACTCTCGGGCTGGGAGCCCTGGGAAGAAGCGTCCCGTGAGGGGAACCTACTACTATTTTTACCCCAAAGTGCCCAAAACAAGCTGAGCAGGAGCAAATTCTCCCTGGTTGAAGGATGAGGAAGAAGGAGCCGCACGGAAGCTGCTCCTTTTCCCACTGTCGGCCTCGCTGCCTGGTTTGGGTGGGAGAAGAGAACAGAAGAGGAGCAGGAGCATCTATGTGTTGGGGAATGGGCAAGGTGTCCCCAGCGCCTACTGTATCCCGGGCCGTGACAGCGGGGCCGGGGCCCTGCTCTGCAGCAGGTGCTCCAGAGGAGCCGGGACGCGCTGGTCCCACCGCGGCGGTGGCCGCTCGGGATGGACCGGGGCTTTGCGGGGGTTGTCACCATGCGCGTTCTCTTTCGTGCAGCCTCTCGGTGCTCGTGTGCTGCCCGGGATGGAGGCAACAAGGAAACGAGTGCTTAATAGGTAAGTGTTGGCCTTTTGCTGTGGTAGACCTTGCTCTTCTGGGCACCCGTTGCAGAGCCCTCTTCACCTTGCCAAAGGCTGCTCTTCGGTGGCCAAAAGCCTTTTCCGAGGGACGTCTGTGCGCAGCGGGACTCCGATGCTCCAAGAGCCTAGAGACTTTCCTGCCTTTCTCCTAGTGCGTGGAGCAAGATCGGTGTGTGCACAGCATGTGGACAGGGGGCAGCGAGCGCTGGGGTCCCCTGTGTCCTGGGGTCCCCTGTTGCAGAGCCAGGTCCCTGCCTTCCTCCCTTGGCTGCTCTGACAGCTCCCTGGGTCTGCAGGAGGCCGATGAGCTCTTGGGGACCCTGCTGTCAACCCAGGGGCTGACAAGGTGTCCTCCAGGGCCCAGAAAAGCTCGGGGATGTAAAGGCGAAGGAGAGGGCGGTCTTGGGGACAGGACCAACAAGGCTCCCATGGGTGTTATTCCCACACTCGGAGTCGAGCCCCAGCCTCGGGCACTGGGAATGGTCACATGAGGCTGTTGTTCATCGAGGAGAGTCCGGCCTGGAGGGAGCCGGGGGCCGGCGGAGGAGCGGCGGCCGTGGAGCTGGTGCTGGTGCCACGGAGCAGCCGCCCGGCGCCACGGAGCCTCCTCGGGACAGCGCGGAGGCCGTATGCAGGTGCCACCAGGTCCCTCGCGCCTGGGGCTGGCCGCACCGCGTCTGCGTCCCGCTGCGGCCCGGGGCCACGGGCTGCCTAACAAACTAACCCACGCGCATGGGCCCCGTAACCGCTCGCTGCATGCGCCTGCGCCGCGCAGCCAGCCCCGTCCACGGCGCCCTCGGGAGCAGCGGGGACAGAGCTCCCAGGAGCGGCCGGGGGGACAGGGCGTCAGGAAGGGACCTCAGGCTGCCCCCTCACCCCCAACCCTGCTCTAACCCTTAGACTCACTGCTCCTAACCTGTTTAATCTGTCTATTTTAGGGTTTTCTATAGTCCCCACCACCGTAGGTCTAAGAACGCGCAGGTAAGGCGGACTGGCCGAGGCGGCTGCCCTTGCTCTCGCTGTGGTCCGGCCGGCTCTGCCGCGGCCTGGGGCCCGTCAGCCTCGTCCCGCGGGATCGCGGGGGCCGGCAGCGCGTCCCGCTCTGCGCAGCCGTGCCGGGAGCTGCCCGGCCCCTTGGGAGCGAGGCTGCTGCGCCCTGCCCTGAGGGACGGAGCGGAACGGAGCGGGTGGCAGGGACAGGGCTGAGCAGGGCGGCAAGAGGCCGGGATGGAGCTGAGGGAGGTGGCAGGAGGCTGGTGGCAGGGATGAAGCTCAGCACGGGGGGCAAGAGGCTGGTGGCAGGGATGGAGAGGAGCGGGGTGGCAGGAGGATGATGGCAAGGACAGAGCGGAGCGGGGTGACGGGAACAGAGCTGAGCAGGGTGGCAGGTGACAGGGACAGAGCTGAGCAGGGTGGCAGGAGGCTGGTGGTAGGGATGGAGCTGGTGGCAGGAGGATGATGGCAAGGACAGAGCGGAGCCGGGTAACGGGAACAGAGCTGAGTGGGTTGGCAGGTGACAGGGACAGCTGAGCAGGGTGGCAGGAGGCGGGTGGTAGGGATGGGACTGAGTGAGGTGGCAGGAGGATGATGGCAAGGACAGAGCAGAGCAGCGTGACGGGCACAGAGCCGAGCAGGGTGGTAGGTGACAGGGACAGCTGAGCAGGGTGCAAGGGGCTGGTGGCAGGGCCAGAGCTGAGTGAGGCAGCTGGTGGCACCTTTCTGGTGAGGGCCCCCTGCCTGCTGGCCCAGGACACGTGTCCGGTGGCCCTGGTGGGGCCAGGCTGCGCGAGCCGCCGGGCACTGCCCGCGCTCACGGGCGCCGTCTGTCCCCCTGTGCAGCCGTGTGCGAGGGCAACTTCACCTGCAAGGAGAACGAGGTGTGCGTGAGGCCCGGCGAGTGCCGCTGCCGGCACGGCTACTTCGGCGCCAACTGCGACACCAGTGAGTACTAGGGGCCCCTTTGCCAGCTCTGCGGGCCGGGGACACCCCACAGCCCCGGCCTCAGTGGGCACCGGTCACCCAAAGCCTCGGCTGTTGTCACCATGTGGCCGGGTCTGGTGGCCTGGCCGGGGCGCTGCTTGTCCTCATCGCGATCCTCCTGCTCGGTCCTCCTCACCAGCTCCTGGGTTGGTGCCTGGGACGTCATCCCTTCGGGGCATCTCCTGTGACCCAGGCCTCTAAATGGGGCTGTGAGGAGGGAGGATGGTGCCCTGGCTGGTGGGGAGCATGGCCCATTTGGGACAGGGGGCTCCGTGATTGGTGGCCTGGACAAGGGGGGACGTGGGGAGGTGCTGCATGCCCCGGCCGGGGTTGCCTGTCCCGCAGAGTGTCCCCGCCAGTTCTGGGGTCCCGACTGCAAGGAGATGTGCAGCTGCCACCCGAACGGCCAGTGCGAGGACGTGACAGGCCAGTGCACCTGCAACCCCAACCGCTGGGGGCCCAAGTGCGAGAACGGCTGCCTCTGCAAGCACGGCAAGTGCGACCAGCGCACGGGCAAGTGCACCTGCGAGCCCAACTGGTGGGGCCCCCAGTGCTCCAGCTCCTGCTACTGCAGCCACAACTCGCAGTGCGACCAGCAGACGGGCAACTGCCTGTGCCAGCCGGGCTGGTGGGGCCGCGGCTGCAACAACCAGTGCTCCTGCAACAACTCGCCCTGCGAGCAGTTCACGGGGCGCTGCCAGTGCCGCGAGAGGACCTTCGGGCCCCGCTGCGACCGCTACTGCCAGTGCTACAAGGGCAAGTGCAACCAGGTGGACGGGACCTGCACGTGTGAGCCGGGCTACCGGGGCAAGTACTGCCGTGAGCCCTGCCCCGCCGGCTTCTATGGGCAAGGCTGCCGCAGGCGGTGAGTGCCCAGGCACAACAGGGCGGGGAGAGTGGGCAGGACAGGGGTGTCCCGCGTGCTGGGTCTCCGGGAAGGCAGAGGGAGCATCCAGGGCTTGCCCAGGGGGCACGTGATTTCGGGGAATGTCAATGGTAGAGGGCTGAGCACAGGAGATGGGGCTGGTTGGGGTAAGGGTGGGAGATATGGAGTGATGGGTACAAATTAAAACACAGGCAGTTCCCTCTCCATGTGAGGAAGAACTTCTTTGCTGTGAGGGTGCCAGAGCCCTGGCACAGGCTGCCCAGAGAGGCTGTGGAGGCTCCTTCTCTGGAGATCTTCAAACCCGCCTGGATGCCATCCTGTGCCCCGTGCTCTGGGTGTCCCTGCTGGAGCAGGGGGTTGGACTGGATGATCCCCAGAGGTCCCTGCAACCTCAGCCCTTCTGTGATAACTGAGATGTTGTCCCCGGCCCCGCTGCGGTCAGAGCTGCCGTGGGGTGCCCAACACGTGTCCCCCCTCCCTCGTAGCTGTGGGCAGTGCAAGAGCCTGCAGCCCTGCACCGTGGCGGACGGGCGCTGCCTGACGTGCGAGGCCGGCTGGAACGGCACCAAGTGCGACCAGCCCTGCTCACCCGGCTTCTACGGCGAGGGCTGCGAGCAGCTCTGCCCGCCCTGCAAGGACGGGCACACCTGCAACCACATCAATGGCAAGTGCTCGCACTGCAACCCCGGCTGGATCGGAGACCGGTGAGTCCGAGGGCTGGGGCTGCATCTGGGACCCCGGGCCCATGGGCACCTCCTAGCGCTGGTTCCCACTGGGATTTGGCGTCTTGGCAGGGCCTCCCCGCTGGTCTGTGACTGGATTGCAAGGACAGGTTTTGGCTGCGGTTCGTGTCTCCACATCCAGAGGGGAGGGCAGGGGTGGCCTGCGCCTGCTGGCCCGGCCGTGGGGCCGTAGGAAGCCAGCTTAGACCCTTCCCCGGGGCTGGCGGGGCTGCTCCTTGATGCAAGGATTAATTTAGGAGCTCACAACAGGATTCGGAGTGGCCCTGGCGTCTCCCTGCCCTGGGCAGTGTGGGGCAGCAGGGATGCTGCGGGGAAGCCGGCTTCACCCTCACCCACCACCGCTGCTGCCTCCCTGCCCTGCTCTGGAGCACCGCAGCGCTGGCACTTGTCCCATTTGCCTGGGAGAGCCCGGTGCCCGCAGGCTCCGCGCTGCTCCAGCTGCCTCTGTCTGCCTGACCCCTTAGGTGCGAGACCAAGTGTCGCAACGGGACGTACGGCGAGAACTGCGCCTTCGTGTGCAGCGACTGCGTCAACGGCGAGTGCCACTTCGAGACGGGCCGATGCCTCTGCCGCGCGGGCTCCCACGGCACCTAGTAAGTGAGCGGCGCCCGCGCACGTTTCAGGCCGTCCCGGCAATCCCAGGCTGCCAGGAGCGGATGGGCCCTGCCATTTCAGGCCCGCTGAGGTGCCAGGATGGGTGCTGAGCTGGGGAACGTGCTGGGGGTCTGCACTGGAAGCGCCTCCTGTGCAGCCGCAGAGCTGTTCTTGACTTCCTCTTGCACATCAGAAACGACTGTTTTCAAGAGCTGTTTGGGCAGGTTTCAGAGCCCGGATCCGCTGAGTAGATCCATTGATTGGAGTCTCCCGGGTACGGGGTGTTTATGGAAGCAAGGGGGCTGCAGCACGTGGTGCCGCATCCACCCCCGCTTTAGGGCTCGTGGAGAGGCAGCCTGGCACACGGCCAGGCAAACAGGCTCCTTGCGTTGCCTTGGAGGCAGCTCCTGCGGGATGTGGGGAGCACAGGGCGAGGTGTTTGCTCCCTGAGGTGTGCTGCCGTCATCCCCAAGCTGAGGAATCTGCAGGTAGGGAAGTGAACCCAGGGAGCATCGGGAATCCCATCCTGCTGCCTGCTTGTGGCAGAGGAAAACGTGTGGGCAGTGGTGGCGGGTGGCATGTTATGCCATGCAAAGGACTTTGGAGAGCTTTGGAGAGCAGGTGTCCTCCTGCAGAGACCCCAGCAGTGCCCGCAGGGTTCGCGGTCACATCCCGCCGAGCTGTGGTACAAATCTTGGTCTCCCAGTAATAGCTGCATGGGCCAGAGTCGGCGAGGAGTTCTTGAGAAAGGGGCTTTGCTTTAGGAAATGTGAGCTTGGCAAAAACAAATGCCTGCCTCCAGAAAGTGTTTTTGAGTTCAAGATGGAATTTCTAGTCAAAAAGGAGAGCGAGGGAAAGCAAGAAGAAAAACCACATCCCAGAATAGCAAATAGCCTCACAGTTATGGCATCCGCTTGTCGCTCCTGCTCCGAACTGCAGCTCCAACCTGGACATTTCACACGCAGGGATGAGCCCTGCGGCCGCCCCTTCCCTTTCCCCCTCCCCAGAGAAAGGAAACGAAGGCCCTTTGCTCGCACAGAGCTCCCGTGCGAGCTCTGCACCCCTTCCTCCCGCGGCCTCCGCGCACAGGGATGGCCGGACACAGTCTCATTCCTTCTCCCTTTTTTTTTTTTTTTTTTTTTTTTCCAATGTGGAACAGAAAAGTCTTTCGAAAACGTGAGGAAACTGTTTCCCCTGCAGCTCAGGCTCGGCCATGAGTTTCCCCAGGGTCCCACCGTGTGTTGTTCCGCTTTTCCCAGCAATTAACTGCGAGGCTGATGGCGCCTGCAGAAGGACTTGGGGCCTGCCCGGCTGACTGGCAGCCGGTGCCAGCAGTTCTCCGGGGTAGCTGAAATGAGGAAAATTTGGATTTGGGAATTTTTCTCACTTTTTCCTTCTTGGGACTGGCTGTCAAGAGCCATGATGGAGCAAAGAACTTGTTCGTGACCTCCAGCCCTCAGAACATGCCCCACGGTGCTGGCAGCTCTGCAAGTGCCCATGTTTTGAAGATACCCATCGTAGCTCCGAGGTCTTTGCGTGCTGGTCTGGAGTGTTGCTAAGCCCTCACCTGTTGTCTTTTCGGGGGGATCTGTGCAGTATTTGTGCCCTTCTATGCATGGTGAAGGATTTGCACAGATGACAGTGGAAGCTGCCTGGCTGGGAAGTAGCTTTGCAGAAACAAAACCAAACTAGAAAGCCCCTGTTTAGCATCTGTGCTGCTCTGGTTGCAAAGGAGGACATTCCCAGCACATTGGGAAGGTTTTGAGGAGGAGATTGGGTTTTGCAGAACTCAAATTAAGCTCTTAAAACCACCCCTGGAGCATGAGAGCTCAAGGTCCCTCGGTGGCACCACGTGTTGTAGGATGCCCATGTGCAGCACTGCTCTTGTCCTTGCTGGATCTGTCCTCAAGGTGCAAGCAGGGAGAGAAGGGGCAAAAGAAAGGCAGGGAGAAAGAGGTGGTCAGGGCCCTGCCCCGGCAGCAGCCCGAAGCTGTAGTCACAGGGAAAGTTGTGCTAAAACAGGACATGCCACTGGGCATGGACACTTGGGGGCTCTCTTTGGTGGTCAGGCACGTCTCCGTGACTATGTGCAAACTGCTGAGGTTTTTTTTTTTTTGTAATTTGGCCAAATATAGGAAGGCTTTGGAAAGGATGGCAAAAGGGCTGTAGGGGCGTCCTCTCGGCTGTGTGTCACCCAGATGCTGAGGGGAAGGCTGGTGACACGTTGTGATGTACACAACGCGATTTACCTCCTCAGCATCATCCGCGGAGATGTGCGGGCCTGCTTGGAAAACAAATAATCCCATCTTTTCAGCCCCACAATCTGCTAGCCTGGGACAGACCTTGGGATCAAACCGATGCGAGAGCTCAGGCTCGGTAACTGCAGCAACGGGTGCTCTGGGCTGCCTGGAGAGCGTCGCTGCCCCCATCCCTCCGTCCTGCCACGTGTTTGCTGTCCCAGCACAGCTGCTCCGAGCAGCTGGGCGCCTGCACAGGCTGCCGCCCGCGCCCGGCGCGTGGCAGCGTGTGGGCACGGGGCTGCGCTTTGAAAGCCGACGCAGCATGAAATGCCTTTAGTCAGGGCCAGCCCAGCTGCACGGCCTGCGGGGCCCGAGGGCAGCTGGAGGTGGCTGGCCCGCACGGATGGAGCAGATGTGTCTCCTTGGGTCGGTGCCGCCCAGGAGCAGCTGGCAAGAGTTCGGCATCTGGCAGCGCTGCCTTGGTGGTGGAGCCTGTTGCTGCTGCAGAGCTTTGGAGCCATCCGAGTTCCCTGCCGAGGTACCCAGGAATGAAGCTTCACCCGCTGGGGTCTCGCATCTCCCTGTGTGCTCGGCTTTTCCCTCCACTGGAGCCTTTGGCCATGATTCCCAAGCCCAGGAGAGCTCCCAGGGCAGTGTTCGGGACAAGCTGGCAGAGGCAGGTGGAGGACGTGAGTCCCAGGCCGCTCTGTCCCCATGTTTCTTTGTCCATGGCTGAGCTCCAACGCTGCAGTCTGTGCATCGTGACACTGGCCAGCTTTGTTTTGCTTCGTGTTTGACCTGCTCCTTTCAAATTATGGCCCAAGTCCTATAATTAAAGCCTGTGGCTACGTCTTCTGCGGCCGTTGCAGACAGTTAGTGTCAAAGACAAAACAAAAACATTTCCTCCGTACATGCCGGAGGCCGTGGGCGCGCGGTCGCTCCCTGCCCTGTGTGGGCCGCGCGCTGCAGGTTGCTCTCTGCTTGCAGGAGCGGCTTCGCTGCGAGGTGACGAGTCTGCCCCCGAGCAGGCACCGCGGCTCAGCCGCCTTCCAGAGCTTCCACCCCAGCCCCGTGGAGCAAAGTGTGCGAGGAAGGGGGAGTCTGGGTGCTCTCGGAGCTGTCCCCTGTGCACAGCCACCCGGGTGGGTGGCGGGCCAGGATGGAGGCCGGTACTGCAGGCCTCACCGTGTCCAAGGTGGCACTGACGGAGAGCGAGAGCCTCGAGCGCTTTTGCGTGTGTTTAGCATGTTTCCCGTGCGCAGGTGGCCACTCTGTTTCTCCGCAAGCCCCTCGGGCCGAGGAGCTGCCGCCCTCTCCCAGGAGCTGCCGTTCTGTGTGAGGAGACCTGGTGGCAGCTCGGCTCCAGCGAGACTTGGCCCTACGAAGCAAATGCCTCAGCCATCTCTGCTAGGGGCTGGTCATGTTGTTTGCCCTCTGGGAGGGAAAATCTGGGAGCCTTCCCAGCGGCAGGGGAAGGGCTCCGCTCCGAACGCGGGGAGACGTGGGGCGCTGGCACCATGTCACCCACAGAGCAGCTGAGCTCGAAGCCAGGCCCGAGACTCTGGGGACCAAATGCTGCCGCTCCTTAAATGTGACCGATGGGCTGATGACCTTCCGTAACCACCCCGCCATGAACGTAAAAGCGCAGCCTTGCAACACGGGAGCAGAGGGGCATCCCAAGGCACGGGGGGACGCACAGCACAAGCCCTTCCGCGGGGCACCGGGGCTGCAGGGCCACCCCAGCTGCCGTCACCTCGCAGCCCTTCCCTCCGCAGCTGCAACCTGACGTGCCCGCCGGGCCACTTCGGGGCCAACTGCGCCGAGACCTGCAGCTGCCACGACGACGCGTGTGACCCGCTCACGGGCGCCTGCCACATGGGTGAGTGCTGGCGGCGGCGGCGGCCTCGCGGGTGCCCCGGCGCCGCTCACGCGCCCGCTCTGTCTCGCAGAGGCCAACCAGCGCATGGGGGTGATCGGCGCTGGGGCACTGCTGGCGCTGCTGCTCATCCTGCTGCTCTCGCTGCTCTGCTGCTGCTGCGTCTGTCGCAAGAAGGATGAAGGCCATGGGTGAGTGCCGCCATCCCGGGGCGCCCATGGGGTTGCAGCCCTGCCCGGGGGCACGCACGAGGCAACAGGGCAGAGATGGGTCCTGCGGATGCCAGAGGGAGCTGGGGATATCGGCGCAGCCATCAGGGGAGCCACCTCTCCATGGGGCTTCGCATGCTGGGTGGAAAAGGTGCTTTCCTGCTAACCTGCTGAAGGTGGGTGCAGCTCGCAGCAGGGGACAGGGGGACAGCAAAGCTGGAGCAGCAGGAAGGGGCCGGTGGCTCCAAGCGGGGAGGAGCGGGGCGGCTCTGCTGCGCACTGCAGGCAGCCCGTGTGGGAGCGCTGCCCTGCAGCGCGGGGCTCCCGCTCAACCCGCAGGCAAGAAGTATTTGCTAAGCTCAGGGAAAGGCAGGCGGGCGCCCTCCCTCCCCGCACCCCCCGGAGCGCGGAGCGCTTCCAGCACGGAGCAGAAAGGAACCCGATCCGTGCTGTGGGTTTGGGCCGAGCAGAGGGTGCTGCTGGCCCAGGGCTGCTTCGGGGCTGGCCTGTCCAGACGGCCACCAGCACAGCCCACGTGTCCACAGGGTGTCATGAGCCCCCCCCAGCATCCCAAAAACGCTGCTCGGGCTGCAGGATGCTCGGGAGGACTTGCTGGACTTGTGTGACCGTGGGACAAGCCACACAGGTGCAGCCAGCCCTGCGGCGCTGGCACCTCCACCGAGGCCCATGCCGGTGGCCGCGTGGGCAGCAGGGACAAGCTTGGGGGGAAGCGACACGGTGAGGGGGCTGGGAGCTCCGAGAGCTGCGGAACAAAATCCCCTGCGCGCACTGCGGCTGCGCCGCGTGCCGCCGGCCACGGCCCGGGAATTTTCCGGAAGCCTCCATTTGGCAGCCGGGCCAATTAAATTCCAATCCGGGACATCTGGTTTGGGGAGCCTGCGGTCTGCATGTCGTTATCCCGCAGATAAAAGCAGCCACTCCACAAAGGCAGGCGCGCTGCAAGGAGCGCTCTGTGGGAAGCGGCTCCGGATTGGAGCCTTTGTCCAGGGCACCCTGGGCTCCCCGGCTCCGTGCGGGGCCCCTGTGTTCCCATCCCATCCCGGACACAGGGGAAATGCCAGTGGAGCGCCGGGGCAGTGCCGCAAGGCATCCACGGTAGCCCCAACATGGCCTGGTGTCTGTGACTCCCTCGCCTGCTTTTTGGGTGGTTTGGGGTGTTTTTCTGCATGCTCTGCTCCTGGAGCAGCCCCACTGCCCGCCAACATCAGAGCAGAGCCCACGGCCGTGCCGGGCCGTATCCTGCTCTGCAGGAAGCTGCAGTCTCTTGGTTAGCGCTGAGCGTTGTAGGGTAGGAATGGACCGGAGGTGGGTTGCATACACATCCCGTCCCAAAGAGCCACCAGCGCCGCTCGCTCGGCTCGGGATCGTTGGGAAGCCGTGCAAACCCCTGGCGCAAGGAGCCCGGCCTGCGCGGTGCAGCGGAGACGCCAGCGTTTGCAGGTTGGGTTTCACCAATGCATGAAGCCTCACGTGCTGGCGGCTGCAGGAACCACTTGGAAGCTCGACCGCAGGAGGCTTCCAAACCAGGGAGCAAACAGGGAGAGGCCGCGTGCGTGTGCGCTCCTCCAGCAGAGCATGCAGGGGCTGCGCGGGACCCGCGGGCGTTTCGCCTGCCCGTGTCCAGCCCCGGGCTCGCGGGTGCTCCCTGCCTGGCACGATGCTTACGCAGAGCCCGGGCTGGCGCCACGGCCACGCTCGAGTGTGAAACAGCCCTGGGAGGAGCAGGGCGCCAGGCCCCCAGTGCAGCTCCTGCTTTCTCCACTCTCAGTCCCGCGCTGGTTCTTGGCAACCTCAAAATTTGCAGCAGCCCCGAGCCCCAGACACCAGGGCTGGTGTCTCATGCCATAAATGATGTGACAGCCTCGGAAGCCCCTTCCAGCAGCAGTCTGTGATGGGGCCACTCTCTTGCCTTGCAGCGCCAGCCAGGACCCGGCGGCAGCCAAGAAACCGCCGCGCCGCTTGTGCGGCCGCTTCAGCCGCATCAGCATGAAGCTCCCGCGCATCCCCCTGCGCCGCCAGAAGCTGCCCAAGGTCGTAGGTAAGGAGTTGAGGTCCGGAGGGACCCCGGGCTGGGTGTGGGACCACAGTGCAGAGCTTGGTGTGGCCGGCGGGGATACCGGGAGGCGATGAGGCTTCCTGGAGCGCGGTGGTGACGGTCACACCGGGTCCCGTCGGTGCTGTGGGATCACAGCAGTAGGATGCAGGTGGCAGCAGCACGAAGCGGAGTTTCCACAGGGCAGCTGTTCCCCTTGGCACCTCCTGCACGGAGCAGCCATCCCGGACTACGTCTCAGGCCAGCCCATGGCCTGGGAAGCACGTCACTTCCCTGGCAAAGCTTGCGCCAGGCCCGGGCGGGTGCCATGGGACAGGGGGTCCAGCCCCACAGCAACATCCCATACCCGTGAGTCCTGTGTCACCTTGCTTGGGACTGCCCATGTGCAGAGTGACTCCTGCTCAGAGCAGCGGGACATGGAAGAGGGGCCGTCTGGGCTGCAGAGGGGCCGGAGCAGCCGTGGGCACAGCAGGGAGGTGGCGCGGGTCCCTGCGAGCCATGTGGGAGCGGGGGAGCCGCCGCAGCCGGGCTCCGCGCCGGAGCTGCCTGTGCTCTGGCAGAGCCCTGCCCCGGGGCGCTGGGCCTGGAGCAGCATTCCCGCTACAGGGATAACAGCACCATGTCTGGGGAGCACAGAGGTGCCCTGCGTGCGTGCTGCCCGCGCGGCCCCGCGCCTGGCGACCACCCAGCCCTGTGCAAACACGGGGCCGGTGCCCAGCCCATGCAGTGGCCGGTGCGCAGGCATGGAGCTGCAGAGCTGGGGCGGTAGATCCACAGATCCGTCCCCTCTGGAGAGTGCCCGGGCATCGCTGGGATGAGTGGGACTGCTGGGATGGTGCCTGCAGCTTCTGCCTCCCTTTGAGGCTGGGGGACCTGGTTTCCACCCGGAAACCCAATGTGGGACTGGCTGTTGGGCAGCCAGTGTTGCCCCAGAGCAGAGCCCTCACAGTCCTCCTTGGCCCTGAGGCGGCCCTTGAGGGCAGTAGGAAGGTCCCTGTCCTGCACCCGCCACGAGCAGCACTGGGGACGCCGAGCAGCAACTTGCAGGGACCTGCGGTGGCAGCGGCGCCGGGGGTGGCAACGAAGGTGGTGGGTGGGTGCCCCTGCTCAGGGGCTCCGAGCACTCAGGCATGGAGCCCGACTTGATTGCTCTAATTACCAACCAATTACCTAATTACCAACAAGTGCCCATGCTCTTCATCCTCTTCGTCGGCTCACCAGATATTGCTACTGTTATCCCCAAACTGTCACCCGTTCATGCCGCAAATGCAGCGCGCAGGCCCTGCCGCACAGCTCCAGCATCACCCCGGAGCGCCCAGGCCACTCTGCACCGTTGGAGCTGCTGGCAGCAGCCCGCGTAGCCAGGGCCTCTCCCCGCTAGCACTGACCGAGCCTGGGAGTATAAACAGATCAGATCTCTCTTTGCCTGGGTTTTTTGAACAAATTCTGAGCTCTCAGTTGCATTAAAACCCACTTAGGGGTTCTAGCTGGTTAGAGAGGTGATTGGGATCCCCGTGCAGGGATTTGTCCTCACTGCAGAGTGCAGTGATCGCGGTGACCCAGCTCGGAGGAGGCACGAGCAGGAAGAGCAGGGCCGGGCCCGCTGCTCCAGCCCAGCAGCCAGAGCCGGAGAGGGGACCAGAGGGAACCCAGCAACTCCTCAAAGCCCAGGGCACCTGCGGCACCTCTGCGCGGCTGCGGCCGATGCGCCCACCTGCACCTGTTCCCAAGAGGAGCCGCTCTGCTCATGGCCACGGGTGCTGCAGGTCTCCTTGCGCCCTCACGGGGCCTTCGCGAGGGCTCCCCTGTGCTCTGCTCCTGCCTCACACCGCGCCGCCTCCTCGCTGGGCTGCAGAGATCAAGCACCTCCAGTTATCCGTGACCGTTGCGAACTGGCATTTGCTAGGGATGAGCAGGATGGGAATGATGGGAAAGGAAGGGCACCGAAAACTCTCCAGGTCTTGGTCAGTGACTTCTCCATCTCATGGTCCTGCCGGAGGAGATCGCTCCCGGCAGGAGGAGGAGGAGGAAGTTTTGGAGGAGCCCAGGGCCAGCAGCCTCTCCTGGCCGCACACAGAACGGGCAGGTCAGGAAGTGCCCAGAGCTCCCTGCCACCATGTCCTGTGGGAAAAAGCAGCAGCAGGAGCTGCTGTCAAAGCGCGGGAGGACCCTGCCTCTCCTCTGGGTACACAGTGTCCCCGAGGGCCACCTGCTTGCCCAGTGGGGTCCCCCCTGCTGCTCTCCAGACCCTGGCGCAACTCGGCCAGCCCTGGGCCGCTCCTACTTGTGCCTCGCGGTGCTGCATCCCGGCCTCGAGACTTGGCGTCCCCAGAGGTGCGTCCGAAGTGTTTTGGGAGCCAGTGTCACCTGCCCTCGCACATGAGCTGAGGAAGGCAATGCTGGCGTTGGGGTGAGGCTGCAGAGGTTTGCAGTGGGACCGCCTGCTGAGTTGGTGGCAGAGATGCTGCATGGCACCCTGAGATGGTGGATGGCACATTGAGACGCTTCATGTCACTCTGAGATGCTGCATGGCACCCTGAGATGCTGTGTGACACCCTGAGACACTTCATGTCACCCTGAGATGCTTCATGGCACCCTGAGATGCTTCGTGGCACCCTGCGACGCTTTGTGGCACCCTGAGACGCTGCCTGGCACCTTAAGGCGCTGCGCGGTGCCAGTCAAGCTCCCGCTCCCGCCCGCACTCCACGCCGCGGGGCTGCCACAGAGGGGCCCGGCGGCGCTCGGCAGCTGCGGCCGAGGGGCCCACAGGAAGCGGCCACGTTTCTCCCGCCCCGTCCGCCCGGGATCTATCCACTGCGCCGGCCCCAGCCCAGCCAGATGTTGGGGCCGAGCAGGAAGCGCCGTCCCCAGGGGCGCTGCTCCACACGGCGGCCGCCTGTGCTCGGCCAGCCCCGCTCCCCCGCAGGCCCCTTTCCAACGGGACCACCGTGGGGGCTCCCGAGAGGAGGCCACATCCACGCCGGGTCCCCTCTGAATCGTGCCATGCTCCCGGACATGTCTCGCGGGCGCGTGTCCCGGGACGTTCGCTGGGGAAGCCTCTTTCTCCAGCTGCTTCCAGCAGTCTGCTTTTGATTTTCTCTTCGGGGGTTTTATTGCAAGAAAAGTCTTGCGGAAGCTGCTGCTTCCCCCGCTCCGAGGGCTGTTTGCTCTCCAAATACCAGAGCCGCTTTGGTTGCAGGGCTGCTGCTCTGCAGTCCGTTACCTCCCTTACTTCACCCTTGCTCCTTCAGCCCCCCGCGGTCCCCACGCAGCCTCCTCCGCCCTGCGGTGTCCCGCGAGGAGGGCGCTTGGAGCCAAGCGAGTACCACCCGGGAAGCTGCCTTGTTTCAGACCATCCCAGGCTCAGTTTCATTCTCTTTTAACTCGGTCACCTTCTCCCCGCTCCTCTCACCGCCATGCCCAGGGGAGCCGTGAGGACGGCAGCTTCTCCCTCCACATCCGATCTTGTCTTCCCCGAGAGCCCTGACTGCCCAGGCCGGCCGGGCACCACTCCTGCAGCCCCAGTGAACCCTCTGCCACAGGCGCTCCTCCTGGTTCCTTACGCGTGTCCAGTTTCACCGTCCAATCAACAGGGAAGGCTACAAGGGATCCCACCTGGACCACTTGCAGCGCTTCAAAGTCGATTTATTATGAAGGGTTAGAAACCAAGTGCTGGGTAAACCGCAGCCCAACGTCCCGCGTGGCGGCTGCTCTGTCCTGGCGGGAGCGCTGATATCCTGGGAAGAGGCCGCTGCCTCCCGGCCCGTCGCTCAGCCGGGCTCGTGCCGGGTACCAGCTGCGGGCCTGCACAGGACCAGTAGAGGCAGGATTTGGGCATGGCCCAAATGGGTCACTCCTTCGATGAAAATACTTAAAAATGAACAAACAAAAATCCCAGTCCATCCTTGCCCCCTGGACCAGACAAGTGTCATTTTCAGGCTTTTTATGCCTGAAACTGGGGAGGGAAATATCTTAAACACCACATTTTTTCGTCTCTGGTGGCTTTCCCATGGCTTTTTCTTTTCTGCCACCAAGCGCAGAGGAAACGGGCCCTGCGCCAGCAGCGGCGGCTCCTCCTCGTCTTTGTCTGCAGGAGCTGAAGGGACCAAAAAGTGGCAGAATTGGTAAAAGCTGACGCTGGAGGACCTAACCCCCAGCATTGCTTCCTTTAGTTCTTTTTGTGGAAGTGAGAGGAAAATAAAAATAAAAATGGGGGTGGAAAAAAAGTTGCAATCGAAACTGCTGCAGTTCAAGCTGGCAGCTCCAGTTGTCCCGGGAGGAGCCCGGTGCCCCCGGCACGGCCGCAGCCCCACAGGGCTCTCTCCATGCAGGGCGGTCGTGCTGGGCTGTGGCCGTCCCGGCGGGACCCGGCCACCTCCGCTCGCTCAGGGCCACGTGTGAGCCCTGGGGCTTGAGGCGCCGCGGGCGGCCGGGCACTCCGAGCACCTCTTCCCGCACTGCACTGGGCGCCTCTTGCGCAGCCCCATGGGGTGGGACAGTGGTGGCGGCGCTGGGGCAGCGGTGGCAGCCGGCGCCATGTCCCGCTGCCATCCGGGGATGCGGTGGCAGGGCCGGGGTGCAGCCTGACGTCCGCTCTCTGCCCTGGCAGTGGCTCACCACGACCTGGAGAACACCATGAACTGCAGCTTCATTGAGCCGCCCTCCGTGGTGGAGCAGCCCTCGCCCTCCTGGTCCTCCCGCGGCTCCTTCTCCTCGTTCGACACCACGGACGAGGGACCTGTCTACTGCGTCCCCCATGAGGGTAAGCAGAGGGACACGGCTCCTGCCAAGGTGGTCCGGTGGATCCTGCAGCATCTTCTGCTCTGTGCAGGGGTGCAGGAGGAGCAGGGAGAAGGCACGAGCCAGCCCTGCTCCTCAGGGACGTGTCTGAGTGCTCAGGAAGGGGAACCAGGACCCAGCCTGTCCCCAGCCCCAGCCCCAGGCTCTGCCGTTGCTTCCACTGGGGTTTCAGAGCCACTTGCTGTTTTAGGGTTTCTTGTCCACTGGGGTCCCTGAACAAGCTCCGGGGCAGGTGGATCAGGAGGTTAGAGAGGCCTAAAGGAGCCTCTTGGAAGGCAGAGACAGCCTGGGTGTCTGCCCCTCTCCCCTCTGCTCCGTGGGTTCAGTCCTGCCCTTGCCCTCCCCTCTCCCTGGGGGCAGTGCGGCGAATCCCCGCGGGTGCCCTCGTAACCCCTCGGTGCTCCCCTTTTGCAGAGAGCGTGGGTGACAGCAAGGACAGGGGCACGGCCTGCAGCCCGGGGGAGAAGGCGGCGCCCGCGGCCGGCACCGAGGAGGCCGGCGAGTACACGTTCCTCAAGGAGACAGGCTCCATGAGGGCCTTCCCGGCCGACAGCAGCGAGACGCCCCTGCTCAAGTCGTCGGACAGCGAGCGCTCGTCGTGCGGCTCCGGCTCCGCCAGCGCCGCGCTCTACGCCAGGATCGCCCGGCTCTCCAAGCACTCCAAGGAGGAGGACGAGAGCCCGGCCGAGCCCAGGAGCCCCGGGGGCAGTGCAAAGCCGCCATCCCCTGAGAGAACCAAGCCCCGTCCCCCCGACCCGTCCACGAAGCCCAAGGTGTCCTGGATCCATGGCAGATACAACTGCAACCAGTCCAACTCGCTGCCGGCACCCAGCTGCTCCCCGGAGCGCACAGCCGCCTCGCCGAGCAGCGCCGAGCACGGCCAGGGCCTGGCCAAGAGGAAGCGGAGCCCGAGCGAGACGTCGGCCGGCGCGCACGGCAGAGCAGACGACAAGGGCGGCGCGCGGGGCAAGGAGAAGGCGCAGAAGCCTCCGAAGGAACCCACCTCTCCAGAGGGCAGGGCTTCCCTCCCTGTGGAGCCGCAGTCGCCCTCCAAGTCCAGGCAGAGAGGCAGGGCCAGCACAGAGCACATGGAGAACATCAACGGTGCCGTGCAGAACGCCTTCAAGAAGATGGGTGCTCTCCACGCGGAGCGGCGCACGGGCGAGAGCCGCGAGGCGCCGCGCAGCCCCGGCGCCGGCAAGGCGCGCGCCGAGAGCCTCCACCCGCACCTGAGCTCCGAGGCGGCCACTCTGCTGGCCGCCCAGCTCAAGGAAAAGACTCAGAGCCTGCACAAGGGCGACGGCGGCGCCCGCCACAACGGGCTGGGCACGCTGCAGCCCGCGCGCGAGAAGCCCACGCCGCCGCAGAAAGCCAAGCGCGCAGCGGGCGCTGGTGGCCACAAGGGTGCCAAGCCGGCGCTGCCCACGTCGGCCAACCTGCAGAAACTGATCCCCGCCGCGGCCGAGCCCGCACCTGGGGAGCCCCGGCGGGCTGAGAAGCCGAGCGGCAGCCCCGAGGCAGCTGCCCCGAGTGAGCCGCCCACCAAGAAAACGCCCATTAAAAAGCCTCCACGGAAGAAAAGCCGAGAAGCCACCCTGGAGCAGCCCAAGGCGGCCGTAGCGCCTGCTCAGACAGTGCCGTAGCGAGCAGCGGGCGGCCCAGCTCGGCGCCCACAGCACAAAGGACCGTTGCAGGTGCCACCAGTAGAAATGGAGGCCTGAACTGGGCAGGAGGAGCCTCCAGCCCTCTCTTCCCGCTCTCTCTCCCCATTCCTCCGGTCTGTTGTTGTTTTTCCCCCCCGTCACCTCTCTCTGTGCCCTGCCCTGGGCCCGGTGCTGCCCTGGGCGCTGTGGGGCAGCTCGGCCCCCCGCGCGAAGCAGGCCGAAGCGCCGGGGCCCTGCGCGGCCCCAACCCCCTTTGTAGCAGTATTATCCACCCGCCTACGCAGCGCTTGTTGTCCTAGACGTGCCCGTGTTATATCCCGCAGTAACGGAGCCACTTGCTTGCAGGCGCCGTCCCTCCCTGGCCACGCTGCCCCGGCCGCGCGCGGTCGAGCTGGTTTCGACTGATGCCCCCTCCGCGCCCGAGGCCCTTGGTGCCGGCGGCAGCGGCTCCCAGGAGAGCTCTATTTATGGCCCGAGCCTGGGCGCCCTGTCCCGGCCACGGGGCCCCATCCGGCGGGGTTGGACGGATTCGTTTGGTACGACAGAGCCTGGCATCTCTGCAGAACGCTTTCTAATAAAAGTGTATTTCCCCCGTACGCGGTGCCGTGTGTCCGTGTCACAGGCTGCGCTGCCCCGGGCTCGGCACCACGCGCCCGCTGTGGCCCAGCTTTGCTGCAGGCGCAGGGAGGAGGTGCTCAGGCCCCAGTGCCGTCATGCTGCGGGGTGGGTGGGCACGGGGGAGGCCGCCCCAGCAGGGACGGTGACGCTCCATGTGCCACTAGCACAGGGAGTGCGGAGTGGCGGCCGCAGCGGCTCCCGCCCTTGCTCTGGAGGGGATGCAGGACATGGATGGGACAAGCAGAGGAGCAGGGTCTGTTTGTCGCGGCTCCTCTGCTCCAGCACGCGAGGGAACACCAGGCCGGCCACCACGTAAGTGTCTGCTCCGGGCTCTGCCCATGACAGCCTCGAGGTGGGAAGGGCACCCGCTCCGTGTCAGGGTCCTTGCCTAGGCGAGTCTTGGAAGCATCCAGGGATGGAGATTCCGCAGCTCCACAGGGCCTGGGGAAAATGCTTCTGGAAACCAGCCTGAACCTCCCAAGCTGCCCTTTGTGGCTCTCATCCAGCAGCTGGCACCGCTGCGGAGGATCGATGTCACCATCCTTGTAACGGCCCCTCCAGCAGTTGGAGGCTGCTGTTAGAGCCACTGCAGCTGCTTTGGGCCACACTAAAGCAGTGCGGCTCCCTCCGTCCCTCCTTGTGAGCCCTGTGCTCCACAGCCGACCAGGCTGCCCCCTCCTCTGGCCTCTGCAGCCTCTTCACACCCTCCTCGACGCAGACGTCCAGATGCAGACACTCGCGAGGCGCAGCAGGCGCTGCAGAGGGGAGCAGAAGCCTTCAGCCTGCTGCCAGGGGGCACAGACTGCCCTGGGGGGACCCCCTGAGTCTCCCCCACAGTTGTGAACCCCACCAGAAAGCTCATATGTGGCATAAATAACCCAGCTTTGCTTAGTCCCCCTTCCCTGATGGCTTTGCCGGCTCTGCTAGGTCAGAGGAGAAGCCCTTAATGTGACACGTTTCCTGCTCCCCCAGACACACGAGGAGGTCTTTCCTGGAGCCCCCTGTCCTGCTGGACAAGGCAGGGCTCGGTTTCAGCAGGTGCAGGACGTTGCACAGCCTCTCTCCAACCCAAGAGACAGCAGATCCGCTGCAGGGAATCCCAGGGACGGAGATGGACCAGCCCAGCTGCCACCAGCCCTCCTCTGCCACCCTGCACCTGGCTAAGCAGTCCAGGATCCTGGTGCCACTGCGGTCCTTGATCAGAGAATCATAAAGCTTTATGGTTGGAAAAAACCTTCAAGAGCATCGAGTCCAACCATAGGCCCTTCTACAGCATCCTGCTAAACCATGACCCCAAGTGCCTCATGCATGCATTTATGGAACACTGCTAGGGACGGTGATTCCACCACTGCCCTGGGCAGCTGATCCCAATGCTTCACCACTCCTTCCGTGTGGAAATTTGTGCTAATGTCTAACCTGAACCTCCCCTGGCGCAACATGAGGCCGTTTCCTCTTGTCGTAGCCATAGTTATTCCGGAGGAGAGACCGACCCCGCCTCACTGCAGCCTCCTTCCAGGTAGCTGCGGAGCGATAAGGGCTCCGCGGAGCCTCCTCTTCTGCCCTCTGAACACCTGCAGCTCCCTCAGCCGCTCCTCAGGAGCTCTGTGCTCCAGCCCTGCTCCAGCTTCACTGCCCTCCTTTGGACCCGCTTTGCTGAACTTGGTGCTGGGCTCAAGCGCTGGTGCTGGATGAGGGGGGTCGGGTCTCGCTGGCCCTGGGCACATTCCAGTCTGGGTGGTCCAAGCACATGACCCCCCCCAGCCCGTGAGTCCTTCCCTTCTCCATGGAAGCAGCAAAATTAATATTCTTCCCATTTCTCCCTACTTTTCGGAGCTGAAAAAGGAGTCGGTGCGTTGGAAAGCAGCACATTTGTTTTGGCTTGGCCAGATAGCTGCGATAAAAACAAGCCCGTTGCCAATGATTCGTTTCCTATTTCAGGCCCTACCAAAAATAAACTCTGAGGGGAAATGCAAATCAGAATGAAATATGCATGAGACAATGAGCTCTCAAGATTATATAAGAAAATTCCCTCTAAACACTTTCTGGGAGGGGAACAGCAGTGCCAGCGGGATTTAATACTGTGGGGGAGAAGTTCCTCTTCCCACGGGTTCAGGGAACTCCAGCAAGGCAGAATCCAGAGTGGATTGATACGGAGATATTTATATATAAGCAGCCCATGTTTCATGTAGTGATGCACAAGTCCTTATTTTTCATGCAGATAAACGTTGCACACAGGGATATGGCCCTCTCTTCCTTTCCTCCTTGCCCCCCGGATGAATGCAATGGCTCAAGGGAGCAGATTTGGGACACGTTCCCAGCGGGAAGGAGGCAGGGAGATGCCGCTTCTGTCCTTTGGATCTTTCCAAAGCGGATCGGCCACGGAAGGGGACGGGGCACAATGAAGGCCACGTCTGTGCCCTTGCGAGCCTCTCCAGCCCTTCTGCAATGCCAGAAGAGGTGGAAAAGCTGCTGGGCCGGGGGAGACCACCTGGCTCCCCGGAGCGCGGGCGAGCGGCCTGGCTGCCTCCCCAAGGACACTGGGGGCTCCAAAACCACCCCCAGCCACACAGGCGTCCTCCTTGCACAGCAAAACTCGGTCACGAGGACTCGCCGCAGCCGGGGTCAGTGGCGTCGCCCTGCGAGGCAGCATCCCCAGGAGGGTTTGCCAGGGACACGTCACATTCGCAGGCATCGCCATAGGGATGGGCGACCTCAGCGAGGTCCCTGCAGGACTTTGGGGATATCTGAGTCTAAATAAAGAGCCGGGGAGAAGCCCTTCTTGGAGGCTTCGCACAGAAACGCCAGCCCAGCGCCCCACAAGGGCTTCAGTGGGCAGCAGATCCGGGAGCTGCTGCCTGGAGCCACGGGGCTGTGCCAGGACCTTTAATCAGAGCTCTCCCGGGACAGGACAGAGCCTTTTTCTGCCCATTTGCACCAATTCTCTGTTCCTCCTAGGCCGAGAACAGATCTGGTTCCTGCGGCCCCTTCCCCCAAGGCATGTTCAAACCAGGGGCACAGGGAGGGTTGGAGTTTCCCATTTTCCCTTTTTGTGCTCCCCAGCTTTCTGCAGTCAGAGGAGGCTTCCCACAGCTCCGGGGTAGGAAAAGGGAAAACAAACCCGGGCGCCAGTGGAGAATCTCTCAGCGGCGTTTGGTAGGGGAAGGAGAAACGTCAAAATGCGCAGGGCAAAATCCTGAAATCCGAAACGAGGAGGGGAGGTCAGGAGGAACCGCGGATCGCCCCGCTCCGCGGGAGAGCGGCAGCCGCGGCTCCCCCGCTCAGGCAGCCCCAGGCCGGGTGACTCCCCACGCAAGGGGGGCATTTCCCACCTCGCGCTGCTTTGGGACTAAAACGCAGGATCGGAGGGGAGTGTTGGGGCCGGCTGCTGCGGGATGGGGCCGAGGCTGCCCCGAACCCACAGGAGCAGCTGGTCCTGTAGGGCCATGGAAACGCTCCTGGGCTTCGAGCTCCAGTTTTGGAGCTCGAGCACAGCAGCCCTGGTGTTCCTGGGCTGCAAGCGCCTCTGTTTCTGTGCTGACCATGGGGAGCGGGAGCCATCTCGGAAGGGCTCCAAGTGCCCGAACCTGTTTTTCTGAAGCGCCGAGTTCAATTGCACGGAGGAACCCCCCAGTGCTGTGGCGCAAGCTTGTCCACGCTCAGGCCCTCGAGGGCGAAGAGGGAGCCCCGGGAGCTGCAGCGCCGCACGCCACAGAGCACCGCTGCTCGTCTAGCCTGCGCGGGAGCACAAAGCACCGCGCGGCGTCACCGTCACCGCGCCTGGAGCTCGTTAGGAACTGCATGCCGGGCCCGGGCTGCCGCTTGCGGCCGAATGCGCTTGGCGCAGGGGCGGACGGGCCCCGCAGGAGACGGGGCCACAGCGCTGAACGGGCTCCTCGTCCGCACGCGGGGGCCTGGCGCTGTGGAGAGGCCAGGGAGGCCAAGAGGCTGCCCCAAGGAGGCTCCGTGGGGCTGAGCAGGGAGGAGCGCCTGGGACACAGGATTGGTCCCCAGCTATTCCCAGAGGTCAGGCTGCCTGGAAGGAGAGGCAGCCGCAGGGAAAGGGGTTGGACGGGGATGGCTGCCATGCAGCCCAGTGCGGCCTTTGAGTCCTGCTGCCCATCAAGTCCTGCTGCTCCCTCGAGTCCTACTGCCCCCTCGAGTCCTGCTGCCCCTTGAGGCCTTCTGCCCCTCGAGTCCTTTTGCTCCCTCAAGTCCTCCTGCCCCTCAAGTCCTGCTGCCCCTTGCAGCCCTCGGCGCCTCCATGTAACTGCTCGCCAGGGTCACACACATCTCTGACAAGCTTCTGACAACTCCTCTGCTCTCTAGGGAGCACAAACGCAAGCTGCTCCTGGGCCCGGAGCACTGCTTGGGCTGCTCAGCCACAGCGAGCGGGAATTCCATGCCGGCCACGCGTCTTCCTCCCCTCCCTTGGAGCGGCGTCTGGAGGGGAGGCAGGATGCGTGCGCGTCCAAGGCCTCGCGTCCAAGGCCTGGTGGTTGCTCAACTCAAAAATCAAAGCGCGAGCGTGTTTCCTAACAAGCTGCTGCTGACATGTTGCTCCTTCCTGCAGGTCAAACTCAGCTTTTCCAGGCCTGCTGCTTGGCAGCCCCGGCGATCTCCGCAGCGAGGCAGTCCCTGCTCCAGCAGCCTCCTTTTCCCCTCTCGCACTAGGAGCTGAAGCGTCCACGGAGCTCCCAGCAGGTCGGGAAGGAAGGGTGGAAACTTCACGGGCACCGGCAACCCGCAGGGCTCATCCCGGGAGAGCCCGTGGGACATGGGATCTCTGCCACGGAGGTTTCCCGCTGGCCTCCAGCTACACTGGGACACAGCGAGCGGGACCCCTGGCTCCAGATCCAATCCCAGCTCCTGGGGGAAATCCCTGCCCAAGTGTTCAGCTCCTGAGGCCATGGTGGGGGGACAGATTTCCTACGTGATGTTTAAGTCTGAATAAATCTGGATGAGGCAGCTGGGAGACTCCCTCTGCCGCCTGGATACACATTCTCCTGGCCTGGCTCCGTGCATTTCTATGGCACAGGGTGAGCTCACCTAGGGTTTGATTTGGTCATTACCCATTTTGGGGTGTCTGTCACGTTTCATTCCTGAATCCTTCTCCCTGGGATATGTTCAATGCCCAAATCCCATGGCTGGAGCTCCATGCAAGCTGAGGTCCTCTCAGGCCACGCTTGCCAGGATCTGGGAGACGAGGCCAGAGCAAGGGTGCGTTTGGCTTGGCTGTGGCAGGAGCAAGGAGATGAGTTTGTATGGGCACAAGGAGAAGCAAAAGGTGAAATAAACCCACCCAGCAGGGCCGGCGGGACAGTGCTCCCAGAGGAGAGCGGCAGAGAGCGGGGCAGGAGGCCCCACGAGGCCCCTGCGGCTCCGGAGCGGGCAGAGCATCCCTGGAGGAAGGATCAGGGAGGAAGACAGCGATCGGGGGGCTGCAGAGGTTGGGGACCACGGGCTGCTGCCAGAGCTGAGGGTCTGCGGCGACGCCGGGAAGTCACTGCAGACATCGGGCCCCTGCCAGAGAGACGAGCGGCTCTTCTTGAAGAAAGAACTTCCCCACTTCCCGTCTGGCGCAACCGCCGCTCGCAGCCTCTGCATCCAATTAGTCCCAGGACCATCTCTCCTGCTGCAAACACAAGTGCTCGAGCGTGCCCATGCGAGACGAGCCCCACGGGGCTGCGACGCGTCCCGCTGAGGACCCCGCGCCACGGGCAGGGCTCCCGGGACGTGCTCGTGGCCTTAGTGCCACCCCACGGGCTCCTCCTGGCCTCCTCGGCAGCCACGGTGTGTGCAGCACCACATGCATCAGCTTCCCTGCCCGGCAAAACCGCAGCGCCGGGAGCGCCGGGGCTGCAGCTGGTGACTCAGCCGTGGCAACGGGACGGCTCGACGCTGCAGACACCGGGCGCTGGCAGGAGCCTCCTGCGGGATGGTTTGTGCTCGGGTTTCTCTGGAAGATTATTCCTGGTTGAAACACGCTCCAGCGTTCGTGCTCTCCGCTCCCTTTGCCTTGTCTGGTTGGCTCAGGAGAGCAGCAGAGCCGCGGAAAGGCTGATCCCTGGAAGCCAGGGGGGTCTGGGGACAGGGAAAGCCACCCTTTCAGTGCCACCTTCTGGGGGACACGGGCACATGGGCAACCTGGCGCTGCAGGAGGCGGCTGGGAATGTGGCCGAGCATGGGTGCTCCTAGGGCAGGAAGCCAAAGGGGCGATGGGATGAGCGCGGCACTTTCACATGGACCCCGGGCACAGAGGACACTTCTTGCCAGGGTGACACCAGGCAGCCCGTGGGCAGGGACACTCCAGCCCTTGCAGAGTCAGCGCCAACGGTGTTCCCCGCCTTGGGAGGAACCACGTTCCTAAAGGGAATGATTTGCAGTCAACAAGGCTGCAGGAGAGGCCTGTGGCCGGCGGGACCGGGAGCCGCGAGGACTCAGCATGGCAGCTCCGGTGACAACAGAGCGCAGCAGGGCCCCGGCTCCCTGATGTGGCATGATTAAGCTGCCCAAATCCGTGCATGTATCGTCAAATCTTGGTGCCAAAGGGTGGCAAAGGCTTGGGGCTCGGCCACAAACTCTTTTAATGGTGCTTTTATGCTGTTCTTCAGTACTCTCCCTGCCAGAACGGGCAACATCATGGTTAATACCTCTTCACTAACCCATGTTTTCTATTCCTTAGAACCTCTCCGGACTGAAACCACCCAGGCTCTGTGCCACAAACCTCCTCTGGCAGCAAAATATGGGTAAAGCGGCTTGGGCGATTCCGGGAGCGGGACGGGGAGAACGGAGGCCGCCTTGCTCGGGAAAAACGTCCTGCAAACCGAGAGGCTGACGCGGTTCAGCCGGGCCAAGCCCTCCTGCTGCCCCGCAGCAGCTCTGGACCGGAGCCAACACAGGTTTGGGTCAAACGCGGCTCATTGAGGCCTGGCTCATTGAGGCCTGGGTCCAAGCACCCGTTTGCACCATCAGTGCGGGGAGACCCACGATGCTGGTTTGGACACTCTTCAGAGGGCATCTTTACATTTCAAGCGTTAAAGAAATGTCATAAATGACCCTTCTTGGGCTTTTTAATGCATTTCAGTGGCTTTTCTTTTTCCTCTTTGTAATTTAACTCAGGAAACTTTTTATGTGTTTTGCCAAAAAGAACTGGAAACCCCGCCTCTGCAGAGACCTGCTAAACGCTGATCTCATTACAAAATGCCTCACACACACACCAAAAAAAAAAAAAAAAAAAGAAAAAATATGTTTTCATTCCAGCGAGGCAGTTGAAATCAGGATGGGTTTAATTTATCCCACATGCAGCCCCAAAATGGAAGCGGGAGGCGCCGCTGCCAGCCCCCAAGCGGGCGCTGAGGCTGTCCGGAGCCCGCGGGGCCTCCCGGGCTGCCCGGGGTTAATTGGTCATTAGCAATTAGCAATCAGCAATTAGTAATCAGCAATTACCAGCGCGAGCGGCCGCCGCTCCCTGCGCATGCGCGCACGGGAGGCGGGCGGCGCGCGACCGCGTGCGAGGGGCGGGGCCGCGCGCGGGGCCGCGGGGGCCGCGGGGGCCGCGGGGCCGCGCGCGGGGGGCGGGGCTGCGCGCGGGGGGCGGGGCCGCGGGCCGAGCCGAGCCGGGCCAGGCCGGGCCAGGCCGCACCGCCATGGAGCGGCCGGGTGGCTACGAGGCGGCGGCGCTGCCGGAGCTGTCGCGGCAGCAGGAGCGGCACTACGAGCTGCTCTCGGAGCTGCAGGCGCTGGTGAAGGCGCTGCCCAGGTGAGCGGCGGCGGCGGCGGCGCGAGGCTGCGGGGCGCTGCGGGCGGCGCCGCGCGCTCATGGCGCTGTCCCCGGCCCGGCCGCAGCTCGTGCCAGCAGCGCCTCTCGTACACCACGCTGAGCGACCTGGCGCTCGCGCTGCTCGACGGCACCGTCTTCGAGATCGTGCAGGGCCTGCTGGAGATCCAGCACCTCACGGAGAAGAACCTCTACAGCCAGCGGCTCAAGCTGCACAGCGAGCACCGCGGTGAGCGGGAGCGGGAGCTGGGGGGAAGAACAAGGCCGGGGGGGAGTGTGGGGCTCCGGGGGGGGGGGGGCAAGCCCCAGGGAGCATATTTTTTTTGGGGGGGGGGGCAGGGAATTGGAGTTCCTGGGAATTAGCGACCCTGGGAAGGGGGCAAGGCTGGGGGTGGGGGAGGCCTAAGAGCCTGGGGGTGCATGTGGGGGGGGGGGCAAGGGCGGGTTGCCGGGTTCCAGCCCTGGCAATGAGGTGGGGGGCACCGGGGGGGGGGGTCAGGCCTCATGGGAGGGTGGGGGGCAAGGCCGGATTGGAGGGAGGGGGACCGGGGTGGTTCAAGCCTGGGTAGCGGCTGTGGGGCAGGGTTGGAAGGGGGGCGTTGAGGCCCTCGCGGGGAGGGTTGAGGCCCCGGGGGTGGCTTCAGGCCCCCAGGAAGGGCTGAGGCCCCGGCTGACCCCCGCCTCGCAGGCCTCAAGCAGGAGCTCTTCCACCGGCACAAGGAGGCCCAGCAGTGCTGCCGGCCGCACAACCTGCCGCTGCTGCGCGCCGCCCAGCAGCGCGAGATGGAGGTAACGGAGGTAACGGGGCGCGCGGCCGCGGCCTGCTCGGCTCTGCCATGAGATAACCCAAAGCGCTTCAGCGCGGCTCCGGTTTCTGGGAGCCCGTCTCCAGTGTTTTCACTCATTAAATAGACTTTATAATAAGGAAATGACAAGTACATACTATAAACACCTCATGTGTTCTATATACATCTATTTCTCCTTCCTTTCATATATAACTTTTTACCTGCTTCCTTTTACCTTCCCAATACTTTTTCTTCTGTGTGTATATATATATATCTTATATATATAAATTATATTTTTAAAATATATATAACTGTATCTTTTATATATTAAATATATTTTTATATATTTTGTAGTTCTCTGCTGGGCATTACTGCGTTTACTGCTTTTTCAGTTTTAAAAAATCTAATATTTCTGTTTTATAGCATTTAGGGAGCAGATTAGCTGTCTTTGTAGCACCCATTACTTGTCTAATCAGAGCTGCTCTCTGTGGTTAAGGGTTTTGAAGGCCACTTACCCCAAGGCAGCGCGGGATTAGACTCGCGGAGTGGGATACATGTCTATATATATATATACACATACGTATAGTTGGACACACATACATGCCAACAGCATGGATTTTTTTAGATGTACAACTTCCTAGTGGAATCTGCAGTACCCAAAACGCTTGGCCCCATGTAGTGGGTTGCCAGTCCCTTAAGGTGAAGTAAAAACTTGAGATTTGGGTATTTTCCCGTAACTCAGAATCACAGGTCTATCCTGAGCTATATTTAGACACTTAAACCCTTTAAGCGAAGGGCAGGAAAGTCTCTCTCCCAGCACAGCAAGCGGAGGAGGAGGTGGTTTGGCACCTCATTGTCCTCCAAGTTGGGCAGGAGGTAGAAAAGTCTTTGGGAAATTTGGGAGTAAAAGAGTTTGAATTGTTCCTTTTCTTTCCATAGACAGAGCCTGAGCCTCCAGATGGGAAAATGTTTAAGGAAGGGGCTTTGCTAGGTTCACAGGTTAATTTGTGTCGGAAGGGACCTTAGGAGGTCTGTGGTCCAAAGCAATCAGCTGTGAGCCCAGACCAGCTTGCCTGTCCACGTGAGCCTTTAAAATCCCCGAGGGTGGAGGCTGCACAGCCTCTGGGTGACCCATCCTGCTGTTTGGTTGTCCCTGCACTGCAAAACTTCCTCCTCCTGCTGCCTTCTCCGCATTTCCTATTGAAACTTCCAAATTACATGGCAGTTTAAATGTTTATTAGAATAGGAAGCAGGCAAGAGAGGCTGAGTTGCCTCTAATGAGGAGACATTTTAGAGGCACATGGGGGATTTCTGCACACCTTGATACAATTAATGCATGCTGCAAAGTGCTAAGTGTTGTTGAGCCTTAGGCATGAGTGACAAGGTTGTACCTGCTTGTTCCTGTCAACATGCAGGCGACTGTACCTAGGCTACAGCCACAAACCCAGGCGTCTGCAGAATTTCACTAATAAAAAACAGGCACTAAAAGAAATCTCACGCCAAGGCGGTTGGGTGTTTACGAAAGGCACTTGCCAGCGGATTTCACTGCTTCTGGCCTTTGAGGCAAATCATTAGCTGTGTGTCACTGTTCTCGTTGTGTCGCGTCCCGTAATAAACACAAGACAATTAGCCCCTCCGCCTTACGCTTAATTGAGGTTTAAACTGTCTGGGATTACTGCATGTTTATTCTAGCAGGAGCCCTTGCTGTGGAGAGGCCGCAGCGGATGAGCGTTCACAGCACAGAGCTGGATGCCCCTTGTCATTTTGGTACCTCACAGTGCCTTTCTCATAGTGCCCTACTCCATAAGTGCGTTCCTGGCGTGCAGGAAGAGCACATACACTCTATCCTAAGTACGTTCTGTGAAGCTTAATTAGCTTTCCGAAATCTGTGGAAATAATGAGAAATGGAAGACACTGATGTTAGGACAGGTTATTGGCAGACCTCGTTCTGCCTGTGAACGCTAATTTGTCTTTGCTTAGGCTGGGCCTCTTCTGAGACAGCCTCTGCTGCTGTGATGTGGCAGGGAAGCCTCAGCCTTTTCCCAGGCCCTTTAGGCCTGGATCAGTCGCACTCCGGCTCTTCCACAGGCCTCCAAACTGTGTCCAGGCTTCCCGCTTTCCCTCACAGGCAGCTCTCCAGGTCTCCTAAACCAACAGCCGTCAGTGTAGGAAATCCCATACTTCATGATTCTCCCTTTCCACCTAAACACCTCTCGTGTTTTGAAGGGGCAACGTTGTGCAAGTGACAGGTGCTGTTTAATTCCTACATGGGAAGGAGCCTTCTTCTCCCTGTATTTAAACTGGATTGGACTTTGTGGTAACACAGCGTGCCTGAGGCTAAGTGACTTGCAGCTCTGCTGTCCCTGACCTCTGTCGTGCTCCTGCCTCCATTTCTTGTGGTGAGCACCCAGGGACCAGGCTGTTGAGCACCTCAGGACTTGGCTTCTGGCCTTCAGGAAAGGGCGTTGACATGAGGAAAACAAAAGTAGGCAGGAGGGTATTCCACCTTTTTTTTCTTGAAAAAAAAAAAAGAAAAAAAAACCACAAAACATTTCCATCTTGAGTGTTCCATTCTTTTCAGGCTGTGGAGCAGCGAATTCGGGAGGAGCAGCGAATGATGGATGAGAAGATAGTCCTGGAACTGGACCAAAAAGTGATAGACCAACAGAGCACCCTGGAAAAGGCTGGGGTGTCTGGGTTCTACATCACCACAAATCCCCAGGTGTGTGCAAGGGCAGCAGGCGTTGCAGCTAACATATCTATTTAAAAAAAAAATCTCATTTCATAGTGAACTTTGAACAGCTGTCTCAGAAAGAATGATCAGTCTTCCTCCTCATCACCTTTATTATTATTATTATTATTTTGCAAGCCATCTCATTAATATTTCTCATTGGAGATGACTGTATTGGCTTGTGATTAGAGAATGGCTCTTGGCTTCTTCAGTGCCTCTATTCATAACACTTGAGAGCAAGTGTCCTGGATTTTGTTTTGTTTTCTAAGACCATCACACAAATGGAAAAATAAACTTTGAGAATCTCCTCATACTGCTGCAGAAGTTAGCACAATGCAGAAACAGACTATTCTTAACTGTTGTTGCTTTTTTAACTGATTAGATTCCATTTTGATAAAGACTTTCCTACCAGAGAAGGAAAGGTGGCTTAAACCGAGTTGGTTCAGTGGTCACTTTCTAAAACCAGAGCAATTCCTGGTTGCTTAGCCTTGAACAAGTCCCTTTTGCTCTGCTGCTCTTCCCCATCTGTATAAGGAAAGCAGCTTTTCTGTCTTCTTTTCTTTTTGTGTTATTTTCCAAGTAATAACTAACAAGGTTCCTATTTGCTATTTATTTGCTTTTATGATAGGTAGAAAATAGGACTCAATCTTTGGCTTGTGCCTGTGAATGCTGCCACAATACAAGAAATTATGGCTAGACCCAGCTGTTTTCCATGCATTTCCCATCACCCTATGTATTTTCCACAGTTTATATGAGATGCCCAGTTATGCAGTCTTTCTATTTTTACAAAAATAGATGCTATTTCCATACGGTCATGTCTGCAAGCCTGAGTCACAGGACAAGGTCTGCTGAATTAGGTGCTCCCACCTATGCAGGGCAAAATGTGGTCTGTCCTAAGTGGCTTTTAATTGAAATGTGAATAAAGAACAGAAAGGTAAAGACAGCATAAAGAAACAGTAAGTTGATGTTAACGAGAAAACAAGAAAACCTGCAAAATTGACTGTCTTGATAACCATTTAGCCTTAAATAACTACCAGGAAGAAATAACTTTTTTGAATCATTAATGGTTCCTGAAGCCCTTGGACTCTGCATGTGCAGCAGATTTCCTAAGATAATATTGTCCTGCGTTTTGTAGAAATGCTTAAACTAGATTAAGCCTTTTCTTGAGATTACTGGCTCCTGAGTGGGAGGTACAAACCCATTTATTTCTGCAGAAGAGAATGGGATCATCTTGTTCCTGCAAAAATGTCTTTCTTCCTTTACAGGAGCTGACTTTACAGATGAACTTACTGGAATTGATTCGGAAGTTACAGCAGAAAGAAGCCCTGTCAGAGAAGGCTTATTCCTGAACAAGCAAATCTGCTGTCTTCTTTCCAGGGTTTTCTTCTTGCTTGCCTCTAACAAATGGACTGTTGGATGCATTTGCTCTGTAATACGTAAGGAAAAGGCTACTAGGCAGCAAGTGTGGGATTAGCTGGGGCCCGCAGATAACCTTGAGTGAATGGGGAAGGGGAGCTCCGGAGCAGAGCGGGTTGCTGGGGAGCATCAGACGCCTCTTCCCTCTTCCGAGCAAGCTGCTTATTGCGAGTCCTGATGCTGAAGAATTCCCGCTTACCTTCATGCAAAGAACTAGTAATTCATGAACGATTAGTAATTCAGAATTTGTAATTCATGGCCATTCCTGAGATGGTTTTTCAATGAACAGCGGGTCTCCTCTGTCCCCAAAGCGCAGACTCGGGTGATGTGATGTGCGGGTGGCAGTTCCTTCACTTGGAGCACGGCTTGGGGGCAAGAGATGACCCGAGGCATTAATCTGCTCTGTGTAGTCAGCAATATCAGCAGGGGCTTAAGGAGCCAGGGGAGCCGAGGCCAGAGACCGAGCCAGGAAACAGCCCAGTGCTGTAGGGATGGCCTTTGTGCACGGGGGAATTGAGCTGAAATTGTGAGTGCTGCCACCTGCTCCAAACTGCAGCCTCCTTGTCTGATTCGAGGAGTGTCCTGGTAAGGAATGGAAGAGAATAACTGCCCTAGCAGACGGGAAGCAAAGTGGATTTGCCTTCCGAGGCCAGCGGAACAGGGTGGTTCGAAAAACATCTCCAAGAAGCCGCTTGTGTGCGTGCAGAGGCAGAGCTGGCCTCCTTCAGCGGGCAGACCCTTCCCAGAGACACCGTGAGGCAGGTGACAGCGCAGGCTTCTCTGAGCCTTACTGCAGAAACACAGGCCCCTGTCCAACCTGTGATAGGTTATTTTTCCCCGATCGGGATAGCAGGGAAGGCTGAGAGCATTTGCTTTGTTACTTCAAGGTAGCTTCCAAGTGGAGAAAAATAAAATACATTTTACCCTGTAAAATACTCCATAAAATAAAAGTCTCGGGAGACTGTAGCTTTTTACGTGTCAGTGATGGTGTTCTGGTTCTGTGTCTGCTGATGAACGTGGGTGTGAGGGGTGCACTGGGCTGAGCCTGGAAGGCTGGATTGGTCCCGAGAGCTTCTGTGGTGGAGCTTGGAGCCCATCTTCCCACCCGGAGCAGGGAAGGGAGCAGAGCTTGTGCTGCTTCCTCTGAGCAGATGTGGCCGCAGGTGCAGGAGGAACGCGCTGCCGCCAGGTCTGCACTTGGGAAACGAGATGGAGCCGGGGGAGGCCGCGCAGGGATAAATGTGTCCCCAAGCCCGAGCGGCTGCTGGGCATGGATCAGACTCCAGGGTTCAACCCACTGTACTCAGGGCTTCAGTTACACCTGGGTCCCTGCTTAAAGGTTCTTTGACACTCTCAAAAGCAGGATTATATCAGCCCCATCACGTTGCTGTCAATGTAAACATCTCTTTTTCACAGCAGCAGCCGTGCTAGAAGATTCCGTAGGCCGTTCATCACTGAAAACGGGAGTGTGCCAGAACATGCAGCTCCTTCCCTGGAGACGATAGGTGCTTTTCCTGCAAGGTCTTCCCTCCTTGAGCAAAATTCCCACCTGGAAAGGGGCCCTTGCACCACAGCAGGGGCTCCTGCTGTAAACTCAGCCCTCAGCTGGGCTCCTAGGAGCCCTGCACTTGAGGGCTGCAAGACTGAGGGGCAGAATGAAGATCCCAGTGTTTCCCCTTCGGAGGCAGCTCAGCCGTGAGTGCTGCAGATCTGGCGCTCCGAGCGGCTCCATGTGGCTCCATGGCAACGCCGGAGCTGCAGGTTTCCTCCTCCCTCCTGCTCCCACCATCTGCTCCGAGTTGCGCACAGCTCTGCCGAGCAAACAGGCCAAGCTGCAATATTTTTCCATGCTTGTGGCCCGCCCCGGTTGTGTTTTTGGAAAGGCTCTGCCAGAGAGGCAGGGAATCACAGGCCGGTCAGATGTGGTTGCTTGGAAAGGTTATTTAAAATGAATGAGCACCTGGAATAGCTCATGCCTGGGGAGGGTTTCACCAACATAATCGCAATGAAAAAAAGAAATGTTCAGGTTGGAGGCAAATCCTATGAGCGCGATTCAGAGGAGCTGCTCTGGCTGGAAATGCAAAGGATTCCTGGGTTTCTAAGGGCTCAAAGGACCGTGAGGGCCCCAAGCTCCAGAGCTGGTCCCACGGCGGCTGTAGGGCCGTGGGGTTGGAGTGGGGACCTGCTACCCCTTGGGCGGCCCTGACCCGCGCACAGGGCTGGACCTGAAGCCGCGGGCCAGAAGCGGCGCCGACAAGGAGCACCAAAGAGGAGGATGGAGATACCCCCTCATCCCGGGAGCAGAGCCCAAAGGAGAGCTGCCATTTAGCGATGGACTCGAGAGGTGAACAAGGGCCACATCTGCTTCCCTGCTCTCCTTTCCTGCTCCTTCCTGAGCTGTGCAGGAGGCTCCCGAGGTCTCCTCCAAGGGAAGAGGTAGATGGAGGGTGCAGACATAGTCCCATCTGGGGCTGTGCATGCGGGACTGCTGAGTGCTGAAGGGCAGGCTCAGAGCTTACTGCTGGGGGTGAGCATGCACAGAAACATCAGCTTTAACACTCCAACATGGCCAGAAAATCTAAGGAGAAACTAGGGAGAAGGAAAGGCAGCTGCTGTAAAGCCTTCGATCAACCAGCACTTGGACCACAACTCCCTTAATCCCCCGAAGGAGAGCTGGAAGAAACTCAGTGAAGGGCAGTACAGGGAGCAAAGCTCTGGCCCACCTGCCATGCCAGGAAGATCCAACAACCAGGAGCCTGGCTGAGTTCTTCCATGTGGAAAGGGGATGCCTAGGAGGGGTCAGGATAGGGAGACGGCACGGAGGGGGTGACAGCAACTGCACTCATCAAGCACAAGAGCTGCACCATTACGTGAATTCTGTAAGAGCCATGTTCAGAAGAAACCAGTGCGGTTCTTGGTGCTGCAGGCTCCAGGGCTGCGCTGCTCCTTGTCATGGGGTGCTGGGGGTGCGAAAGGTGTAAACTGGCTTCAGAGGAGGAGATGAAGTTCTGGAAGAGAGGTTCATTCTGACTGAGCAGGAGGGGATGCATCTCCCCAGAGCTCTGAGCTGCAGGTGTTTGGAAGCTGATGGAGCAGGGGGGAGGTGCTGCGAACTTGGTTCCCATGCTCTTCCCCAGGCATCTGCTTTTCGTCACCCGTGAAGGCAGGTCCTCGAGCTAGACAGACCTATCCTTGTGTCCCAGAGGTCACAAGTCTTCCACTCTTGCCCCTCTACCTCTTTTTGTTTATGGTTTTTCTCCTCTTCATCCCTACCTTTTCATGAGCGGAAGCCGAGCACGGAGCTGATCTCAGCCCTCTAGCCAGGGGCTCTAAGTGGGGCTAGATTAAGGAAAGGAGCAGTGCCCAGTCCCGCGGTCCATCTGGAGCTCCGTGTCCTGCATGCGGGCGGCAGCTTCACCCCCTTCCCTTCCCTTCCCTTCCCTTCCCTTCCCTTCCCTTCCCTTCCCTTCCCTTCCCTTCCCTTCCCTTCCCTTTCCCCGTTAGCGCTCCCGCTGCACGGGCTGAGCCCCAGGCGCCTCCCGGAACGCGGGGCCCTGGGGGACCTCGGGGGGAAGCGGCGGGGCAGTGAGGAGGGGGGCCCTGGCACCCCCGCAGGACGGGGCCCCGCAGAGGCTCCGCGCGCAGCCGGGCCCGGCGCGGCCGCCGCCTCCTTCCGCCGCCGGGCGGGGCGGCGGGGGCGGCGCCGCCGCGGAGCAGGTGCCGGGGCCGGCGGCGGAACCGGGACCGGGGCCGGCGGCGGAACCGGGACCGGGGCCGGGCGAGCCAGGGCCGGCGGCGCCGGCTGCAGCGCAGGTGACCACGGGCGGGAGCGGGACCGGGAGCGGGCGGCGGGACCCCCCTCCCCGCGGCCGGGCGCGACCCCCTCCCCTCGGGCCGCGCCGTCGGGGGCGCCCGGGCGCTCTGCGGCCGGGGGAGCCGCCCCAAGGGCGCCGCGGAGCGCGAGCCCACCGGGATCTGCACGTCCCCCTTCTCCCGGCAACGGAGCAAACGGAGGGGGTGGCAAAACGGGAGGCCGAAGCGCCGTGCCGGGAGCAGGGGGGATCCACAGCCCGTACGGGGACCCCGGTGCTCTGCCCGTAGGCACCCTGCGGAGCCCAGGCCCTGCCACCAGCACCCACCTTGGATAAACATCCGCGCACACAAAGGGCACCTGCTGTTCAGTGACGGCCAGGGTGCCCGGTCCTGCTCTGGGGGTGCCTCCCAGTCCAGGGGAGCCCGCGCGGTGCCGGCAGCACCGTTGGCGCGAGGGGAGAGCGAAGCCGGAGCTCAGTCCGGCGGGTGCAGGAGGGCTCAGGTCTCCTGCAGGCAGGTCCATCACCTCCCCTTTTTCTGCTGAAACTCTTGGGCGATTTGGTGACTTGGGGTCAAGCACACAAATATTTCCACTGACAACCTTATTTATTTGTTTTGGCGAAACGCGCAGGGTTGGTGCAAGCATCGCTGTGAGCAGCACTGGGGGCGGCCCAGCTCTCCTCCTGCATCGCTTAGTAAATGCAGCCGGCAGCGGCAAAGCCTTTTCCCCTGTGGATCAGTGTCTGTAGCCACTGGGTGCTGGGGTCCCCAGGGTGGCTGGGGTCTTCCTGCAACCTTCAGGCCTCGGAGCCCAGCTGCAGTCCTGGGCTCCGAGGGCGGAGCCAGAGCCCCCTGCTATGCAGCCCCTCATGGTGGCTCCGGGCCCTCCACATGCAGCCTGTGGCCTGGGGCTGCAGGTACATGGAGATGCACCCCAGAGCGGGATAGGGATGCGGAGGAAGAGGAGGGTGGCGGGGATGGGAGAGCCTGTTCGAGCGCCCTCGAGCTTCCCCTGGGAGCAGCCGCGATTTGCAGCCCTGGCGCACGAGGAGCAGCACCGCCCGCGCCACCAGCCCCTCGCTCCGTGCCTGGCTGCTGCCTGAGCGCTCCACACGTTTCCTGTTCTGGCGAAGGACGCCCACGCTGTCCCCGGAGCGGCTCTGGCATTCCCTGCGCCTGGTCTGTCCGCGCTGTCTGCTGCAGCCCTCTGTGCCCGGGTTTTCCCCACGGAAGCAGCGAGATGCTGGGTGGAGGAGAGCCCTTGTAGGCCGCCTCAGACGGCCTCGGGGAATACGGGCTCTGTCCAAGCCGGAGCCCCACACCTGATTGCTGAGGACAGAGGGACACTGAGACCTGTGGGGTTTCAGCCTGGGGAAATGGGCTGCAGTGACTTGTTTTTTTTGCCTGGTCCCCATCACTTCTGACCCGGCGCTTTGAGGCCGTCTCCCCATTGGGTTTCACTGTGCTCTCCAGGCTGCCTGGCTCTTTTCCAGAAGCAGCTGAGGGGTGGGATGAGGACGGTGGAAGACAGGACAGCATAGAGGAGTCTCCTCAGGGTTGGGCTCAGGTGACAGCCTGGCTTGGTCCCTCTCACAGTGTCCTTGAGCCGAGCATTGCTCTGAGCTGGCGTTCGGGTCCTTCATGCGAACAGTCCAGCTCACACCTTCCTCCTTGCCGCCAGGTCTCTGGGCAGGGACATCCCGAGGACTTTGCTGCTGCGCTTGCCCTCACCCTGCCAGCCGGCAGGGCCCTGTGCCTCCGGGATGGCGAGATGGCTGCCTCGCTCTGCAGACCTGACCCGCTTCTGCCAGAAGCTCAACCGAGTGAAGACCTTGGAGGACGACATGATGGAGACGTCCTTCAACAGATGCCTCTCCACCGTCGACTTGACGCTGCTGGGCATTGGGGGCATGGTGGGCTCTGGGCTCTATGTCCTCACGGGCACCGTAGCCAAGGAGATTGCTGGCCCTGCTGTCATTGTCTCCTTCATCATCGCTGGCTTCGCCTCGCTCCTGGCCGCACTCTGCTATGCTGAGTTTGGGGCCCGGGTACCCAAGACAGGTTCTGCCTACATGTTCACCTACGTGTCTGTCGGTGAGATCTGGGCCTTCCTCATCGGTTGGAACGTGCTGCTGGAGTACATGATTGGAGGAGCTGCGGTGGCCAGGGCGTGGAGCGGTTACCTGGACTCTATCTTTAACCACAAAATAAAGAACTTCACCGAGACCCACGTGGGCACGTGGCAGGTACCGTTCCTGGCGCACTACCCGGACTTCCTGGCGGCTGGCATCTTACTAGTAGCTACCGCGTTCATCTCCTTCGGGGCCAAGGTTTCCTCATGGCTCAACCATGTCTTCTCGGCCATCAGCATGGGTGTCATCCTCTTCATTCTCATCATGGGCTTCATCCTTGCACAGCCCAAGAACTGGAGCACTCCGGAAGGGGGTTTTGCCCCGTTCGGGCTGTCGGGCATCATGGCCGGAACAGCCACCTGCTTCTACGCCTTTGTGGGCTTTGACGTTATAGCGGCGTCGAGCGAGGAGGCCAGGAACCCACAGCGAGCCGTGCCCAGAGCAATAGCCTTCTCCTTGGGGCTGGCCACTGGCGCCTACATCCTCGTGTCCATGGTGCTGACGCTGATGGTGCCCTGGTACACGCTGGACCCCGACTCCGCCTTGGCGGATGCGTTTTACCGGAGGGGTTACTCATGGGCAGGATTCCTGGTGGCCGCTGGCTCCATCTGTGGTGAGTATAGGGGGTGGTGGTGGGCATCACGGGGCGGGAGCTGCTCCTTCCCCCGGGGTTTGCAGGTGTGAGCGGGGCATCCCGGGGCGTTCGGGCCGTGCGTCACGTCTGACGCGGGGCCCTGCTCTCTGTCTCTCCCCAGCGATGAACACGGTCCTGCTGAGCAACCTCTTCTCCCTGCCGCGCATCGTCTATGCCATGGCAGAGGACGGGCTCTTCTTCCAGGTGTTCTCGCGGGTGCACCCCCGTACGCAGGTGCCCGTCATTGGCATTGTGGTGTTTGGGGGGCTCATGGCCCTGCTGGCCCTCGTGTTTGACCTGGAGGCCCTGGTGCAGTTCCTGTCCATTGGCACACTGCTGGCCTACACCTTTGTGGCCGCCAGCATCATCGTGCTGCGCTTCCAGCAGCAGAAGGTGGATGTTCCTACGCGGCCGGCTGTCCAGCAGCCCAGTGCGGAGCCCGGCGAGGGCCCGGCCGCCGGCGAGCTGAAGGAGTACGAGTCCTTCTCCGACAAGCTCCAGCTGGTGGATGGAGACAAGAGCAAGGAGCAGCGGGAGCCGGGGCAGCTGAAGGCCGCCTTTGAGCCCTACCTGGAGTTCCTCAGCGACTTCTACCCAGGCGAGGTGGTCACCGTCGCTGTGGTCACCATGATGGTGTCTGCCATCTGCCTGTGCTCCGTCCTGGTGTTCGGCAACACCCACCTCCACCTGCCCACCTGGAGCTACTCCCTGCTGCTGGTGCTCTTCAGCCTGGGCTTCCTGCTCAGCCTGCTCCTCATCTGGGCCCACGAGCAGCAGCGCAGCACGCAGACCTTCCAGGTACGGTGGAGGCTGTCCTGCGGGATGGCAGAACTTGCCCCTCTGCCAGGGTCGGCAGGGCGGAGCAGTTCTGCTGGACCCATGGGTGGCCTCAGTGGCCACAGGGTAAAATACCTGCAGTAACTGAAGAAGGGACAAAGAGGAGGAGAGCATTGGAGAGCAGTGAGTGTGGGGAGGTGTTGGTAAGGAGATCACAGCTGTGTACAGCTGGATGCCAGGGACAGGGGGTGCAGAGAGGTAAGGAACAGTTAGGGTTGGTCAAGGAGGAGCAGTGGCTCTGAAAGGGACTCAGTGTTGTGGGTACTGGGATGTGTGGGGGGTGCCATGCTGTGTCTAGGAGGACAGGCATGACCCTGGTCCTTGTCACCAGGAAGGTGGTGCTGGGGAAGGCCTGGAGAGGTTTGGTCCTTGTTACAGAGACCCCAGGTATTTCTGGAGCTCCTGAGCACCCCATGACCATCGTGTTGACTAGACACTTGTCGTGTTCTTTCTTCTGGCTGTCTTCGGCAGTTTGCAGAAAGCCCCGGTGACTGCGGTTCAGGTCACTTTGTCCTCGGTATTTACTGCTGCAGGTCAGTGTCTTCTCACTCGATCTGTTTTTCTTGCAGATACCCCTGGTGCCCCTGTCCCCAGCCCTGAGCATTGTCCTGAATATATACCTCATGCTGAAGCTCAACTACATGACGTGGCTCCGGTTCGCCATCTGGCTGATCATAGGTGAGTACTTCTACAAGGGTATAAACTCCTGGGGTGAGAGCCACTCCTGGGGCTCTTTCAAGGAGGAGAGAGCGACACGTCCAGTGCCGAGCCTGTGTGCAGAGCTCCGGAGAATGTGCTCAGAGCAATCCGACAGCAGGACGAGAGGGTTAGCAGGGATCTCCTTCCTCTCAGCTTGGTCTCTTATGCCAGCCATGTCCGGTGGCTTCAACAGCTCTCTTCCTCACCATTTATAGGACTTACAAAGTGCCTCATACCCACTGTCTGCCTTGGTCTTTCTGCTACTCCTTGGTTCCCTTGGCTTGTTGCACCTTTGCTCCTGTGCTATTTGGGTCTTCCTTTGTCAGAGCGCTGGAGCAGAGCTACAGCTTGTTGCAGAGGCAGTTGGCCTGTGCTGATAAAGTCATCCGGAGCTCCCTGTCTCCATACAAGGTGTTTCTCCTGATGCACCTGGGGACTGGATGTGCTCTGCTTGCTGTGAGCTACTGGAAGATTTTCCTTCTGCAGTGAGCTGGTTTTAAGCTTTCCTCATCACATACAGCCCCTACCAGCCAGCAGAAATGCCCAGTATTGCCTCTTAGAAGTGTGGCACAGTGCTGTACCAACCCTCTTAGATACCAGCCCTTGAGGCCCTTTGGTTCTTTCTATAGAGCTGCTTCTTCCTCTCCTGCACTGGCAGCTTGTGCAGACAGATTGCTGGGATCCAGACAGAGGAGATCCCTCTTTCCTCTGCTCCAGGCAGATCATGTCCTCGAGCAAGGCAAGGCTGCCGGACGGCACAGTCCACCCTCAGGGAGCATGTTACATTTGACCCCATGTCCTTGATTTTTGTTTTTCTGTACTTGGGTCTAGTGCCTTGAGTGCAGTTGGGATGAGGCTCTCAAGCTTGTGTTTACCTGGAAGACTGATTTCTTCCTCTGTAAACCTTCCAACTGCACATGACCATCTCCAGTCCTTATCTGAGATGGTCAAGATGCTGGCTGTGATTCCATGTGCTGGTGCTGTGACTGGTTGAGAAAGAGAGAAGCTTTTTCCTCCATCTTAAGTACATCCAGCTCTTCAACAAGGAGTGCCTGAGTCTGCTCCAGGACCTTGCTGAAGGTCTGGTTCCCTGGAGAGGGACAGCAAGAGGCAGTGACCATGGCAGAGCCCTGGCACAGGCTGCCCAGAGAAGCTGTGGAGTCTCCTTCTCTGGAGATCTTCAAATCCGCCTGGATGCCACCCTGTGCCCCATGCTCTGGGTGTCCCTGCTGGAGCAGGGGATTGGACTGGATGATCTCTAGAGGTCTCTGCCAACCTCAACCATTCTGGGATTCTGTGAAGAGGGCAGATACCACATCAAGGGGCCTCCTATGGGCAGCTGGAGCACGAGCTCCTGCGAACAGAGAGCATGGAAAGGCCCTGGAGAGGGGCTAGGGTGGCAATGGGGCAGTGACCAGGCCCCAGGGGCCCTGTTTCTCGGGGTGCTCTCTCAGGGCTGCTCTCTCGGGGTGCGGGACGTGTGGCTGCATCCCGCGCGTGTGCTGGGCACTGCGGGCCCCTTGGAGCTCTCGCCGCGTCTCTGTGTCTCCTGCTCCAGGGCTGCTCGTGTACTTCGGCTACGGCATCTGGCACAGCAAGGAGAACCTGCGGGAGCCCAAGGCGCAGCGCGTCAGCGCCCGCTATGTGGTGTTCCCCAGCGGCAGCCTGGAGGAGACGGTGACGGCCGTGCAGCCGAGCGCCCAGCCCGCCGCGGAGCTGCCCGACGCCGACGAGGCCAAGAGATGACACTGCAGAGGACGGGGCCTCGGGGCCACCGCGGCACTCGAAGCGTTTGCCCCCCTCATGCAGGCAAGGCCCAAACTCCCCGCTCGCCCCAGTCTCGCCTGCAGTGAGAGCCACCGGGGCCAGGTCTGCTCTCCATGTGTGACACTGTCCAGGGGGGACCGCGACGCTCGCGCATCCTCCTGGCTGCTGGCTGTGTGTGGCAGGGGAGCTGGATCCCTCCTGTCCCCTCCCGAGCGCTCGGGAAGCAGCGTCTATCCTGCGAGACCCGGTGCCTGGCGTGGTGACAAGGACCCCTGTCCTCACCCAATTCCCCGGAGCCCCCAGCCCTGATGCCCCAGCACTGCCCATCCTGGCCACGGCGCAGGCTCCTTCTGCAGCCCCGCTGAGAGCCAGGGCCGACTCGAAGGACCTTGGGCTCGGCAAGGAGCCAAGGGCGCTTCCCTGCCCACATCCCTGTGTCCCAGGGTCCTGAGGACATCGCAGCCCCGGCACCCGGACCTGCTCCTGGCATGCGGGCTCCTGCCTGAGCCCTGCACAAAGTGCGCGCACTCAGGAGCCCAGATTTGTCACCTTGTCCTCACCACACTGAGCACTGAGAAGGGTTCTCAGCCCTTCTCCATCCACCTGGGCCCAGGCTTGCATGGGCCAGGAACGCTGAGGCCCCTGCCAGCTCCTGCTGGGCCCATATAGGCCAGGGCTCACCATGGGGTGGTTGGGGGTGACACTGCCCTTGGCCAGGTGACCACAGGGCCAACCCCCCGCTTGAATGTCAAGATGTATTTAACACCTCTTGGAAGCGCTCTATGGAGCCCCCGTCCCACACGGGGACATGCAGGAGAGCCCTGCGCCGCAGCCGGGCCCCGGCGCCGCCGCACGCGCCGCCCGCCCCCGTCCCGCCTTGCCCCGCACCGTAGCCACTGCCTTGTCCTGGCCCTGGTGCGGCCCCGCTCGGCTCCTCTGTACAGGCCTTGCGAGACCAGGGCTGACTGGGCTGCCTGCATAAACGCTGCATCCGTAATGGCTCTGAGTGCTCGGGTGTCTGTGCCGTCCCCATCCGGACCCACCGGCTGCTGGGGGAAAGGGGGACACCTGGCAGAAGGGGGCAGCCTTCACCCGCTCCCTTCCCTGGTCCATGGTCTTCCTGGGCTCGGCAAGGCCAAAAGTGGCAGAGGAGTGTCTTGGCCCTGGGGCGGATTCGCTGAAGTTGAGAGTTAGGGGCAGGACCCGCCGCAGCGTTTAGGGGCCAGCGTAAACGTGTGAATTAAAAAGCGAGTCACTTGAGTTAACCCATCCAGATGCCATCCTGTTCATTAGGGAGATTTCTGATCAAAAAAGCCATTCTGCGTCAAAGAATAAAAATATCCAACTGCTAGACAGGAGGCAGATAGATTTAACTCTCCTTATCAATTGTGTGCATTTAATGTCTGCTGTAAATCTGTTGCTGGCAGGAGCAGGGCCAGCAGAAAGAGAGCATGGGGTTGTCTTGCTGGAAGAGACCTGTAAAATTAATGTGGGAGCAGAACGTGCTGAAGTTTGAAGTTTTCTCTTCCTTTTCGGGAAAAAAAAAATTAAAAAAGTGGATATAGACCTCAAAAACGAACTTTCAGCTGTAACTTAAATTGGCAGGTCTGCAGCTCCTGCGACGGGACCTTCAGAACTGCCTGATGAGCCTCTTGATCACCAATATTTAATCTGTTGAGAAACCTTCATTTCTATCAATTCCAGAGAGCTTGCTTATATATGAAAACTGTGAGTGGTAGCTGTGGCTCAGCCAAGCAGGGTAAAGAGTTGGGACTGATACAGATGCAGCAGGCAAGGAATTAAAGGATTTAATGTAATTAATGCTACCCTAATGGGTGCCCCTTTCAAGCAAACGTAATTATTACTTTTTTTTTTAACACAGAATAACAAAACTGGTGGTTTTATTTACACCACACAAAATCCCCCTGCAATAACATGCCCACACAGAAAGGAAGGGATATATATATATTAATTTTATTTTAACTTGTCTACCTAATAGTGCTCAAAGAAAGGGTCAGCACTAAGTATAACCAAGGGAGCCCTCCTAAAATATTTTTTTCTAAAATTGCATCAGCAGGAAAAAAAAAGATTCAAAAAGACACTGTGAGTCTTGTTTTAGGAGGATAACATGGCAACACCGTAAATAATAGCACAGTGTTACCTGCAGAGCGTGTACAGCCGGGTCGAGCAGAACTGTGTCTGTTGCTATACAGGCCAGTGTAATAAAATTAGATCTGGCAGGAAAAAAAAAAATAGCCAGGTCCCCCTCCCATCTGCCCCCGCAGGATGCACATGACACAGGCAGATTTAAAAGCAAACCACCCCCACGAATGACTGACAAAACCTGACTTTTGAAAGAGCAGGGGGAGCCGGGTGTTTTACCAGGGTTGATGTTGCAAGGATTTTTCATAGCAATGTTTCTCCAAATTAAGTTTTTTTAAAAATATATATATCTATATAATATTACATACATTTTGGGGGATTCATGGAAACTAATCAGCCTACGTAGGATTCGTGGTAATTGCTCTAATTAAAAGGCATCCGAGCAGAGTATGTAGGTCATAGCGGTATAATGCCCGGTGCTGGGGCTCTGCGAAACGGCTTCTCGCAAGGGGATTTGGAGGTCGTGGGGCACGAACAGCGGAGCATGTGCTGCCTGAGAAGGTTAATGTGCTCCCGGGGTGCTAATCCTGCTACGGATGGGAGCAGGGCCGGGAAGGGAGCAGGGAAGAGAGCCCATGGATGGGGCCGAGCTCCGCAGATGCCTCTGCTTCATGGCGGAGGCTCTGTGAGGCTGCTGGGATGATCCATGTTTGTCCAGGAGGTTGAAGAAGGCGACGTTGTGCACTGGGAGTTCCCACAAAGATGATTCTACACAAGGGAAAAACCTTAAATTCAGAATGGAAAGAACAGCGGATTTTTTGCTGGGGGGAAAAAGCTGACACTTGGGAAGTGTTTACCTGGGCGGTGGTCATTTCTCCATCGTTGAAGCAATGGGGACACACAAGTGCATCAGCCCATGCCCTCCCCCTGACTGTAAGTCTCGCCCAGCCACAAGAATCACGAGGAAGGGGTGTCCCCGGCCAGGAGCAGGGGTAGCTGAAAGCAGCTGCTCCAGCGACCGTCCCTGAGGCCTTGGAGATGGGAGAGAGCAGCGCGGATTCCCGATCCCATCGCTTCCCAGCCCTGCGCTTCCAAACTGTCCTCCCACCCGGAGCTCCGTGCTGGAGGCAGCGCAGACAATCCGCAGGGCTCGTTTAAGGCTCGCTCCGAGTAATCCTCTTGTCATCCCGCATGATCCTCCCCTCCTCCTCCTCCTGCAAATGCCACCGGAGACTGGCAAGTGTGAGAACAGCCAGGCCTCTCCTGAGAGCGGGTTTTTATTTATCTCTCTCATCTGATCCTGCACAGCAGAGCCCCTTTCCCCAGCACCAAGGGGAAGCACCGGCAGGCGGACGGGCTGAGCCTGGATGTAATAACAAGGCTGGAATTTGGATTTTGCGAGTATTTTCACAGCCTGTTTCTCAGCAATCCCTGAAACGAGCCTGTTTGGCCCACAGCTCTGCTGTGTCTCACTGCCTGATGCAGATGTTTTCAAGGCAGCTTGTGTAAGTGTGTGATCCCAGTGACAGCAGAGGATCTTTCTCTGAGAGCAACCTGGACAGCCCTCAAATACATAGCTGCAAAAATAAAGAGAAGAAACATTCACCATGTGCATGAGAGAAACTACAGCCTTCCAGTGCCTGGAAACACTTCCCTGGACTGCCAACAGCCCTGCCTGGAAAGCTGCACCCGCTACCTCGGTATTCCCGAGGTCTGCAGGAGCAACCCGTGGGGAGCAGAGCCCGCATTAGGGATTGCTGCCGCCTCATGAGCCCTTTGCCTTCCTACCTGTATTTCCTCATCACACTGGAAGCGCTTGTAGCGAACAGCAGGCTCCGTGATGCAAAGGAGAGGAAAGTGTTCAAGAAAATTTGCACCTGGGAAAAAAGCCAAGAGTAGGAGCCATATTGCAGGACGTGAGGACACTTTCCACTTCAGCCCTGCCTCAGATGATGCTTGCTGGGGTCTCCTGGAGCTAGACCCTTTGCAATCACCACATGCTTTTTATGAAGAAATAGCCAGTGAGCTTCCCCAGAGCATTAATACTGATTTTCCAAAACCAGCTAGACTGATGGTTGCCTAAATTGCTCAGTTCGAGGGGACTGAAGGAAAACAAATCTGCCCAGCATTCAAACGGGAAGAGCAGGAGCAAGGAAGCTCAGGCTCTCAACCAGAAACTAATGAGCCAAAATGGGAGCTGCTTGAAAAGGAGAAAATATCCATGCTGATAAGTATATGGATGTGTGGTAAATGCTTTGCTTTTGCCCGGCCAGGATATATCGCACTGTCTTCCATGAAGCCTCCACGTGACAATTTTGTAAAGAAACTAAAAAGGAACACTATTTAAATAATCTAGAGGAAAAACTGGCTTAGTGCTGCAAATAGCTCTGCAAAGAGGGATTCATCAATAAACCTGCTTATGAGTTCCTCAAGGAGCAGTTCCCAACCTGAAACTAAACAAAACTGAGTTTGGGGGAAGGAGAAAGAGCGATGCAGCCTGGTAGCACCGCCAGGTAAACTGGGAATGGAGAGTGTTTCCATGCAACTGGAAACCAAACTGCAGTTTTTCCTGTCCTGTAACTGATCTTTTTGACCTACCCATCTAGTTTTTACATTCTTCTGTAGGTTAGCTAAATGGAGAGTGTAGAGTGAGAAGATGGCAAGACACTCTTCATCCGGCTACTTTGGGGATCCAGGGAACTGCATGAGAAACTTGCAGGTGTTTTTCCAGTCCTTCCTTCTCCGCATTAATCCTTAATAACTCTTTGTAGCAGGTGCCAAAGCGTAGCACGTCCTGTGGCTCCGTAATCCAAAACCTCCTGCCCTCCGCGTGGGCAGCCTGGCCGGCCGCTCCTGTGCCCTGGGAGACAACTGTCCTGAGCAGACCCAGCTCGTGCTGCTTCTCCAGAGCTCTCCTCATCAAACCTGCAAGATAATTCCAATAACATTCGACATATATTTATATATATCTCCCAGTTATACCACGCTGTCACACCCCAGTGCTCACCCGATAATTATAGTTCCCCAATGGTGCAACGCGCTTACCTCTGTCTCTCTCACACACACAAAAGCTGTATCTAACTCCAGTGAATAATGAATTGATGTGATAATGCCAATGTAAGTGGATCTTCTCTAGTTACACCAGCTGCTAAATAAGAAAGGACTTTGTGAATTAGTTTGTGCATTACCCACCTTGCTTGAATGCTTGAATGCTGTAAGGAAAAAATGAGAGTGAAGATGCTGGAGACGAATCGCTGAAGCTGACACTGGTTCTGACTGTGAACATCCGAAAATAATTTTCAGGAAGCTTAAAGAATTAACTGTCCCTCCTCTGCAAAGGCCTGGGGCAAGCAGAGCACTAACGTAGCTCTTGGAGCTGCGTTCTGCAGAGCCCCCTTCTTAATGCTGGGTATGCGGATGGGCCCGTCCTTGTGGGTGGCACTGTGAGCCCCGCCGCACCGCGGCCTCCTGGGACTGCACACATAAAAGCATGAACATCTCTACCATTTAGATACAGACTGAATTTTCCCAGTGCTGAAGCAACACCAGTGTAAACCTCACTCACTGAGCCCAAATACTGCAGAATAAATAAGGAAGTTTCGTGCTGACAGGTGTTTTATAGCACCTGACTCACTGAAACCTCTCGAGCAAAGAGGTAAGGGTTGACTCAGGTGTATTACAGAGCTGGGGCCTGTTCTCAGCTGTCCACACTGACCTTGTTCCCTGTGAACAGAATCCATCCTTCAGTGCAGCAACCAAAGCGCTTGATTTAGAGCCCTGTTCTGACCGTCTCCTAGCAGAGCCTGGGAGGCGCAGGCACAGAAACACAGGGTGCTGCAAGTAGCGCAAGGCACAACACGCGGGGCAGGGGCTCCCGTACCTCTGAGTACACCTGGGTGCTCCTTGAACTTACCTCAGGCTGCTTTGCCTGCAACCTCGACATTTTTTTAACGTATTGAAGTATTTAAATGCATTACTTAAGGGAAAAAAAAATCAGTGAGGGTGACAGAGCACTGGAACAGGCTGCCCAGAGAGGTTGTGGAGTCTCCTTCTCTGGAGATCTTCCAAACCCGCTTGGACGCAGTCCTGTGCCACGTGCTCTAGGTGACCCTCCGTGTGCAGGGGGCTGGACCAGACGAGCTCTAGAGGTCCCTTCCAACCTTAACGAGTCTGTAGCTCTGTGATTACTGCGCTTGCACGGAGCCAAGGGGCCGGCCATGGCGGCGACAGCCGCGACGAGCGGCCGCCCCCGGGGCGGAGCAGCGCGAGGGGAGGCCGGGGGCGGGGGCTGCTGGGCCGCGGCCGGTGCCGGTGCGGGCGCCATGCGGGCGGCGGGCCGGGCCTGCCGCGAGCTGCTGCACTACAAGACGGCCAAGTTCGCGCTCACGCGGAACCGGCGCGTGGGGCTGCTGCAGCGCGGGCTGCAGCTGGGCGCGCTGGGCTACGTGCTGGGGTAGGGGCGGCCGCGCGGGCGCCGCGGCTCGCGGCCCGTCCGGCCCGCTCGCCCACCCGCTCCGTGCCCCCCAGGTGGGCGCTGCTGCTGCGCAAGGGCTACCAGGAGCGCGACGCGGCGCCGCGCGCCGCCGTGGTCACCAAGCTCAAGGGGGTGTCGCTCGGCAGCCGCCTCTGGGACGTGGCCGACTACGTGAAGCCGCCGCAGGTAGGTGCCCCGCGGGGGTCCCCCTGCGCCCCGGCACCGCCCGGGGCCACTGTGGGGCCTCCGAGGGCTCCTCTGCCCCCGAGGCCCGTCCCCAGCTTGGACGGATCTGGCCCGTCCCCTGCGTCCCCTGGACGAGCCCCTGATGCCAAGTCACACAGCAGGGACCTGCGTCCCTCTCCCTGGGGTGGAGGTGGCTCCTGGACGCACAGGGCTCCTGAAACCAGCACGGAGTAAGGGGTCCCTTGCGCCCCATCTCCTGCCGGCCCAGAAGAGGCAAAGGGAGGTGCCCAGCAGTGCCCGCATCCGTTATGGAAGTGCCTAGCAGTGCCCATATCCTCTCTGGAAGTGCCCAGTGGTGCCCATATCCTTTATGGAAGTGCCCACATCCTTTATGGAAGTGCCCGTTGCCCTGCTCCCAGCCTCGCTCCGTGCCCCGCTGCCACCATCCCACTTGTGAACCGGGAGGCCGAGTCAGGCGCTCTGCCCGCCCTGCTGCTCCCTGGTGCTGCGGATGCTCCGGCTGGTTGTTCTTCCTCCCACAGGGGACAGTTTTCATGGGTACAACTTGCCGTTTAACCCACGTTTTGGTCAGTGGAATGACAAATTTTGTAGTAAACGAGTGAAGTTGCTTATAGCACTTTATGAAAGGAATTGTGACTGCTTCACTATCTCTACTGCCAAAAATAAGTACATAAATAAATAAAATCTAAAACAAAAGGAAATACAGACTGGGATTGAAGGTCAGTTTGTTCTGCTCCTGGGCGGGGGGGGAGGGAAATTACAGTGTAAATTAAAAACTAAAGTGTTTTGTTGTGTGTGTGTTTTTTTTTTTCCTGCCTCCTAGGGAGAAAATACATTTTTTCTGGTGACCAACTTCATTAGTACAATGAAGCAAACCCAAGGCACCTGTCCTGAGGTAAATAGTGCTGTGCTGTTTGTTAGCTCTGTTGTGATGGGATTAATTTTTTAAAGCATACTAATGTGCCTATTTTTGTAGCAGAATAGCAGCTGTGCAGCAAAACTCAGTGCAAGGCCAGGCAGAAGGGAGGAGAAATTTCTATTAAAAAAAAAAAAAGAAAAAAAGAAAAGAAAAAGAAGGAAAACAACTAGTTTCCCTCATTGTCATTGCTCCATGTGCAAGGCCTATGTGTCCAAGTGGAGTGGCCAGAATTGCCCGTGGTAGCCCGAAGGACAAGAGGCACTAGCTGTTGGGTCCTCCTCAAGTCTCTGGGGCTCTTGAGGGGTGGTAAAACTGCAGGATCGTTGGTGCTTTCCTAGTAGTTGGGGTTAAAGGCAGCTCAGGAGAGTTTGAGCTGTGTTGCCCTGTTGTTACACCCTGTGTTGTGGCCTTAGAGCCATCAGCAATCCCGTCTCCTCAGCACTTGCTATTGCCTTTCTGTTTATCTATATGCCATCTATATGCTATCTATATACTGTCTATATCTATGGTCTCTGAACTCACTGTACCATTCGCTTTCCTCTGTTTTGCCAATTTTCCTGTTGCTTTTTCACACACCCAGTTTCACCCAAGCTCTGTGGATGCCTGGGTCGCGTTTCCTTTCTCTCTCCTTCACGTAGGACTAGCACTCTCCGTCCTAGGGCCTCCTTTTAGGAGAAGCGAAGCAGGGTGTACGGGCAGCTTCCCGTCAGCAAACACTTAGTGGTACGTGTTTCCTGAGAGAAATCTCCCCACTGAGGCTGGATTCTGGCCAGCTGCCTGCCTGAGCTCCTGCAGACCGAGCACTGCTTGGCAAACAGCAGCAAATGGGTTTTAAGCTAAACCAATATTGGCCCCTGGTGCCAGAGCCAAGCACTGTTTGTCCTCATGGTCCCTCGGGCTTTCGGTGGTCCCGATGCCTTCTCCCAGCTTGCTGTTGTGCTGCAGGCTCCCAGGCTGGGCTGCTGCCTGAACACAGGCTGCAGCTGGGGGAAGAGGAGCAGTATTTGCTGCTCTGAGAAAATGATACAAATGGTCCTTCTTGAAATGTTCAGAATTCCTAAACCACTGGTACTGGCGTAAACACTCCCAGCAGAAAGAAAATGCCCCATAAAGCGTTTCAGGGCTGTGACACAGGCTGTCCCTGGCATCTCTGGGTGTTTGTTTTGCCTTTGAGGCAAGCTAAGAAGACAGAGAAATCAGACTATTTCCATCTCATTATAGTGCTATCGCATGTCTTGGGCCTTTGCTCAGTGCTGCTCCCCGGTAGCTGCTCCGTGCCTGGCTCTCGGGCACTAGCTGAAATGGCTGTTTGGGAAGTCTTGGAGGTTGAGCAGCACAGGCAGCTTTGATGTTCAGTTATCAGCGTGTTCTGTGCTGGGGACACCAGGCAGCGGTACTGGCTGGGTCTAGGGCAAGTTATACAAAAAGTTCCAATTCATCCATAAGCATCTGCCTGCACAAACATTCCTGGGTGATGTTGCAGTTGGCACTGTCCAAAGGGGACCATTAGGGTAGTGGCCCTGGTCTGAACATAACACAGGCCAGGTTGATTTAGCAGCTGCTGTCTGCCTTGAGCACAGATCTGTGGCACTGCTAAGGCAGCCCTCCTAGGAGGACGTTCAGTCTTGATTCTGAAGACTTTGAACAACTGAAAATCCCCTGTGTCTGTTTGCGAGGAGCCACGGAGGTTAGTGGAGATGATCCAAGGAGGATGAAGAGGTGGGAAGCGTTTGCCGGTCAGTGGGGCTCTGAGCAGATGCTGCCCGTGGGCCGCAGGGGACATTGCTCATAAATGACGGTCTCCAGCACATCCGTGTGTGCCCAGCCCGTTGGGACCAGCTGCTGCTGCTGGCAGTGAGTGTCGCTGCTGTCAGCCCCCAGCAACACAGGGCCCTGACCTTGGAGCATGGGCGGGTTTTGGATCTTGGGAGAAGCCTCATCCCTCCTTGCTCACAGGGTGATGCTCCCGATGTTTTTCTCCAAGTAGCCTTGCTTTGCTTCCCGGCTCTTCTAGCAGATGCTGAGAGCAAGTGGAACAGCTGAGGCTGCACAGCTGTTGAGAGCTAGAAATCAGCAACTGTTTCTGATAAGGTTTCAGAATAATCACCCTGCAAACACCCTCCTAAATGCCAGTGAACTCACAAATTTCCGTCCTGTCCCAAATCTGCAGTTCTTGCATCGGCTCCTAGAAAAATATGCTGCTCCTGCTTTTTTTCCAGATTCCTATACCCTTTCACAATGAAGACAGCTATGGGTTGGAGAGCTCTAGAAGCACAGATCCAGAGCCCTAAGATGCCTTTTAACTGAGTCTAATCTCTTTTGCCTCTCTCACGGTGGGTTCATGGCATGTGTGAACTAGCTCCAGTCATTTCTGTGGAGAATGTCATCACAGACAGATTTCCGAAGCGGATTCCAACTAAGGTAGTAGGGAGGCATGATGAAACCATCTTGACCAGGTTTAGGCTTCCTGCAGCACCATCACAGGATTCAAAACGAGGATTTGTCCATAGGTTTGCAGCTTGCATGCCCTGAACAGCAGGAGGTGTCTGTGCTGGAGAAGCAGCACTGCTACTCAGCGAGTTTCTTATTTTTTTTTTCCCCTTGGGAAGGGACTGCCGCACTTATCTGCAAATACCTGTTTTCAGGGTCCTTCTATAGGCTGAATCCTTGACGTGTGGATATGATGCAGGAAGAGGAAGTCTTCTCACAAATGAGTGTTTCTTCCAGCCCTCTGTGGGCCCTGCAAGCTGCACGTGGCCCGCAGCATGAGGGTGAAGTCTTTAATTTCTCCTTTCGAGCTTGTGTTACACTGTGTTTAGGCCTTTGCAGCCTTCTGCCAGGGGAACCCTGTGGTGCTTCCCAAGGTTGGCTGGGCTCCGCGTTGAGAGCTCCAGAACCCAAGTCGGGATTTTGCCAGTTCCAGCTAAAAGGGTTGTTCTGAGCCCGCAGCCGGGGCTTCCTCTGCTGCGGGCAGCACGGAGGGGAGCGGAGATGTGGGAGAGGGACTGCCCTGCGGAGGAGCCTCTCCCCGTGCCCGGAGGGTGCCCAGGATGCTGCTTTGGATGTGATGGATGCTGCAGTAAGTGACTGGGACGTGCAGATAGGAGCAGCCACACAGAAACGTGGGTAAATGACCTCGTGGCTTTTAAGGTGTTGTGCAGTCAAGTAACAGTGCTGCCCTCTCGCTCTCCTCTTCCTCGCCCTCTCGCTCTCCTCTTCCTCGCCCTCTCGCTCTCCTCTTCCTCGCCCTCTCTCCCTCTTGCTTTCTCATTGCTCTCTATTAGAGCCCCTCTGTTCTCGATGGGATTTGCAGAGAAGATGCAGACTGTCCCATGGGAAACCCAGTGGTTCATGGCAATGGTACTGGATGTTTTGCTAAGATAAATAACATTTTTATGTGCCCGTGCTTGCTAACAAACAGATGCACAGAGATGCTTAAACTGGCAGAATTCAGCATATTTGTAAGCGTGTGTTGAAGGGCTCTGCAGAGATTATTCTTGGCCAAAAACATAAAGCAACCTGTCACTGCAGGGAAAGTTGGTCCTAATGGCAAAAGCTCCTGTCAGCAGCAAATAAAGAGATTGGTTGTTTTTCATGTTGGTTGCTGAAATCCAAACCAATGTTCTTTGCGACTGGCAGGGTTTCCTTTTTTAATAAAACCTGCTTTATTTCACACTGATTAATATTAGAAAGGAGGAGCTTTAGAAGGTCGGTTGCCCAAGCTTGGCAGGCCGGATCCCTCCAGCTTGTGACATTCCCGGCCAGGGAGCGGGTGGCTTCAGCAGCAGGAGCTGCGGGGCTGCACAGGCGGGTGCTGAGCTGCCTGAGGGACCATGGCCACCAACAGCCCTTCGGTTTAGTAAAACAGCCTCTGCTGTTGGCCTTGGGGGAGGGCTTCCCAGAGGAGTTTTGGGGAGGGGAAAACCCTAAAGATGGTGTTTTGCGTTTCCTGAGAAGGCCGGAGCAGCAAGCAGGACCATGGCCAGGGCATTGTACAGGAGGGAGGTGACGGAGCAGCCCCGGAGGAGGTGCAATGTGTAAGTGAGATGCACTGTCCTCTTTTCCAGGGATAAAAACTGGGAAATGTGTGAAGTACAACACCAGCCATTCTACCTGCGAGATCTACAGCTGGTGTCCGGTGGAGAACGGCACCCTGCCCAGGTAAGGTCCAGGGTCGGGGGACAGCCGGTGTCTGAACAGGCTCTGAGGTTGTTGGTTCTCTGTGTGCAGTCGGTGTTCTTGTTCTGCTGGCCAGCAAGGAGTCAGTGGAGCTCAAAGAGGTCCTTCTCTTTGGTCTACTGCTCAGTTAAGCCCAGAGAACTTCAGGCAAGAGCATTTCTTGTAGATAACCGCAGTAGTTTAAGTCTCAGAGTCATGGAAAAGATTGCAAGGCAGGGGGCTATACCTTGGCCACTGTACAAATATTTGAGTTCATCAGTGATTGTTTTCCAGGAAACCTCTTCTGGCTGAGGCGGAGAATTTTACTCTTTTTATAAAAAATACTGTGAACTTCACCAAATTTAACTTCTCCAAGTAAGTATGAAGCTCCTTCTACTGGAACTGTGCATGCAGCCTGGTCCAGCATCTGTGCTGAGCTTGTCTGCCCTGATGCTGAGTGGCCTAGATGTCCAAGAATCAGGATCCCATCAAGGAGAGTCTTGGCTCTCAGTTAAGATTTCAGTGATGCATTCAGGGAGAATGTGGCCTTTCTGACTATGTCTGTAGTGGTAAAAGTGTTGGGACTGTGAAATCCCCAGCGAGGATGATTGCTGTGTTTCCACATGTCCAGAGTACTGTAAACTCATGGTTTGAGTCCTGTTAATTGAGCTGCTTTCCTCTGTCGGGGACCTCAACTCCCCTAGAGCAGTAACTCTGGAGCGGGGTCATGTCTCACAGCAGTGACTGATGCTGTGGGGAGGAGGTGCAGGAAGGAAAAGGATGACACCCAAATGCAGAGGAATTGGGAGAGAAAGGAGCATGGCAGGCTGTGCTGGGAGGTGTTGGAAAGGGTGACGACTCCATCTGTGGGCCAACTTCCCTCCACCCTCCTGCAACGTGAGGACCAGAGGACGCTTGTATTAAATGCATGTCCTTGGGCTGATGGGTGTCCCAGGATGGAGGAGACTGGGAAAGGAGGGATAGACCAAGCCCTGATGCAGGCAGTTCTAGAAGGAGGTGACCAGACCTAGAGACAGCCCCGGGCTCTCTGCAGCCCGTGTGGTCCCGCTCTGTAGCGACATGAGGAGAGGCAACGAGGGGCCTTTCTCAGCAGGAGCAGTAGCGGCCCTGCTGCTTTGGGATCGCGGGAGCAGCAGGAGGTTGTCCTATTGCACCATGCAGCAGTGTCCTGTGACCTCCCACATTCCCAGTTCTTGTGACAGTAGTTGCTGTCTCTTGTTCCAGGGACAACACTCTGCAAACCAATGATTCCACCTATTTCAAGAGCTGCAGGTATGATCCGTTTACCAACCCATCCTGCCCAGTCTTCCGCATCCGCGACATGGTGGAGGCAGCTGGAGAGACCTTTGGCAATCTGGCGTTGCTGGTATTTGCTTTTCCTTTTGAAATGTGAAGGTGACTGGAACTTCCCCTAGGGCATGGGCAGGGACAAGGTGGGATTGTCCCCTGAACTACTAAGGGAATAACCCAATCTATCTACATCAGTAGCTGTGAACGCTTGAACAGCAAAGAACCTAACAAATGTCCAGTCCTTTGCTTCTCCTTGAACGAAACGTGTGTTGATGTGCTGCAGGGGGGCTGCATTGGAGTTGACATCAAGTGGGACTGTGACCTGGACCACCCTGCTGCCCAGTGCCAGCCTCAGTACTCCTTCCAGCTGCAGGACAGGAACTACAATTTCAGGTGCGGACCCCAACCGGGCTGGGAGAGCAGCCACACAGCTCCCTGGAACAGGCACTCGCACAGGGATCGTTGGAGATCTCGGCGCTCCTAAAGGGAAGATGATGCAAGGAGCAGAGGCCCTGCTGCTGCCACCCAGCATGTGCATCGTCCTTGTCCCTGCCTGCTGGAGGAAACCGAGTGTGCACAGGCACCTGGTGTCCACGGCAGCCAGGGACACTGACAGGCCTTGTCCATCACCGTGAATCTTTCTGAGCCTTGTCCTTTGTGTCTTCCTTAGAACTGCCACCTACTACTGGGATCCCCAAAAAAGGCACTACCGGAGCCTGCTGAAGCTCTATGGAATCCGCTTTGACATCTCTGTGCATGGCGAGGTACTGTGTCCCATGAGGTCCCCAAACACATGGTCCCATCTCCCTTCTCATCAGAACTTGTTCCTCACTGCTCTGCTGTCTCCTGAGGCTCCTTTGCCTTCTTCAGGCATTTTTCCTTCATACCCTGAAGAGCTCCTCACCTCTTTCCAGAGCTTTGCTTTCCTCAGAGCAGATTGGGGCGCCATAGAGAGCAGGAAGAAATAGTCTGTCCCATTTGAAATGGAAGTTCTTGGCAATGGCCTGAGGCTTCCTCTGTTTGTCGAGCATCTGACATGGTCACATACCATGAGATGTCTGGTCAGAGTGGCTTAGGGCACCTCTGAGCGACCAGTGTTGGCTGGGAATATACTGAAGAGCAACCTGAACACCTCTGAACTCGAACAATTAATCCTTTCTTTAGTAATTGCATCTCTGGGGAGGAAGGCATGAGCATAATCATGGCAGATGCTACTGTGTGCAGCATCACTAAATACTGTGCAAGATGGGGCCTGCACGGAGAGGACTCGCTGCCCCAAGAGATATTCCATAGCTGGGCTTTCCATAACTGGTCTTTTCACCTGAAGGAAGACAAGCTTGAAAAGCAGGACAGGGTACACACCAGGATGAGGGAGGCATAGAGCAGGAGAAAGCAGCACCAAAAGATCCTTCTCTCTCCACCAGACTCATTTGGGTAGCAAAGAAGGCGTATCACAACAGAAAGGTGTTTGCTGTACTGTAGGGTGTAATTCCATGGAGCTTTCCAAAGCTCCATCTGGAGCTTTGAGGTGGGACGGAGTCTCCAGCCATGCCGTAGAAGTAGGAGGTGGCTCCTCTGCCGCTGAGCTATGAGCTGCCCGATTTCCCTCTTTGAACGTGAGAACAGCCAAGTGCCTAAAACTGAGCATGAAGAAATGACCCTTGTTCCATCCAGCGCTTAACCTTTGCCCAGGACAGCAAACCTTAGGCAAGCTGCACTTTCTGTCACAACCCTCTCACTGCTCGTACCTGCTCTCTGTCCTTCCTCTTCCCCCTCTGTTTTTCAGCAGGCTGGGAAATTCGGCATCGTTCCCCTTGCCGTGAGCCTCGGCACTGGTGTCGCGCTCTTGGGTGCTGTGAGTGCTTTCAGATGTGCCCTTTTCCTCTGATCCATGTGCTGGGGCTTGCCACTTACCTAGTGCCAGCTGGGGACTTGCCAGGAGACTGGCACGAGCGTTAGCTCCTGTTTGTGATCATGAGCAGTGACCACACGACCAGAGCAAGGATCTGGAGAGGTGTCAGGGTCAGGACTTGCCATGGAAGCCACGTGTCTTCGTCTGCCCTGCGGGTGCCACACATTTGCTCTGTAGCCAGGCGGGACAAGTGAGCACTGTCAAGGTGCTGCTGGTTGCTCTGTTTCCCTAGCAGAAGAGGACACATCCCCTAATGTCCTTTTTCTTCCCTGGCTTTTCAAACAGACATGGCATTCCAGGTCGCTGCTCACCCTGCTGCCTGGTGAGGCTGTGACAGCAGTGCTGCAGGCCACCAGCCTGCACCCTCGGTCCCTGCTCTGCAGCTCAGATGGTCACAACTAACTTCTCGAGCTGCACATGGGCCTCAGAGGGCCTGTGGGGCTGCCTGGAGGGCAGGAAAGGGTGGAAAGCTCCCCCTTAGCTCTAACCAGATGGTGGAGTTGAGCTCCAGGACGGGGTGGACTTGGGATGCTGGGCTGGGCAGCTTGGATGGGTGCTGCGGGCTGAGGTCTTGGCTCTCGTGCACGCAGTCTCACCGCCGACGGAGCTACTCCTGACTGCTGTGCTGCATGTGTCCCTGTCTAGGTCACCGTGGTGTGTGACCTGGTTCTGCTCTACCTGGATGCAAAGGCTGACTTCTATTGGAAAGAGAAGTTTGAGGAGGTAAGGAGAAGCTGCAGGGCCAGTTCAGAGAGCTGAGGTTGCAGGGCACTTCTGTGGGGTGATCTGGCTATTCTGCCTTTTGTTTAAAACACATTTCCCAAGACCTCTCATCTGGGGATGCCCAAGCAGAGTGAATCTTTCCTCCCTCTAACATCATTGACCAACTTCACTGGACCTGACATAGAAATTAAACTCTCATAAGTTTAGTCAACAAATGAGTGAGTGAAAGAGAGTGAACCAGATGTGGTCCAGTTTGAGGGAAAAGCCACCTGATTTCAGTTTTCCTTTATACAACAGGGAGCTCGAAAGGAGAGAGCCCCTTGAGCTCAAACTGAAAAGGAATGAAGCTTCCCTGAGTCTCCTGCTTAGGGAAACTCCCTATTTTAAACCTTTCTTGCCTGTACCAACTTCACAATAAAACTCACTCTCTTAGGACTGAATCTGGCCAGACCTGGGTCAAAAAAAAAAAAAAAAGCATCTGTTTTAGATGGTGTATTGGAACCTTGTCAGTGTTCATATCCTAGATCAGCAGTGTGTTTTGCTGGCCTGTGTGATACTAGTCAGTGTGATACTGCCAAGCCCAGGTGTCACAGTCATAGCCGTGTATGTTGGGTGGCCCTTTCAGAGGTCCTTCATGCAGCCTTCCCGTAAGAGCAGGATTCCTGGGACTCAGCAGAGCTGAGCACACGGGGCTGCAAATATTGCCTGGTCATCATGGCCCACCTGACCACGCCATCTATCCAAGTCTCTAGCATGCTAAACAGAGTAACCAGTGACCCTCTGCATTTTGCAGGCAAAACCCCCAAAAGATAAGGCAGAGGTCACAGCAGAGCCATGATGGCTTGGCCAGAGCAGCGGGGTTTTTCAGTGCTAGACCCTCTTCCATGGAGGAAGATGTGGTGGAAGCAACGTGAGCTGCAGCTGGAGGCGACCACTAGCCCTGTGGGCCTGCATGTGCACTGCCGGGCTCTGCCCTGCCTGGAGGAACACCCGCAGCAACAGCAGGTCCTGGCGAAAGCGGCACGGAGCCGGCCCGCTGCAGCCCAGCGCCAGCAGTGCAGAGCGCTGCAGCCGCCCGCCCAGAGCGGCCAGGCCCCGGGGCAGGTCCTGCAGTGCTGCTGCGGCGGCTGCTGTCGCTGGCAGCACGGCTGGTCTGTGAGCAATGCAAAAGGCTTAAAGCGCTTTGCGCTGCTTCGCTGTCTAGTTTGTCCTGGAGGCTTGATTTCACGTTGGCAAGTAACAAAATGCAATAAAGCTGCTCAGACAGTGGGAGGTAGCTCTGCTTTGTCTCTAGCCCTTCGCGGAGCTGTGCTGAGGTTTTGCGGCACTGCTCTTTTCTTGGGGACCTTGTGTCCTTTGCCCCATACAGGGAGGGCAGCTGATTCCAAGAGTCAGGAAGGTACTGAGGTGCCCACCCCATATTGTGCCATCCTGCTGCTCCCATCCCTCCAGGGCCAGAGCCACTTGTAACCACGGCCCAGGGCAGGGCACAGCCTCCAGGTGGGATCCCAGTGCTTTGCAGAGCTTCGTGGGAGCTTCCGAACACCTTGTTCTGCAGCATGGAACATCCCTGCAACAATCCAAAGTGTTTCCTTCTCCCCAGCAAGGGGACACAAGGTTCCCCCATGGTGTCATGGGTGCTGGGACACAGGACTTGCTGCAGTTACTGCAGCCAGTCTGGCTGACTGTGGGGCTGCCCCGCAGTTGCACATCTCAGGAGGCTGCTCTTGCTCAGGAGGGGTGTCTGGCCAGTTTTCCTTCAACATCACGTGCACCCCTTGCTTTTGCTTGCAACACTGCGTGTGTTGCAGCATTGGCTGCGCAGCCCCCACGTCTGAGCCTCTGCTCAGGCTTTGAGAGCTGGGCCTAAGGTGGTGGCCCAGGGCACCCACCTTGCCTGGTCCCTGCACGCAGAGGGCATCCCAGTGGGTCCTACCCTGGCTTGGCTCCTCCATCCTGTCAGGATTCTCATTCCTCAAAGACAAGCGCAGGTCCCAGGAGAGCTCGAGCACCGTGGAGCCCCGTAACCCCCTGACCCCGTTGGGGTTCTGCCGCAGGGAGCCAGCTGAGCTGCCCCGCACGTGGAGCGCCCCGTGGGCACCCACTGTTAATCCAGCCTGTGCTCAGGGAATCCTGCAGGCCCCAGCGTGGCCCTGCTGCGACAAACACGACATGGGGCTGCACCTGAGATCTCGGCACTCTTTAATGTGCCTTGCTCTTGGGAGGGCCCTCAGCAAGGTGATTCCGCCCCATCCCACGGAAGGACTGTTCCTAGAGCATCATCTGCCCTTGGACTCCTGCCTCTTGCTGCCTCGGGTGCCATGGCCTGTCCCCGGCCGTGAACTGCTGCAGATGGAACTCTATGGCGAGCTGCTTGGTCATCGTCCTCAGCGCAAGGAAGGCCGCCGGGATCTCGGAGGCCAGGAATGCCAGGAACAGGATGTGCACGGCCATCTCCAGGGGCAGCCGGATGATGTTGTTGTCCATGAGCAGGAAGAGCAGGAGGGGGAGCTGGATGAGGACTGAGAGCAGGAGGAACCCCGCGAGCTCAGGCACCTGTGGAAGCAGGAGATGGGACCCAAATGGCCTCTCTAGGCACCACCCCAGGGACCCTGGCTCAGGAAATGGAAGCGTGAGGCACGTGCAGAGCCCTGTCCGGAGGATGGGACATGGGGGGGTTTCAGCAGTGTGACCAAGCCCTGTTCCTCCCAGACCTCCTTGGGGGTCTCTTTTCCAACCCAACTAGCTGGGAAACCGTCCCCAGACATTGGCCTATGCAGTCAAGTATCCCGCAACACCCTGTTCCTCATTGGCGAGCTCCAGGCGGGTTCCAAGGAGGCACTGGAGGTGACAGCAGTGTAAGCACAGGCAAAGGGGCCATCTGGAGGGGCCCTGGCTCTCCCTGCACAACCCACTGCCCGTCATGCGGAGTGACGCGGAGCTGCGCTGACCTTCTCCTGCAGGTTCCCTATGTAGCCGAGGAAGAGGCGGAGGCCTTCACCTAGCGAGAGGAGGAGGAAGGCGGCGAGCAGCAGCAGCTGGTAGTAGTGGGGCAGCAGGGTGAACTGCAGCAGGGTGGCCCGTGAGTGCGGGCACGCCACCGCCTGCAGCGCCTACTCACGCGCAGGGACCTGCAACCTCCCCGCGCTGGAAAGGGGGTGTTGTGCTCATCATGGTGAGTGCAGGAATCTGTCCCTTTCAGAGCCTTCCCCTCAGCCCTCCCTTGGTCCAGCCCCTCTGCCCTGCCCAGCCAGGCCGCACAGGCCCGCTCAGCCCGGTACCTTCTGCAGCAGCATCGTCCCCTCGGCCACGCACCAGAGCGGGAAGTAGAGGACGTTGAAGTAGAGCAGCATCTGCAGGGGCAGGCTGGCCAGCACCTCGCGCGCTGGGCAGCGCCCGGGTGGGACGGTCAACCCCAAGGCTGCCTCGTCCCCAGGGCGCCCACGCAGCCCTGGCCGCGCTGGCGAGCTCTGGGGGAGCCCTGGCCACGAGGGCCAAGCCAGACAGCCCCGAGCCCTCCTCCAGTGCCATACCTGGGCGGTAGGTGCGGGCAGAGCCGCTGTCCTGGGTCTTGTTGTTGGCGAACAGGGAGCTGCTGAGGGCGGCCAGGCCCCAGCGGATGTTGTGGGGCAGAGGGGTGTGCGCAGCCATGGCCGGCGCGGTGCTCCGCTCGCTGCCTGCCCGGCTCCCGTGGGATTAGCCACAAGGTGATTAAGTAAATGACAAGAAGGGCTAATGCCTGGGGCCACCCGGCCATTGGCTCCAAGGGGACAAGGCTGGGGCTGGGACATCAAGCTCTTGCTGCCAGGGCACATCTGGCTGCTCCGCGGGGCAGCGTCCACCCTGGTCACCCCTCTTGGTCTAGTTGGTTCTGCAGCCGCAGGCCAAGCCAGCCAGCACTGTCCCCCTCTCCTAACGTCCCTGTGGGCTCAGGGGAGGTGCAGGGCACCAAGCTGCGCTCTGTAAGAAGCGATGGGTTTTGGTTGTGGGGATTTCTGCAGTTCCCCCCAGATGCTGGGGCTGATGGACCCAGAAGTGACAGCTGCTCAGCCTCAGGGGCTCAGTGCATGGTCCTTTCCCTGGCTTCTCCATGCACAGCCTCTTGGTGGCAGCATTGCACCTTGTCCTGCCTTGTAGCCAGGTCTTCACTCGCTCAGCATCCCTAGCCGAGATCCCCTTCACACCGGATCCAGGCTGATCCCCTCCCCCCACCTCCATCAGGAAAGCAGCCGTACACAGGGTTTGGGCGAGGGACGGAGCAGGGAGGGAAGCGCAGCACTGCCTGGTTGGCCAAGTGGCCTTTATTGCCAAGGCGAGAGCTGCTGCGAGGTGCCCCCACCGCGCGACACCGCCCGGGCGTTATTGCTCACTGGAAACAGCCCCGCTGGGGCGCAGAGGTCCCACCGTGCCCAATGACCGCTCTCCACCCACCAAGGCTGCTTGGAGGGTGTGAGCGGGGCAGGACACGCAGGTGGGACAAGCCGGGCCTCGCTGCGGGGCCGGGAGGGCACCCACCGTCCGCAGGGCCTCACGCGCTCCTGGGGACCAGGAGTCCCACGAGGCCAACAGAGCCCCCCTGGGCTGCTCTGCAGAAAGACCGTCCTGATGCGGCAAGGCTGGCTGTGGTTTAGGGGATGCACGTTTTCCGTGGCCAGCTGTTTTAGCGGTGACATTGAGGTGACAAAGGCAGACACAGGACATCTCAGCGCTCCCAGACGCAGCGCGTTTCAAACTCCAGCGCTCTCCACCATGAGCTTCCCACCTGCCAGGCCCAGTCCCACTCCAGGACGCACAGGTGCCCACGCAGCTCAGCTCAGCACCACCACGCGGCACCCTCGGGACTGTCCCGCTGGGCCAGGTGACACTGGAGAGGCCTCTGTGTGCGAGGAGGTGACTGAGCTGGAAGGGAACTCCAGGCAAAGACCCTCTCTGGTCGCCACAGCTGGTCCTACTCAGTGGGCAGCTCCTCAACATCCTCAAATGCCAACTCTGCCTCGGAGAAGACATCCAGGCAGAGCCGCTGCTGAGGTCCCCTTTGTCCAGGCCTTCTGCAACAAATACTGGGAAAGCGTGGACCATAAAACGTGGACCATAAGGGCCTAGGACTGTCCAGTGGTATGAGAAGAAAAGGAGAAGCCTTCTTTGTGATAAAAGCCAAAAGGAAGCTGTGGAGTTCACTGCCACAGGCAGCTGAGACATTGGAGGGGCTCAAAAAGCCTTTAGTTCAATTAATGATGAGGCTACATCCATCAAGGGCTTCTCTGCACAAACAGAGCACCTGTGTCTCAAGACAGAGCTAAGCTGGGTGATGCTAACAATGATGTGGCCTGTTTCTGAGATGCTTCCCTGAGCATTTGCACTTGGTCAGTACTGATGGTACCACAGCATGGCCCTGGACCCAGCTCAGAACAGCCTCCCTCCTGCTCGAACCTCATCAGTGAAATAAAACAAATAAATAATAATTAAAAAAAATGTTGAGCAAATTTCACAGGACATCTAAGCAGGTATGGAAAAATACTGCTTGCTGTAAGTATTGCTCTGTTATTGGATAAGGACGGAAGGATGCTGAGCTAATTAAGGATAATGGAATAGCAGGAAGGGCCACTAGGTCCTTCTAGTCTATATTTAGGGATGTCTCAACAGTACATCCAGAGATTGCACTGGCAAGGAATGAATCATTATTGCGTTAGAGATGGTATTCAACAACAAGCAGCAACGCCAACCACCTCAAAACCTCAGAACTGGCACCAAAAACCCTCTTGTCTGGAGCCGGCTGCTCAGTGCAGGCCAATGCTTTAAAAAGCAGCGCTCAGCTAAGCAACATGCTAGCAACGAAACCGAAAGCACCTGGCTAAAACCTGGGCACCTTGGCTAAAGCTAGACTCAGTGCGGCAAAACATCCAGGCAAGGTTGTTTCTTCAGGAATGAGGCATTTTTGAGGGTCCGGTCACAGGTCAGGGATGGACTCGGAACACATATACATGGCAGAAGAACTCGGTTATGGCAGGAGGATCTCTAAGAAGCCGTTAGGTGCCTCAAAAAGGTTTAACTTGAGGCTAATGCTCACTGCCAACAGGGTAGGCTGTGGAAGACACTAGCTCGTCACAGATTAAGCAGCAAGTTACGGTAGGCAATAAAGAGAAGCAGCCTTTAGCTCATGTAAAGCAGTCAAGAGCAAATGGAGTGGGTCACTCCCAGAGCACAGTTTTGGGAAGGCTGGAACACAGCAATTGGAGCTGCTAAGGATAACATTAAATGCTGTTGGCTGGCCAAGAGCAGAGAAAAATAAAAGGGTCTTAGAAGGATTTAAGCAGCATGATGGTAAAGGAAGCTGATGATGACAAGTCAGAGCAAGGAATTACTCAAATGATGCTTGCAGGCTTTGTGCTAACTGGAGGATGGGCCTAGGTCCATCTCTGCCCAGGGAAAACAGAGGGCCTGCAGGAGGGCTGCAGGGGACAGGGACATCTACATTTGCACCTTGGGGGCTAAAGCAAGTTTGTGACTCTTTGTGGGTTCAGCACTCACTGAAATGCCACAGACCACAAGAAAGACCCTGTGTCACCATGCAGAGCACAGAGCAGAGCTCGCACGGGCACGCGGCGAGCCCAGCCCCATCGCTGCCTGCCAGCGCTGCCGGCTGCACCGCCTGGGAAAAGCCCTGCGCTGCGGAGGGAAGAGCCCGCGGGAGGCCGAACAAACGCCTGGTGACACCGCCAGCCATGCAAACGTCACGACGGCTGGGAAGGAATAGGGACAGGCTGGAGAGAGGACACGAACAGACACCCTGCACAGAGGAGGCACAGGCATCACATGGGCCTCCTTGCCGAAATGCATTACCACTGCCCTACACTGGGTAATAAAATAACTGATAAGGACCAAACTTGGGGGTGCCATCCAAGGGGGTTCTCCTACTGCTGCCAGCCCTGCTGGCTGGCAGAGACAGCGTCTGGCACCGGCCAGACCCTCTTCTGGGCTAGTGGCAAGGCCTTTCTTCCAGGGAGGGACAGAAAACGTGACAGCAGGGCACTGACATGGAAAACCAGCGTGAGAAATGTGGACTTGTCACTGGATGACAGGAAGAGTAAATGACGAATGACAGCAGACAGCCAGAAATACTCCTCCAGTCACCACACTGCTATTTTTTTCTTGAGCAACATTTCAGCAGCCTGGTTGATTATTCAGTAATCTTTTAGGAAGACAGCAATTAGGAGGCTGATTTGAAGGACAGGCGCCAGCCTCCCGAGCTGCAGTCCTGCCTGACAACCCTCCTCCTTGGCTCCGCTGCCTCTGCAGTGATGCTCGAGGTCCCGGGGCACTGGCAGGGCTGCTGCGTTGTCAAGAGCAGCAAGACACAAGCTGGAAATGCACAAGCACAAATGAGGGGCCAGAGAGAACTGGGAGCCTGACAACTGCTGGTGTGCCTAAGCAACATGAGATGGTGTGGCTGGGACCAAGCCCTGGAGAGGGCTCTGGGGTGGTGACACAGAGCCATGAAGAGGCCACAAGATGAACTGCTGGAGTCCTTGCCTTGAGCAGGGAGTCATCTGCACTGGGAGACCATGCAAGTGAGATGAGAAGAGCAATCCCGAGCAGCCTTTTCCATTGGTCCCCTTCAAAAACATGGCAAAGCCTCTACAAATCCTGGGAGGGAATTCTGGAGTGTGTTGGCACGAAGCATGGTGGGACGTACTGGAGGACGGACATACTTTGGGAAGGAGATAACATGCTTGGGAGCACAGGCTGGACACGGGCAGCAATGAAAGGCACTAGTGCTGCTCATGGGATCAGCAGATGTGCTTGGGCTAGAGGCTCTCACCATGCCACCCGGAACATCTCCCCTGCCTGCTTTCACAGGGCCTTCCCAGGCAGGGCAGCATGGAAGCAGGTACCTGCCTCCTTCCCTGGTGTCCCGCAGCCTGAGGAGGTCACAGCAGCCCCTCAGCAGCCATGCAGCACACATGCAGCACGCACGTCGAAGCCCGTTGTCTCTACGGTCCTGCTTTCTCGTGTTCCCACGGGCATGCCAAGGGCAGAGCCCCGGCCCGGGTGGCCGCCGGGACGGAGGAGCCGGAGGCTCTCTGCGTGCAGACAGGAATTGCTGGGAAGGTAACTGCTCAGTGAAAGACACTGGGTTCATCTGAGTCTGAGCAAGGCAACGGCCCAGCTGCATTATCGGCGAGTTGGGGTGAGCCCCAAGTCCTCAAGGGCGACTGCAGCATCCGCAGAGAGCAGCGACATCCCGCACTAGGAGCCTTTTCCAGTCAGCCAAGACATATCTCCGGTTCTAGTGGAAAGACAAAACCAGAACTACTGTGAGACGTTTCCCAGCTTCCTCACAGTGGGATTAACCAACGCTATTGGGTGCTTTAGGATCTGCCACCATCACTAGTCTCAGCCAGCATCAAGTTCAGATAGGCAAAGTGCGTCAGCAACCACCACTCCATTAGTCTCCAACATGTTACTAAAATAGGGAAAAGCATGTATGTGGACATTGGATTCCGTTTAAAACTGAGCTCCAACAGTATTCATTAACTTAAATCAACCCCTCCCAGCATACAGCTTCCATGTGGGAATTGGAGGCATTGCCCAAATGCCTTTGGACAGGGAGAAGAAGGGCCATTATCCCTGTACTCCCAGCCACATGCGCAGACCCCAGACTAGAACGTACTTGCCATGACGGACAAACAGCCTATGAGGTGCCAGTGCAGCAGAAGGAGAGAAAGAGAAGAGGTCAGGGTTAGGTGGCCGTGCTCTGAGTCAGGAGCTGATGTTATCGTAGGAGATAGGGGATCCTAGGGGAATGTCCCTTATGGGTTTCATGCATCCATGGTACTTTCTTGGGCACTGCATGTGGAGCCTGTTTGGTACCAGTGCTTGTGACAGCACAGAGGCCCTGCAGATGGGCAAGCCAAGTCCAGCCCCACTGCACTGGGGCTGTTCAGGAAGCTGGACAGGAAAAAAATAACTTTTGCAAAAGCTTATAAACTAAATGGGCTGAGAAGGTGCAAGAGAAATGAAGGATCATTAGCTCAGTTTAGAGTTGATGTTTAGCCTCCCTGAGCTCCTGCTAATCCCTGTTTGGGAAAGCGGGTCAATGTGTTTTATTTGTGATCGCTTGTCACCTTGTTTTCACAAGCTGGGAAGTACCAGATGAAACAGCAACAAGAGCAACTCGCTGAAACGCACCAGTACCAGGATTTTCACACCCATAGACCACATCTGCCCTCGTGGCATGGAGCAGGTCGCTGTGCACAGGGCTCCGGGCTTGCACAGAGTGCAGTGAACAGAAGAGATCTGGGTCTCCATGACAGTGTTGAAGACCTCCTTTCTTTGCAAATCGTGTGTGCAAATACAAGGGCCAGCAAACCGGGAAGGGGCTGGGGGACACAAGTGGGATGGAGCAGAGCAGGCAAAGGACAGGAAGGGAGGATGCACACAGTGCACAGAGTGGGGAGCAGTGGCAAGGAGCTGCCCAGAGCCCTGGGGGCCCTTGGCTCGCTACAACGTGCCTACTTACTCTACATCACGCTTTCGGATGGTCCTGCCGGCCGCCAGGACCTCGGCCACCTTGGACACGATGGGGTCATAGTTCATGCTGGCCACAGCCACCACCTCGTCGCTCCTAGGACCAGGCAGAGCAGAGCAGTTAGGGTAGCCCCAGGTGGCCACTTCTCCCTCATCCAAAAAGCAACATGCTGGAGAGAAGTGGGAAGCAGAGGAAAAGAGCACTGCTCCAGGGACAGGACCCACACTGAGGTGACACTAGTGGCGTGGGACAAGGGATGGGAGAGGGCCCTGAGCCATCGTTCTGGACAGGCCCCGTTGTGTTCTCACTGCAGAGCCTGTGTCCACAAACAACCGCACGTGGGGTCCTGCATCCCAGGCAGCCAGGACCTCCTGGCTAGACACAGTTTCTGCAACCACCACGATGACGAGGCAGGTGGCACCAGGCTCTTGCCATCCTCAGCCTACAATCTCACAGGGATTTCAGCAGTAGCAGGGTGTCCCCGTCCAGCTCAGCATCATCCTCCAGGATCCTGGCGCTGACAGCAAAAGAGAAGGACAAGGGCTGAATGGGAAACAAGTGGAGCAGAAGGAAAGGAGATGTAAAAGTGCTGGAGGAGCTTTGGAAAAAGGTCATGAGGCACAAGGCAAAAATGAGAAGGGCATCTCCACTTTGAGCTTGTTCCCACACAGTAACAACAGGGATCAGGAGCCTGTGCTGTTTTAGCCCAGCTTTGTCTGGAAATACACTTAGATCCAAGAGTATCTTCAGAAAAATAAACACCCCCCAGGTGCAGATGCAGTTTCCTGTGACATGCCCTGAACCTGTGGAGCTAGGGGACTTGCACACCGAGACACACTGCTTGAGTCAACTTGAGCATCAATCTTCAAAGACCGAACTTATGAGATGACTCATAATTAGATAACTGAACAGATAAACAATTTAAAGATCAGAAGTGTTTGAGAAAGATAATAAATACTGGTGATATCGTTGAGTAACTTGAAGAGTAGCAGCACCCACCGACAAGAACAAATTATATTCTATCCACTCTCAAAGAGCCTTGTGAGCAATGCAGTCAAGAGCCGCATGGAGAAACAAGGCTCTGATTCCCAAGGGGGTAAGAGCAGAAGCCAGGAACCGCATTGGCTGGAAAGTCATCTCTCCTGATTGTCCCATGAAAACGCACAGCGACAACATCACAGAAGGCTACTTACTCCTGAAGTCTTATGTTCTTAAATAAGCCCACCACAAATAAGTCAGAGCAAGTCTGAATGTGCCAGTCTCTGGCCCAAAGGGGAGCATAAAAGTGTAGTGAGGATCCCAGAATCTGGCATTCCTGAATCTGTACATCCAGCCGTATTGCAAGAGTCTCCTGGCTCTGCTTTCTGGGAAGCAGCAATGAGAAGACACGAGATAGCTCTGCCCCATGCCTCTGGAGTACCTCCTTCTCCACAGACACTATAGTTCTTCCAGAACTTGGTCAAAACCAACCAGGCCAGTCCCTTCCTGGAGAGGGACCAACACCAGCCACGTCCCTGCAGAGGCTGGTCCTGCAGGACCTGTGACGCTGCAATGCTTGATGCCCTCTCTCTGACACAAATGAGGTCCTTGACCTCTCCCCAGACACTACAGCCTTTCCAAGTTGTCTTCTTATTCCACAGGGCCTCACTCTTGATTAATTCCAAGTTAGGAGTTGAGGACTTCCGAGCGCCCCTGCACTAGCTCCCTTCCACATCACACATTCTTGAAGCATCTGCATTCTCCCTCCTGTGTAATTTCCTGTATGCACCATCTCTGTGGACACTAATGCTGTGAACTGACCTGCTGACAGTTCTGGCTGACAAGCCCAGCCAGAATGACTTATGCAGCCAAAAAACTTTTTTTCACTTGAATTCATCGGCAAGACAAGGGTCAGTTGGTCCTTTTGTGGAATAACTTGCACGGTAAAGATCAGCAGGAGCATCCTACATCACCAATGGCTTTTGAACATCTTTTCTGACAGAGAGAAGCTTGGGGATATTTCTTAAAAGAGACATCGAGAGGTACCATTTCTAACATGGGGATTTGGAGCAAATGAAAATCGTGGCCCAACATTTCAGGGAAGATGAAATGCTGTGGGTGAGCACCATGTCTATAGGGTATTCCCTTCCTCTGCAGGGCTAAATGCAATGGGAGGGGGCAGCTGCAAGAAAGGCGGCCACAGCAATCCACTGGATCTGCCAGTATCTCCAAGGTCTCAGGGACTGGAGTGACTTTGGTTCTGAGCTGGTGAAGTGACCTCAGCAGCCCACGGGGACAACTGCAAGGAGCACTCTGTCCTGTGGCCCTCCTTGCTATGGCACAGCGCTGACCCCTCAATAGCTCACGTCAGGCTCTGAGTGGGCATAAGTGAGCACCTTCTGCCTCGAATGCTGAGGGAAAAAAGAGAGTTTTATTGTGAAAGTGAATGCGAAGAGCAGAGCCCAGGAATGAGAACCACCAGCATCTCATGCAGCAACTGAGACAGCACATACCAGAAGAAAAAGAGGCCCTTCCAAATTACCATTGGGTATGGCCTCCCCAGTGGCCAAGGAAGACAGAAGAAGATGGCCAATTTGGGATAGCATCCTCAGTTCCAAAGCATCAAGATAAAACCACAGAATTATCACCAAAATGAAAAGAAATGATCCCAGACGCCTCTCAGAGATGCAAAGATTGGTCCTTGATTGCAACTGCAAAGCAGCAGGTAAGAAGGCAACGTGCATCCTCAGGCACCATCCCGGAGAGCCGGCGCCTCCCGACGTTACCTCAGGGTCTCCGCGCAGGATGTCATCCTGTCGCACCAGAGCCATCTCCCGGAGGCCCTCCTGGGAGGCAGAGCAACACAGAGCTGAGGCCCAGCCCTGCCACCGCGGGCACCGGCACCGCTCCCCTGCGGCAGCCACCGGGCCAGCGCGGGCCACCGCGCGAGGCCTCGCTCCCCCAGCACGCCGTGGATTATCCGTGTTACTCACGGCTTCATTTTGAAAGGGCTTCACAGATGTTTAATTGAAAGGACTTGATACTTCCTTTCTAATTAGCATTGGGATAAGCATGTAAATCTGTTCTGCTCTTTTATTGGATAGGAAGAATTGGAAGATGCTTCTACGAAGATTTTATGCTAGAAAAACACGTGGGGCAGTGCAGCTCTCCCATACCCAGCCCCATAATGCTGCATTTGCTGCAGGCACTGACTGCCAGCAAGCGCAGGGGACCTGCAGCAGGGCAGCACCACAGTGCAGAGCAGCGTAGGAGGGGACACGTGGAACAGACATTGGCTGTAAACAGCTAAAGCAAATGCAACTCTGCAAACCACCAAAACAAAACTGTTGAAAATGGTTTTTAATCTTCCTCTGACTCCTCACATCGCTGAGAAAACAGCTTTGCATTTTTAAATGTTACTTAAGCAGTTACATGATTTAAATGTTCTTCAAAATATCAGGTGGGGACCACAGCCTCATGGCTATGTCCATAGAGAGGCAAATATCCCTACACATCACCTCTCTCATCCACAGGTTTCTGTCTTGGTACAACCCCATCTTTCCTTCCTGATATTTGTACTGGCTTTTGCCCAACCATTGATGCCAGGCACCACGAGCCTCTTCCTCTGCCTTCCCTGGTTTCACTCTGTTTGTCTTTAATATTGGAAAACACTTGAAAAAAAATCCCCCATTCTCCAGGTATTAGAAGGTTCCTTGGTCCTGGTTTCAAAGCAGTGCAGAAGGAAGACAAGAAAATATTATACAGCACCAAGTATTTTGGAAATAAATAAATGGCGAGTAGTCGTGAGTAGTCTTGGACAGTTAGGTGGGATCAGGAATAGATCTCAGGAAAAACATGGCACCTTGTCTGCTACCCTAAGAGGAAATCTTTTTTTTCCACTATACATATAAACAAAAGGTCCCGAAATCTTGCTAGCCTTTGTATTTTGTGAAGAGACAGAAGAGTTTGCAGAGTTCAATTTGTCAAACCAGAAATGGAAAAAAAAGTGATGCCTGACCTCACAGACCAGCCCCAGTCACAAACCATTAACACAGTGATCGGTTGGGTAGGAAATCTTTGATGAGAATTGCAAACAGCTTAATAGATGCTATTATTTGCTCTCAGACAAAAAATGAACAATGTGACTGCATCTGGCAGAGATATTATGTCCAAAGAATAGTTTAGTTTCCTTTACACTTAGCACATCCTTTCTCATCTATCCTTTTCCCTTTCCCCCTTGCATTCAAATATTACTTAATTTAATGATTATTAAATGAATGAAAAGCATTTGAAGTATTTTCCTGGAGCTCCTTCAACAATTTGTGGCAGGGAACCACATCATCAAACCATCGCCATTACCCGTAAGAGCAGCCTAGCGGAACGAATCTGGGTGAATGTGCATCTGGGGATGTGCAGGAAACAAAAACTTACTTGGTATAAAACGCCACAAACTTCAGTTCATCCAAATCTCCTTGAATGACGACATCATCGAATCCTTCTCCGTGGCCTGAAAGACAGAAAGCCAAGGAATGGGGCCTACGCCCACCCATGCACATGCAGAGCAGGAGGACTTGTTCGCACTCTCGTCTGCTGTCCCACGGTTGTTATTACATGGACTGCTCACATAGCAGGTTCAGATTGTGACCTTTCTGCCAGTACTTTGCCACCTGGCTCCTTTCCTTGTGTGGCACCATCAGGTGAAACCACCAGCCTGCTTCAGTGCAACCCCAGGGGAAAAGACAAGGCCACAAAACCTTCAGTACATTCGATCTCAGCAGAGGATAAAGCCAAAAGGGATGAATTCACAAGATTACAAGAAAATTGCAAAGAAGGCCTTAATTTCCATAGCAAATATCTTGTTCTAATTAAGTATGCTTATGACATAGTCCACGCGAAGAAAAAAAGCTTGGGTTCTTTTCTTTGCTTCGGATTTATCTCTTGCCTAAGAGTGTTTGATACAGAACTACATGAAGAGCAAGTCACTATGCATTCAGTAAGAGATTAGCATTGGAAGAAACGGGTTTTGTCCTGACATTTGTGACATTTATTTTCCCATCTAGAGGTCTGGAATGATCCAGGATTTCTCCCTCTGCATTTTTTTTTTTTCTGCTGAGATGTTTTGCCTTGGACTAAGGAACACAAATGTGGCCAGCTGTGACCTCCCCTATTCCTCAAAATACGAAGAACCAAAAAGCAGAAAGCAGAGCTCCATCCCATCTGCCGTTAGGATGAAATGTGGTGCAATTGCTCCGGTGAAACATGACATTAAATGCAAATGCTGCTCTGTTTGGAGGAAAGGTGCAGGCCAGCAGACAGCCTCCGACAGCAACAGGGGAGGGATCCCGACAGAGCAGTGAAGTCAGAACTCAGGGAAGGAGCGTTCTTGCCTACAGTAGCCTTGTGAAACAAACCAACAAAAAAGGGTATTTTTCAAGGTCTTTCTGTGCCATTTGATATGCCTGGAACAACAGGCACTGGAAAGTTGACCCATGCTTGTAAGTCTCAGAGAAGATACCAAAACTATCAAGTGTTTGCAAGGAAAGCAGATTGGAGACAAAGGTTGGCTCAGACAGGTCACAGCAGACGGAGCTGTGACTTCTGCATCCCAGGACAACATCTCCAGCAATACAAACTCTGCAGCACATTTGGGGAGACCTATTCCACACTACAGCTGTAAATGGCCTCTTCCCTTGCTGTGGGTTGTGAGAGCAGAGAAACATCTGCAAGGCCCTTTGAGGCAAATCTAGACCCCCTTCATTTCCCACTGATGCCATGGGTAAGTCCCATGTCAGTCCCTCCGCTTGACTTGGAGCCAGCTCTCCCAGCTGCAGTTCAAGCTCTACCTGCTCTCCCAGAGGTGAAGTTCAACCCTCACTGCTCTACCTGACTAGAGCCAGCCCCTCTGCAGCTTCCAGGTTCACCTGTGCTCCCGATCCCTGCATCGTTTAGGCATCTCATCCTACACACGGTGCACTGGCTCCTCAAAGAAGCCTTGGGAAGGAGCTGTCAGAGCACAAGTGACTGTAAGGGCCTCTCGGATTCAAAATGCCACTTGCTCTTACAACTCACATTACCCATCTCTTACCTGCATATCGAATGCTCTTTCCAAACATAGCAGTCCATAGATATGGCACTGTGCTGATTTCCATGCCGTGGGCCAGCATGTTCAGAGCTGCTATCCTGCCTGGATAAAGTCAGAATAAAGAGAATGAATGAGGACGCTCTGAGCAAGCACTATGGTCTGCACCGCACACTCAGAACACTTCAGGCGCCTCGGGATCCGTTCCCTTGTCCCAGTGTACATAGAAAACAAAATCTCTTGCTTAGTCTAGAAAACAGGAAACACAACAAGCATCTCTGACAAGGAAGTGTGCCTCATTCTCCAAGCCTGGACTTAGAGGAAAAGAATGCAGCTCTTACTGACTTGTCAGCTTCATTTGCAAGAAACCTTCATTATCAAGAACAACTTTATGAGCCCATCTCAGCTTAGCTTTTGCAATGGTGGCAAGGCTACAGCTTGCTGGACTCCTACCACAAAGTGGGATGGGATGGATAAATCCTGTTCGGAGGCATAGAAACCACTATGATACAGAGTCATTGGGACCCCAGATTAATGTTGACGACTAGGCACATGATGAGCCACTCCATATGAAAACAGCATGACATGCACAAGGCTGTGGGAATGAGCTCTTATTTGAGGTCCTCACATGTACTGATCTTGTGTTTTGTTGTTCTAGTTATAAATACATAATTAAACCAGTATTCAGCTGAGTCACGTGTTTCAAGGGCAAGTCAACTTGGACGTGCGGTTCCAAACCTTGCACCCAGGACACCTGTAAACGGCTGCCACCATCCCAGTGTTGGGGACTTGGAAGGCTCCAGGGCAGCCTTCCACACCAGCATCCCCAGGCTCGGTGTTGTAAAGGGCGGAGAGGTCTTGAGTCGGCTGCAACAGGCGCCTTGGTCATGGCCACAGTTCTGGGCATTTCACGTCCCCAGCACTGGGCACGTGTTGGGGAAGGCACCTGTGTGTCTCTAGCAAGTGATCGTTAGCCAAGGCGCAAAGGCTCTGCACATCAAGAAGTCTGCCAAGGGAAGTGTAGATGGACAGGATAAAATAGACACTACAAGATGTTTTGTATAAATTCCCAGTTTCCCTATTCTCAAATCTTCTCTTGTTGAAGAGGCTTGAAATTTCCTGAAGGTTTGGAAACGGCTCTTGCCCCTAAGTGATTTCCTGCTGTGAACCTGAAGGGACAGAAAAGCACCTACCATGCATATGGGCCATCTGCCAGTGAGGGACGTTCACTTTCTTATTATTCCGAAGGGCCAAAGGGAATGTGACAGCGTCACCTGCAGCAAAGACCCCTGGGATGTTGGTCTGCATCATCTGCAGGAGGGAAGGAGAAGGACACATGGGTGGACATCTGCTGCCTTGGGCTCTCCTGGAGCAGTGGGACGTTCCTCCTGCATGTCCTCATGTTGGGTGTTTCCCACCACGCGGCCCCAGCAGGGCTGCCTGCAGCTCCGGGCACGCCACCCAGCTCACCTTGTTGACAACGATGAAGCCTTTGGAGTCAATGTTGATGCCACTCTGCTTGAGAAACCCTGTCGCTGGGACTGCCCCTGCGGGAGAAGGCCAAGGGGATGGTGTGAGCAATACCTCGGAAGCCCAGCGTTGTGTCAGCAATCAGCGTGGATTACAGCAGGATGAGGAGCTGCCTCCAAGCCCACATCCTGCCTCATAAAGCAAAAAGCAAAGGTCTTCTTCCAAAATTACTGCTCTGGGCCTACAGGGGTGCTATTGAGGATGCATTTGTTCAGCTAATTTAACGATTTTCATTTCAGTTCCAGTAGAGCTAATGTGGCCAAACACCTGTTTTCCTGCTACTATGAAGGGTAAGGTTTGAGCTGCTAGTTTGGCCAGGGTCCAACTTGTGAGGGTACCTGCGGTAGCCTCTCCGGCCATGCCCTGCCTCCACGCTGGGTGTGTTTGCAGCTCCTGACATTGGAGGGTCTCCTTCACGCTCTATCCTCTGCATAATCACCTGAGTAAGGACCAACAAACCTCTAGGATCCATTAATGTACAGATTGCACATCCCAGACAACGAACCTTGCTGCTCTTGAAGTTACATATATGTCCGCATAATCTGCCCATCACATCTTTCTAATGCTTAAGAGTAATTTTAAAACCATTACTCTTTCCTAGATATTTTGGAAAAAAATAAATCAAATTAGTCCCCTTGTTTTCAAAGGCCTCTCCCCTTATTCTCATCTTTCTCCATTTGCATTTCTTTTCTTTAGCTTTCAAAAATCCTTCTGCTTTGGAACAGTCAATAAAAGAACAGAAGGAGAACAGAAGTATTATTCGGTGGTTCTTCCAAAGTTTGCAATGTTCTTCAAAGTAACACTGAAAAGGGGATTTTTTTTTCCCTCCCGAAGCGTAAAGGAAAAAACTAACATATTCTACAGCAGTAGCAGCACTAAAATAAAAAGGGGAAATACTCCAAAATTTCAATTTGAGAGATCTTTAAAAAAAAAATAGAGAGAGAGAGGTTGAAATTGCTTCATTATTTTCCTGGAAAAAAAAAGAAAAAAGGCAGCATTTTTTGGTCTTTCTACACAAACACAATCATATCATGAAAACTGATGGCAGCTAGCACATCTCCACTGGCTTTTTTCAATGACCCTGGAGGGCGGATGAATCATTAGTAACAAGTCTCCGTTTTTATTTATTTATATTTTCATCTTTTACTAGTTTTGGTGGCAAAGAAGAGCAGGCACCAGCAGTGCCGCCCCAACTGGAGTTAGTGTCCCACTTGCCCATGTCAGCCCCACGGGTCCCCTTACCGATGCCGACGACACAGACATCCGCACGCAGAACCTTCCCGCTCTTCAGGACAACCTCCTTCAGCTTTACGGGAGAGAAGTGAAAATAACATTTATTTTAAGGACAAAAAAAGAGGAAAAGAACCTCTACGCTCCCACCTGGTCACAAGTTCTGTCCCGGGACTGTACCTTGCCCTCCTGCTCCCGCAGCTCCGACACCTCCGTTTGCATGTAGAACTTCACCCTGTTGTTCTCGAACATCTTGGGAGGGTACAGAGGAGAGGACATCACAGACCAAAACGACCTGACCTGGGGCCTCTGACCTGCTCCTGGTCTCTGCGATGCCATTCCCACCCTTTGGATTCATTTCCACTCCCATTGGGAAGAGGCTTTTCATGCACCTCACAGAAAGGAGTTTGTTTATAGCAAGCAGGCCACAAGAGGGAAGACACAGCCCGTCTTTTCTTTCTAGTGATAATTTTTGTGGAGCACCTTCACAGCTTCATTAGTAAATCAACTCATCAAATAAGCACATCTATAAATGCCATAAATCAAACATGCACAAGCCACACAGCCTCTTGTCTGTCACCAGAACCACCCCTGGCACAGGAACGCGAAGTCACCTTCATGACAGCACGGCCAACCCTCTCCCCAAAGAACTTCTTGAAGGGAACTTCCTCCAGCTCCACCACGGACACGGAATGGGCCCGCTCTGTGAGATAGGCGGCCACCTCCATCCCTGGGGAACAGAAGTACATCCGAGTGGCCATGTGCCTCTCCCAGCACTGGCCCAGGGACTGGCGAGGGCCAAGCCAGTAACGGGAGAACATCCCTTTGCTCTCTCTTGGCCCGAGAAGCTGGAGTTGCTCTATTGGGACAGCTAGAATGTAAGCAGAGTGAAGTGAAGAGAACCAAACTCACTCACTGTGCACGGCTTGGAGGTGGCAGCTTCAAACAGGGCAATGGCAGACTGGGAAGGGTTCTGGGAAAAACTGCAATAACGTGTGGAAATCTGGAAAGCTTTCTTCAGAGTGGAAGGTCACAGGAACCATTAAAAATGAAAATTTATATTGTCTAGGCTTGCATTCTGCCAACCTCATTATACCCCGAAATGTGCCCACTTTCCACTTGCTAGGGGTGAGCTGCATCCGAGCAAACACAGGCACAGATGCACAGACCCCGTCACCGTCAGTTTGTGTCTAATCCATGCCCAGTGCCCATCTCCCCTCAGTGACCAGAAGGGCTACCTAGCGTAGTGGCACTTGGAGATGCCTAGGCTACACCCAGGGAAGTTCAGAAGACAGAAAAGCCCCCATAGGATACTCCAGCTGACTCATATTTTAACTCTGTCAGATAAACTACATAGGTTGTGTGACATGAAGACAAATAAAAACGAAGCAGTATTGCAGATGTCTCCAGTGCCCACTCTGTGATCCTTCACTCCCACTGTAATGGACAATGTCATTATTTCTGTTGATTTTTTTTTCTGATCATTTCTTAATTTTAAAATCCTTTTAGAGGAGCAGATGCTAGAATAGGGCTAAGATATCAGAGGTGATTTTACTAGTGCCTTTTAAGGAGAAGTGGTATTAAGTCTGTATCTTATTCAGGATACCTGTGACCATAACAGCTTTGCCTATTGCTCTGGTGCAGTATGTGGTTGTACTCCAGAAATTCATCATCTTCCACCACGACTAAGAATCACTAATATTGAGAGGCTAGTACACAGCCAGACAGGACACAATATCACCGGTACTTTTCCGTTATAGGAAATCATATTGTTGCATCAAAGGAAAGACATCACAAACACTCCTTGCATTTGTGAACTTGCAGCATATTAGAGTGACCTACAGTTGATTACTCTGATCAAACTCAGATCACGTCACCAGCCAAGATGTGATGACCACATTTTACATTCCACAAGAAGTGCCGTAGTCTGTCCCCTTGAATGCTATACAGAACCCAAAGACAGGCCCATAATTTCTGTTTCAGCTTGGACAGATCTTGTGGAGAGGTGTTTGAAAGAGAATTCCCTTCCTATGGCTGTATCTGCCTGAAGCATCTAAGTTAAGCAGTGAGACTCGCTCCTGAGTCAACAGCACCCGCTGCCATCCCCAGCAGCTGGGGGAGCATCTAGGGCAGGGGGACGAGCCACCCTCCAGAGCCACTTGCCCCTTATGGCAGAGGACAAAGCCCAGCTCAGGTTACAGGGCTGCCTGGTGCACTGCTATGCCAGGGAAGGTGGTTTCCACCCTGCAGTTTGAAGGAGAGGGAGAGGGACCTGCTGCATCTTCAGGTAAAGTTTCCAACCCCGCTAACTATGCAACCATAAGGAAGCCAAGTCTGGAAGGAGAGCCATGCCTGAAGGACCTGCGTGGGATGCAGGCAGAACCAAGGCAAAAGGAGAGCTCACCAAGGAAGGAGGCTCCCACTATAACTACGTTCTTGCTCGTGGCGAGTTTCACCACGCGGTTGGCATCTTCAGGAGTTCGGATGTTAAAGACGTTTTCCACTTCTTTGCCCTTACAGCTGAGAGCCTTTGGCCTGAAAAAAAGCGAATCAAAAAAAAAAAAGAAAAAGAAAAAACACACCCACAAATTAAAGGAAACTCAGCTCAGCACCCATTTTCTCCACCCAAGCCCTTCCTTGGGCCAAGCACCGCAGCGAGTTCTGCAGAGCAGCACCCGAGGTCCTGCCTCGGCGGCTGCCTCTGCCGAGCCGCAGCCAGCAGTGCCCAAGGGGGGAGGCTCCTCCTGGGGACCAGCTGCTGCTCCAAGGCAGGAGGTTGGGCCCTTTCAAGGATCTCTTTTTCCTCTGTCTTTCAGCAGAAGCTTTGGAGTCAGATTTTCCGAGATATATATATATATGTATGTATGTATATGCATATATATGTCTGTAGATATACATATATTTAGGCCTCTGAAGAGGTAGGTTCTGCTCTGCATTTCTTGAGGCACTTGGCTATAATATTCACTGTCACTGTAACATTTTCATCTTGTCCTTCCCATGCATTTACTGTATTTATCTATCTTTAAATAACTAGTCTCTCCTTACCCAACTTGCATCTGAAAGAAAACTCCTCAGTAATTTAGGTTCCACTAAGAACATTTACTCAGTGTTGCTGGAGCTTGTGCATAAGGATTTTGAGAGTATTTCTAGAGGTTTTGGTCCTCTTTTGAATCCTATTAGGTAGCTGGTACACACAGCATTTTGCTGCAGTGTTCCACATCCCCAGGCACGGGCCTTGGAGCACATGATGCTGTGATTGCTGCTGAGGATGTGTTGTGTAACAGGGGAGCTGCTCTGATCATCTTGCAAGGCTGTCCCAGGCTTCTGCACACTTCGTCTAATTAATTCAGGCATCAGCCCCAAAAAGGGAGCAGCATCAGGCATTCAAAAGGAGCAGGGCAAATGCTCAGCTATTTGCATCTCTTTGTAGCAATGACCTTGGGGAAAACATTTTCAGGAACACAATAAAAGTCTGGAGAATCCGGTCTTAGAGTCCATGCGCGTCACCCCTCCTGCCGCCATGGCCAGGCGTGGGCTGGAGAGCTCCTGTCCTTTAGCACGACTGTCACGGTGCCCGTCAGGAAGATCCGAGCGGGCTGCCGCGCTCTCAGCGTGCGTTACCTCATCTCAGTGACACAGAGGGGCTGCTCTGAGGATTGAAGCAACCCTTGTGGTCTCCACAGCTCCTGGTGCCCGACAACATGGTGCTGCTGCTGCTTGGAGACCAGAGGGATGCAAGGAAAGCGGCCGGCAAGCCCAGGGGTAGTGGGCTCTGCGCTCTGCATCTGCAGCAGCATCCTTCTCCCGGGTACAGCTGCTCATGAGCTGGACTTGGGAGAGACTTACAGGCAAAATTGAAATAGTGGGAACATTCAAACAGCAGTCAGGTTCAAAGGCATTGCTGTAGAAATGCTCAGTTGAATGCAAACATTTGACATTTTCTGCGAAAATGTAATATTCAGAGTGGACTGCTATGAGTGATTTCATTAAAGAAGATCAGGAGATGCCACCAATGCCAACATTTTCCCATTAAAATGGCAATTTTGACAAAAACTCCTATTAAAAAGAAACTAACAAAGCAACCAATCATTTTCAAGACAGTAGGAATGGTGCTAATCTCAAAAATTAGCTGCCTGGCTAAACTCAAAAGAAAACACTTATAACCCTACAAGCAGGAGCAGCAGCTTGTGCAAAGCAGGGTAGATAACCCGACACGCCACCTTGGCAGACAGGAATCCTGCCCTTCAACTGCTTTATCTGACAGAGCGTTACAGTTCATTTGTAATATTTGCAGCTATTTCCGGACAGAAGGGTTAAATGAGTTCAAGTCATTTGACTCTTTTTTTCCTCATGTTTTCAGGAGACACACACAGCACCTTGTCTCTGCTAACTGCCCCACGGCCAAAACGCTTCCCCTCCTTCTCTTGTTCATTTATATTTTTCTCAGAAAACACCATGACACACACTCTGTGCCAGAGAGATGGTTGCCTGAAAAGCTGCTGCTATTTTTTGTGAACGAATCAAGTTTTAGTCTTGAAAACTTCACTCTTATGACTAATTCTCACCAAACAGATTCTGTCGTGTTGCTGTAAGAGCAACATCTAACTACAACAGAGGAGCATTAAGCTCTGATTTTCATGGAAAAACTTAATGTTGGCAAGAAATGAAAGATGGAGATTATGGCAGATGCATTATCTCACTTTCAGCGTTGTTTACTATTGAGGGACAAAAAGAAAAACAATATGCTAAAAATGACCACTAAAAACATTCAAGATATCTTAATTTTGGAGGCTTTTCTTATAAGAAAATATACTCAAGGTTCTGGGCATTAATTTTTTCTCTCCCCACATTCTAAACAGGCTTTGAGGACAGATCCTTCGTTCCTGTTTGCATTCTGAAAGATCTCAAAGGGAATTTTCCCTGTGTCCTTTTCAGATTTCCTAGCCAGTCCCGGGGGACAGAGCATTAGGGAGCTTGCTAGCCAATTATTCTACTTTTAAGAATTTTTTCCATCAGTTTCTTTAGGATCGAGTAAGTCATAAACCCAAACTGTTTCTGTAGGCAATTTTTGTTAACACTGTTTTGACCTTCACTCTGATCATGAAACCTTCCAGACTCAGCCAGCCCCTCGTGCCTGCTGGTGACTTCCTTTCTGGGTGATTCTTGGGTGACACAAAGGATTTTCAGCCTTGGCTGAGCAAATATATCCAGCACAAACTGTGCAAACACATCCACCTGGGATCCTTGCTTTTTCCACAAACACTCTTGCAAAGAAAAAGTTCCTGCTCCAAATTCGGTCACTGGGTTTGATCCCTCATCCCTAGGCACAAGCTCCTTGCTTTCTAAGACCACTTCTCAGGAGCTTTAAAAGGTCTGCTTGCAGCTTACGTGTTTCCAGTCGCTATCAGCAGTTTGTTATACTCCATCTTAAATCCATCCTTGAACACCGCTGTCTTGTTCTTGATATCCACAGCTGCAACCTGAAATCATTTCTAAATGATGTTAAGGGCGGAAATCGCAGGTGCATATTGAGATACCATACAGTGAGCCAGAAGTTGACTTCCTCCATGGGCACTATAGTTATGACAGGGCTCACCTAAGAGCTCCCCAAGTTCCTCCCCTTGGCTTCCATACCCTGGCTTGCTAATCAGGGAAGTGCATGCAAATACTTAATTATTATTTTCTAAATGTGAATTGCTTTCTTATTAACAGCATCTTCTAAAGCTTGGAAATTGTGTCCCCCTGCCTGCACTGGGAACGGGCACACCAAGAGCCACACTCCCTAGGCCATCATTCCCCCTTCTTGCCCATGGTGACTGCAATCTGGTTGGCACCCAAATGTCCTGGAGTCAGGAGGGACACATGCAGATGATCAGACTCCTGCTCCTGTCACTAATGCTGCTCTGTTCCTACTCATTTACTTTTTATGGTAAGGACAAGGACAAGTCTGCCATCTGCCCTACTGTCAACATTTCTCTCAAGGCACCCAAAATGACACCTTTTGGCCAACTGTGTGGCAGGCACTCTTGGTGCTCCTCTTTCAAGCAAGTCCCAGATTTTCTAAACCAGCCTTCCTCCTCCTCCACCTCTCCCTGACATCAGGTTGACAAACCCAAGTGTTTACAAACGACGAGGTCTGACTGCTCATGAAAGGAGACTGGTTTTCACATGTTCATGGCAAGAGCGTGTCCATCTCCTGGCATGTCTGCCCTGGTGGCGGCAGCTAGAAGGATGAGGTGTCAATACCAGCTGGCTACGGACCCAAGAAAGCCTCATCAGGGCACGGGAGGATTTTGTGCAACGGCAACCTCCATGTGACAGGGCATGTGCATTTAAGTCCATCCATGACTAGGATTCTGTCCTGCAGCAGGACAACTCAATGTTTGAGGTAGCAATTCAAATAAGCAGTGCATGAACTTAGATTGCCCTTTGCCACAGGCTGAATCCATAGGCCTGAGCAGAGACAACTGGACATCTCAGAGGGTCCCACAGTCAAACTCTGCTTTAGAGCTGAGGAGTACAAGCCTCATCTTTAAGCACAGTGCAAAATATTGGCAGATCTTTGCCTTGAACAGTGCGGAGTGATGAACAGGAAATGCTGACTTGGCTGCCAGGTGGGAACTGAGATGTGAGCTTTTTGTGGCACTATCTGCACCTTTTATCTCCTTTTACCTCCTCCTCACATCACCCCTGCGAAGTGGGATCGCAGCAGCAGGGTACATGCTCTCAGTGTATCTGCCTCGCACACTGATATCAGTAATAGCAATACGAGCCCAAAACAGACACAACACAGGGGGTTCATCTCACTCTTCTTTAGACGTCACAAATTTTTGAAGAACTCCCAGTATAAGGAAAATAATGGCGAGAGATGTTTAAACAGTTATCTGGATAAGGGGCCAGGTGGTCAACACAAACCCACATGTGAACACTCAATAAATGGCAGGTGAGAAGTCACCATCACAGCAGAGTTTGCGCAGGATGTTTTTCCTGCCAGACGACCAGTTGTGTTCGTGGTTTTGAACCCCCTTAAGCAACATAAGCTCCTTAGCATAAGTGAAAAGGGGAACTGAAGGAGGCATCTAACATCTCTGCAAAGGGAATCAGTACATCGAGAACAGAGACAGCGGCTACATTTTCTAAACACCAAGTCTTTATGCACTAGAACTTGCAAAACACACTCTGCAGGCACAGCAAAACATAGTCTGCAGGCACACTGACAAGGTGCCCTGCAGGAATGCTGCTCTCCTTACCTGCATTTCAGTCAAGACTTCGATGTCGTACGTGCGGAAGAATTCTTTAGGGCGCAAGGCAATCTGCTCAGGGTGGGAGTCCATTGACTGCAGAAAAATCAGTTTTCCAGTTGAAAAGGAGAGTGGTGAAATGCCTGTTACATGCTAGCAATAGTCTGAAGTTAGTCCTAGCAGCAACTGTTAAGAGATTCACTTTATAGAGACTAGAATCAAAGCTTGTTCAAACAAAAGTCCTCATGAACCACTGGGTTAGGTCCCAACTGCTTTTCCGATAACTCAGTGCAGCAGTGGCACTGACCAGCTAAAGAAGAACAGAAGTGAGTGCTGCTGAATAACTGTAAAGAACCCGTTTTATAGAGAAGCAACATTTCACAGGGCTTTCAGCAGGATCATCTACCCACTCAGGCAGGAGATCTGGGGTTGGCCCATGAAAGAGCAGGCCTGCAGGAATCAAGGGTTTCACCATCTGGCTCCAACTTGCTTTGGAAGCAGCCAGACAGCAGGGGCTGAAGTGCTAGTCCCTTGTCCCTGGGCATGGCTTGGTAAGGGACTAGGTGGGAGGCAAGCAGTGAATGCCCCTAATGTAACTTCAGATAACACTGAAGAGGGCAGTCTCTTAGGACCTGATTTCAGTTGGTGCAGGATTACAGAGGTTTTACTGCAAATTCTTTCGACACCCAGTGTTTAGCAAGAGAGGAACTTTCACCCCTGTGGCGCGGTGGATCTCATGCCGGTGCGCAGCGAGGGCAGGACACAGCAACACACAACTTGTGCGGGTTCCACCACATTCCACCGCCCAGCAATGGCAGCAAAGGAGTCGGCACGCCGGGGAGCAGGTCATGGTCCAAAGGGCTCCAAGAGCAACACTGTCCTGGGGGACCTTGGGATGAGCTGATAGCAGATGTTCAGCAAAGCAGAGGAAAGGCAATGCTGCAAGACCAGAAATCCACCGGCTGCAGCTTTACATATTCCCCTTTTACTGACTCTTTCTAGGGTTAGTCCAACTCACACTAGAATTAAGAAAAATACACTCTTTTTTTTTCCTATTCGAGAAATATCTACCATTATTTTTACAAAGACTGTACACACCTTCTAGAAGCAACTGCAGCCTGAGGTGTTTAGTGAGGTGCTTAACAAGTTATTCACCTGTTGTGTGAGATGTTTTCACTGTTTAAGGGAGAACAGAACAGATATTTTAACAGCCATAACAGGGGAAGAAGAGTTTCAGAGGGTTGCCTGGCTGGGACCATGATTGCAGCCTTCTCAGAGCTCCCCTGCGCAACTGTGGTGAACCCTCAACTCCGACTGAATCAGCGGTTCTTCATCCCAAGCGTATCTCAATAGCTTGAACGCTCTCAAAAAGCCATGTGCATATTTGCATTCCTTTGACAATCCCTTTGCCTTGGGGCTTGAAGCAGGGTTAAATGCTCTAGCTATAGAGCACCAGCCCTATGGAGAAGCATCCCTGCCTTAAGGGGGAATACACAAACTACCTCTTCTGATGTTATCTCCATACTTCAAGGACAAATGCTGCTGTTCAACATGAGTTACTGCCTGATATCAGGAAAGGTCCAGAAAGCAGTAAGGAAAATGGTATTAGAAGAGCATTCTGTCTCTGCAAATTTACACACAAAAAGGGATGTATGCTGGAGAAACCCCTGTAATGCAATCAAGATGTGATGATAGCCAACAGTGTGAATACATGTAACAACGCTGCACAGCAAAAACCATATGCTAATATGAACTGGGGTAGACAATACAGTTCTTTTTGTTTAAGAACTGAGATTTACAAGCCCCATTACATTGCCCTAGAAATTTTGTTCTAGAAACATAAGAGAAGTCAACTGATCCATCCAGGCACGAGGTGGCTGTGTTAGCTGATATTGGACCTGTGCAAAATGTCCTTGTTTCTGTCCTTGGTGAGCTCTTCGCTAATTTGTACAATTCCTCTCTTGAGCTTCATCTTTCAGTCACCAACAGAACATTCAAGGGAACGAATGAAGAAAAAGAAACATGTTGGCGCAATGAATAATGGTTGCATAAGGTCCTAGAGCAAATTTTAAAAAATCAGAAAGAAAGTGAAACACTGAAGGTGCTACAAACCTTGCTGAGCTTCGGTCTGTCGTAGGGCAAGTGTCTGTCCATCGTGCACATTACGATCCTGTCCGAGAAACCCTCCTGGCGCAAGGTCTCCGCACAGACTAACCCAGCAGCACCTAAGAGGAGACCAGTGTTAGCTGTGAATGCTGTATTTGACAGACAGAAATACCCAAGCACTGAGAACAGTGATGCTGACACAGTTTGGTGACAGGAAAGATGTCATTCTGGGTCTGAAACAGAGCTTGATCAGCTTAGAAAAATAGAAGATAAGGCACTGCACCTGCAGAGATCTAGAGCCAGCAGTGTTGCTGGACCTGTGTCCTGTGTGTCCATGGGTCTGAATCCTTCACTCCCTATGCCTAGGATCCCACACAGAGGCCATTTCAAAAATCACTGCTTCTGTAAGTTTTGGCCCTACTTTATGGCTCTTCCTAAGTCAATGGCACATGGCTGCTTCTAAAGAAGGGACACAGCCCTTGAGACTGTATCTCCATGTCCAAGGCAGGAAGAGGAATCCTCTGTCCATGTAAATGTTATATTAATTATCTACGGGACTTCTTGAGCAGATGTTCAAACTATTACATTCCTCTTGTTTGAGAGGAGTCATTCACCTGCAGTCTTTTCCTCTGCACCTTAGCAGTCCTTGTCCCTCAGCTTGAGCATAAAGCCACATCTCTACAACGTGGCAGAACCAAGAGACAAAACAAAATCGTCCCTAGTTCTTCCAGAACTTTTTTTTTTCCAAAAATAATTTGTTGACCGAGTTCCTGATAAGCCAAATACCAGAGCACAAAGTTCTGCAATAGCTTCAGTGGCAAAGGGCAAGCAGGTGACTCTCGATTGCTTCTGTTTTACATATTTTACTATCCCCAAAATGGGCCCAGACTTTCCAGAGCCTCCATGATGGCAGTGCTGATCACATACCTTCCTATAGAGGATTTTGTATGCAATTGCTTGCCAGTGGGGAGGGAGGTTGTCATTAAACATAGGAAAAAAAGGTGAGATGCGAGTCTGACCTCTAACACTGAGAGGTGTGAGACAGAGGATGATAATGGGAAGGTGCCATTCAACTAAGTGGCTACCTGAGAGTGCCGTCCCACCTGCAACCCAGCAGCCTGACATGGCACAGTCCTTCTTCCTTGGCCAAACACATGAGATCTGAAAGGCCAAGTTAGTCTCTTTTCAGCCTACAAAGCCTTGTTCAACATCAAAGATTTAAAAAGTCACAGTTCTGGTGATACCAACAAAGAGAACATGAAGTTGGACACTCTCACCTGGTTTGGTTTGTCAACAACTTGCTCCTACTGTTGAAATCAACAAATGGTGAGAGAAGAGAAAACAGGGTACTTGTCTTGTGCATGTTGCCTGGAGGACATGCTGAGCAAGGACTTACTCTGAACTGATTTCAATATTGAATCTCTAATGAACCCCTCTTGTCCACTCAAATTTTTGACAGTAAGGAACTCAGAATCCAAATGGATTTGGAATCCTAATCACTGCAGTGATGCAGTTGATATCTTTGAGCAGCCTAAGCCAGTGAGCTGCTGCTTGAGCTGCCAGTTGTCAGCTCTTCTGGGCATGGTTACAGCTCACTGCATTCTCATCACTTAGTCCTCATGCACCCAGGTTTGAAATCTTCTTTCATGTCATCCAGAATTAGATACTGGTTCTTCAAAGAGTTGAAAATTCAGCTATTCAAGCCTGAGAAAGCTCTTTCAATTACTGTTATCATTATCTTTTGGGTAACTTTGCTTAAGATTCCGATGGCTGGTCTCACTTGGCCACCTCTCTGCCATGAAAGGCTCACTGACCTCAGAGAGCACAAGTATCAGGCCTCAACTTTTATTGAACAAGGACCAGGATCACAAGAAGATAAAAATGTTGCCCAGTAGCAAGGGAAAAGCAGGCCAGACTAGTTCTTCCTGCCTCTATTCAGGCTGCGGGGTGTGACTGAGTTATGCTTTGCATTTCCACAGCTTGGATTTGGTAGTTTGGGGGCCGTAATCTAGTGAGAATAATCCACATGCTTGGAGTAGCTGTTTCCTTGCAGCTCCAGGTCTATCAGGGGACAGCTTGTTTCCTCCCAGCCCTTTGCACTTCACTAAGTGCCATTTCACTAAGGCAAACGATCCAGCTTAGTGCTCAACCAGCTCCAGAAACAGGTGGACTCTAATTGGGATTTACTCCGTAAGTCTATCCAGGAGGACTGCATTGTGTAGTGCTGCCAGGTTGCATGGAATTATTTCCAGCTTTAGGCAAAGCAATTGTCACACGTTACACTTGCAGTGTTGTCAGGGAATCTGCATAAGTCTGCATGGCAGACGTGCTGGAGATGGCAGCCCCACATTGACTCTCAGGTCCCTGGACAAAAACATTGAAACTCCCAGAATTTGCTCACTGCACATTGGTTCAACATCCTGGTTTGCAACCTGTGTACTTTACAAAAAAATACCATATTCACACAAGCCCATGGTGTCCCTCCAGGCTCCCCTCTCCCAAGCTCCCCTCTCAAATTTGGAGCTCCAGATTGGACCTCCAGATTTGGTTACATAAGGAGAACTCCACAAAATATTTCCACTATTAATAACATCCCATTCCTTGCATAGTATTTGTTAAATGCAAACTCCAGAGCTGATATAAGCACAGCGCTGGTTGCACAAGCTCTCAGCAGGGGACAAGGACCGAGTGCCTCTGAGGAATACAGAAGACAGACGCTCCCAAAGCCTAGTCCCCGAGCTCCATACACCTGGATTGCACCAAAGTGGTGAAAGAGCCAAGTTTTATTGACAGTGCATTGGGACAGCGTGACTGCAATTTCAGAAGGAGCTGGGAGAAGAGCTAGATAAAAAGAAGGCCTGGCAACTTTGCTATTCCATTCAGGGATTTGGTGTTTACTGGGAAGACGGAAGAAGTGATCTTCAGAGAAGCAGCTTGAAGTAAGAGCTTTGGAGCAGGCAGCTGTGATGGGATTAGAGGTGTGCAGGCTCCAAAAGGTAAACATGTATTCACATTCACATTTGAGAGGACTTTAAATGCATGAATTGCAGAAATCAGGGGTTAGTAATGTATCTAGAGAGTGTGTAGAGGGAATAGTTAAGTGTGCCCATCATGACGAGCTCTGAGAAGGAGGTACAAAGCTCCACAGACCGGGAGCACAGGGACATTTTCAAAGGTCTATCAGTGTCCAGGTGAGAAAGCCCCAGGAAGTTGCTCTGGTCTAATCTTTTGCCAGGCCAGGAAGGGAGAAAGCGAATGGCACGCGGATACCAGGGCAGCCACCACGTTCTCTGCACCCTCTGTGAGACCTTCTGGTCTTTCAGCACCCACCACTCCATACCTGCTCCGATGATCAGCACGTTGGTGCTGCTCAGGTTATAGTTGCTCAAGGAGATGCACTTCGCCATCATCTTTGTCCTCCTCTGTGTCTGAAGAGCCTGTGCCACGATCAGGCAGAACAGTCATTATCCATTCACAACTTTCTTCTGTAGCAAGGTAGGAATGGGGACAACTACCAGGGTTGTTACAAAAGAGCTTGAGCAGAAGGAGCAACCAAATCCTTGTTGTTCAAGGAGGTCTCCATGCTCAGTCAAATATTTTTCATTACTCAGTGCACTATTCCCTTCCTCAGTACAAAAGAAAACTAGATCTACTGTCTTCTGCAGATTCATCCAGGGATAAAACACTGGGAAAGAACACAAGAAAAGCAGCACAGGTATGTCACTGTGCAATTCTCCAATCAATGGGTGAAATGGAAGTGCAGAAGTCCCACCAAGAGCTATATTTATCCTTCACCTGAGCACATCTGATATATCTTCGAATATCAAAGAAGCTTATGTAAAGTAGAGTTATGGACTCATCCAACACACCTCATCCCACTATTGACCAGTATCAACTGAGACAGAAGTGCTGCCACGCAAGTAACCCCATACGTGATACTGTGCATCAGATTAGGCCATAGGTTTAAGCTGCTAGATTTACACATATGTAAATGGAAATGTAAATCCGTATTAGACTCTTCATAGAAAGGGAGAGGAGGACACTTGTAGGAATAAGAAGAAAGGTTGGCCAGGAACGAAAATAATGATCTGGTTACTTGATCTGATTACTTGATGGATTAAAGGATTTTCTGAGGCCAACCATTAGATGTTAACAAGGATCACCTGGTGAAGGTAAAGAGCTGTGGGGGATATAAGAATCACCTGGGAGGGGGATACCCTGGATGGAGAAGAGGTTGTGGGGTCTCTTGGATGTTGCCTGCTCCTCTGTGATTCCCCACAGGCACTGGCCTAAGTGCACTTCACTCTGGATCACCTGCAGCCACCCCAGCTTCCTCTAGAGCACACAGAGCTGCAGCGTGTGCTCAGGAGGGGACAGGTGACCCCTGTCATCTCTGTGCTCCATTCACACCCAGCAGACCTGGCCCAAAGGCTGGGGAGAGAGGTTTCCTCTCTCCTCAGGTTTCCACGGGCCAGCTAAGCTAAAAGTTGCTGCGAGCTCAAGTGAAGACAGGACATGTCCACGGCAGAATTCTCCACTAAGCCTTCCTGAATGCACAAATAGCCCAAACAGCTCAGGTGCTGCAGAGCTAGGGTATCTGGAGGCTGGGAGGGAGAAGGACATCAGGCACGACCAGAGCTAGTTCTCTAGCCTTGTATGGGCTTTTGGCGGTCTAGATGTTATACTGGGCTAGGTGGACCTTAGCTCGACCCGGTTTGGATGCTCTCACATCCTTCTGTTTAAGCACTTCTTTGCCTGCCAGAGGGCCCAGAGTGAAGCGTCCCCCCAGGACGCACCCAGAGCAAGTCACAGGCCTCGTGCTTGGGACACCGCGGCAGCTCTGCCTCTCACCTGCTTGCTCGCTCGGATGTACACCTTCTCCTTCTCAATCTTCACCTGGGGGCGACACAACAGCAGCCGTTTGTAGCACAGTGAGTGTCTCTGGTTTGAAGAGCATTACTTTTCCTTCTGTGCAAAAACTATTGGAAAGAGCAGTGGTCCCATCAGCTGAGCCACCCCGCATGCCTGCATGAGAGCTGGAGAGGCCAGCACAAGACTCGCTTCAGCTCAAGACCTTGGCAAGTTTCCTGTCAAATAATATCACCGACACAATGTTTTTTAATACAGGATACACCTTTCTTTACCAAATATCTACCTCAGGCTCACAGCTGATTTCTCAGCACCCCTGTATTTCTCCACAAGAAACCTCCTAGGCAGAACTTCCACCCTCAGCTTCCCAGGAACTGCCTGATGCCCACGGATGGATGCAGGAGGAATGCAAATGGAAGCTGCAGGGATGGGTGATACGCTCACCGTTGGCCATCTCACCGTGTGCTTAGGAAATGTTTGCTCCATTTCATCAAAGCTTGTTCAGGTCAATGCGAACAGTCATTCCCTTTGCTGCAAGAAAGAAGCCCTCACCTGGAATCTGGGTAGGCTGTCCAAGCCGGGAAAGTCCTCTATATCACCAGTGCTGATGTTGAAGCAAGCCCCATGCCAGGGACAGCGGACTCTTCCTTTGGACAAAACCCCTGCATGAAATACAGTAGAGCAGAGTTAGCACCTCCCTGTGCCTGCCTATCCCCGTACCTGCCTCCTGCCCTCCCTGGAACCCTCCTGAGATCAGCTGTGATGAGCTGGCCAGGCCGTGGGAGCAGAGGTGAGGTCTCTCCTGCTGTCGCAGTGCTGGAGCGCTCCAGGGCTTCTTCCCAACCCGAGTGCAGCTGCTGGTCTAGTCCGACCACTCCAAGGCTGTGCTACTCCACTTCGGGAGCAACAGGATCACCCTGAGCTAACAGCTGCCTCAACTAAGGCATAAATTAATCGGCACAAGAGTATTTCAGAACAGATCCTGACCTAGCGGAGTCTGTGCCCCACTGAGAAAGCGGAGGTCACGTCCGAAAGTCTGGCTCGTTGCAAATGCCTCCAAGTGTTTGCTCAGAGGCTGCTACTTTGGAATTTGTGCCTGACAGTTCTTCCAGGCAGAGTGAACTTCTCCAATCCTGCCAGGCTGGACATGTCCTGAGTTTGCACCTTTGTTTGCTGAGGTACAACATTGCCAAACCTCTTCACTCAGCACACTCGGGGATGCAGGGGAAGCTCCTGTACTTACTTTTGCAGCATTCTCTAGACTCCCCAGAGAGATTCCTGAACAAGTGGCACTATTTCAGGGATCAACCTGCAGGACTCAGGCAGGCCAGAAGGTTCTCATCTCTTTTTGCCCCAGGAAAAGCAGTGTGGGGATCGTCTATCCTTGTCATCTGGCTGCTACCCCCAGAGTTGTCCAGCATTCCTGCTAGGAGGGCTGTGCAAGGAGGGGATCCAGAAGGATGCACTGGTCTAGAAAGTGGTCCGCTTGTCCCTACTCAGTAGGGGATATGTGTAAATCAAGAGACAAAAAAACACTACCTTCTGAAAAGCTGAGGGATTTGTCCTGTCGGTCTTCTCCAGTGAAGGCCACTTTCTGTTTCCCAGCAGCTTTTTCTCTACCTCAGATCCTGATTGTATGAGACAGCTTGGCCAGCCTGGACATGTTCCACACCTGGCTGAATGCCACCTGGAGTTGCCAACACCACTAGTTCTTGCTTTACACAGATGAGAAACTCTTCAACCAGCAGATCAGATTCCCAAAGAGCAAGCTCCTCAAAGCAGAAGGCACCTGCACCCCTTGGTGATTGAAGAGCTTCTCTGCTAAAGACCACAGTTACGCTTCAGCAAAGTACCACAGTTTTAGTGAGGCACTTGTCATGCACACAGCCAGGTTGACACCGCCTGCTCCTGTTCCTCAGGGTTTTGGCTAGTAGCCTATTTGGCCTGAAGCACATGAAGGCCATGGAAAAGTGCCACAATGCATATTCCTAAGTGACAAGATGGTAAACCACTGTATACTACCCCACTCTGCTCAGTAAACCAGAGACATTTCTCTTTGTTACTGAAAATATCCCATCAGTCCAAAGAGCTTCCTCCTTCCTCTGTGAGCAGGATTTCGTTTATAGCGGATTGTGGGTTTGTGTTTAAGACTGAGCAGCCTGAAAAACTATAAAACCCAGAAGGTGATTCTTTTAAAGCAAATTTTTAACTTCTGTGGAAGAGAATCAATAAAGAAAACAATATGTAAATCCTCATAAAAAACAGCTTTTCTTGGAGACAGTTTGCTGGGGCTGTTTCACGCTCCTTGTGTTTCACACAAGGTTCCACTCCCACCTGAAGACACAAATGGAAGGCAGCTGTAATTACACTGGTGCAGTTGTTCTCTTCACAGTTACTCAAGGAAACTTTAGCCCTGCTATTAAGGAGGGACAAATTGGTGTCGTCAGCAAGCCAACCTTGAGGCAAAACACTTTCAGGAAGCCTCTGCGCTCTCAGCTTTATGAACATGTGTTTCCCTCACCAAGAAGACGCCTGCCCAAAGCTGGCCCGTGCCTTGGCAGCTCCACTGGATGAACACAGGGTTGTCTTTTGCAGATGTTTTCATTCCTGTTCTTAATCTCATACCAAGTGACACAGACTGACCTTTCACCAGTGGTGCCCCATAGTGAGGACATTTGTGTCCCGTTGCGTAGAATTCGCCGTTCTCCTTTATCAGCAGAGCCTTCCCGCAGCCCAGGTCCACCTCTCGCATCCTGCGGAGAAAGAGCAAGGAAACCCATGGGACAGTGGGCAGCTGGCAGACGTTCTTCCTCCTGCTCTGCGCCACAGCCTTGTTCAGTGCTCCGGCCAGTGTCTGCTTCCCATTGCCTCAGGTCCTGGTCACTCCCGTTCCAGAGTTGATTCAGAAAGTTGATCAGGGCTGCTCCCAACTTAGGCTTGATCCAAAGCTGGCTCACTCAGTGACAGCTTCTCCACCTTATAGTGTGTATATATATATTTTCATAAATATTTTTAATATAAAAATATATTTTTAATACATATATATATATTATAGTATGTTTCTTCCCCTCAGCACTCTCCTGGAAGGCAGCTCCAGAGCCCCTGCTCAGCTGGTTAGGAGGTAGCTGCTGGGTTCCCATAGGAGCTGGAAACTAAAACTGTTTTTAGGGTGGCATCACATCTCTTCGTGGTGCCAGCAGGCAGGGCATGGGCTGCGGTAGCTCAGCAAACCCCTATCACGCCTCCGTTCACCAAGACAGCCAACGCAGACATCATTTCTGAAATCAGGTAGAGCCCCAGAGAGGGATCTCAGGCTCCTTTCCCTGCTTTGGGTATGTCAGAGCCTTCCTCTTGCTGTTTTCTGCCCACTGGCAAAGCATGGGCTGCCCCTCTAACACACAGGAGGAGATGCCAAGTTAAAAGGTTAAGACTAAGCATCAGGTTGCTGAAATCTTAGTGCTTTACCGAGTTAAACAAAGGTGACCCTGGTTCTGACCACATCACAGTGTCAACAAAGGGAGTCACATTTTTTTCTGTTAAAAATCTGAGGACAGCAAATACCTACACTTGATCCCATTGATATCACTGCAATTTTTGCTCTTTAGGGCTCACAAAATAACCTCCTTTCCTGCTACAGCTTTGCTGGCTCTTGCGTAGCATTACAGCTGGGGCTTTCTCTTCATGCAGAGCCACCACACTCGCACACGAGTGAACTTCACCAGCACAGTTCCCCAGGACACAGCCAGGTGCTCTTGGAAAGTCTGATGTTCATCTGGAAATCCTGACTATTCCCATAGCACTAATTGGATCATCAGTACAGCAGGCATAGCATACATGATGCACTGTAGACATCTCTGCTGTAGACACAAAAATATTGTGCTCAGGAAACCTATTAGAAGTGCACAAACCATGAATACTCCACACAAATGCTAAGTCTCTAGGTCTCAAAGTGGACTCACCTTGATTGTGCAATAGAGCAACGTCATTTCTGTTTGGGTAACATGGTGATTTGTTACCTGCACCCAGGCTACAGAGGCACCTCTCTCCACTGTCTCCTTCAGGAACTTGAAGGTGAAAACAGCAGTCAGCCTACATGGCCACCCGGATCATCCAAACCTACCCCAAGCAGGTCTTCAAGCATGCACCTGCTTTACCTACATGAATTGTCCCACTACAGTAAAGGCAAATGCTTAAATTCTTTGCTACCTCAAGCCAAGACAACAGCACAGTTCATCAGACTTGTCCTTGGGAGCAATTTTTGTTCAAGCGAATTGCCCTGGAACCTCTATTCCCAGCAGTGCAGCTCTTCTCTCTCCCTGTGCAGGATCCTTGGCACCAAGACATCCTTCAGTCAGCACAATGGGAATAAACCACTACGAGTCCTACTGCATTCCTCAGCTGTGCAGTATTTCAATAAAACCTGTGGTTCTCGTTAAATGACAACCACAGTCTTATAGAAAGATAAGTGAAAGAATTTACAACTTACCTAAGGAACTGCATGATCTGAGAGAGCCAAAAACAGGACCTGGCACCGTGAAAGCAATAGAAAGCAAGACACCTCATGACATGCTAATTCTGAAAGTGAGTGAGACAGCAATTTATACTGAAGTGTTCCCAGCTGAGCTATTTATTCGCTTGAGAAGCCATCCTGCTGTCCTGCTCCAGTTTCCACTTGGGAAGCACTAGCTAAAACTCAGCCATAACCTGTGCAAGACCTCTGCAAATGAGGTGAGGGAACACAGAGCTTTCTGTGTGCACCTGGTGCTCCTCCTGTCTGGCCCACCGCTTACACAAGCCACAGGATCTTCTTGCAGTTTCCTCTCTTTTGGACAAGCTTGAATCTATTAGAAAAAGAGCTAATCCCAATTGTGAATTGCCCACTGATGGAAAATCCACTGTAGTACTTGGTAAATTTTTCAATGGTTAACTGCATGCAGGATTACAGTGTGAATCCCTTTTCCAGACTGCTCGAGCTGCTAGCTCTTGCTTTTGCTTTGGCCTGCTATAAGAGGTGCTTTCTCTTACAGCCTTCTGCAGGTATATACTTATATACTACAGTCAAATCACTCTTCGTCTTCTCTCTGAGCAGCAGTGTAGACGAGGCTCTTTTAATCTACTATACTGTGGACTTTTGATTAATAACTCAATGTATTTATCTAAGCCCTAGTTTTCCAACACCCTTGCACAGAAGCAACAAAGCAGAACATGCTCTTTTAGTAACCAGGATCAAACACAAAGTCAGCAGAACCTGCACCCAAGAAAACTTGGTTCCTCCTCATTGCAGTGATCAGAGACATTTGGCTCCATCCTGCCACTGGAAATTGGGTACAGCAGATAAACCTTCAGGACTTGCATTATGCAATTAGTATTTCCCAGGACAGTCTCCCTCTTTTTTGTTTCATTCCAGCTATGAGGCAGTCCCAGTGCGTGAGGTTATGCTCCCTTACCTTGGTATTACCGCCCACTTGAGCAGTAAATGGAGGGTCACCTCTAATTTCCCCAGCACTGTCCTACATCCACTGTGTTCTCCCTGAAGTTCACACCTGGGCTGGCTCCTCACCTTGGCCTCTCACGCAGACCCTGTCAGTCACCACCGCTTGCTGGATCACCACCACTTCCCTCTGGGCTGCAGCAGAGACTGCACAAAGGCTGTTAAAATTCTTTTTGAAGATTTAAACCAATATAGACTCCAATGCATCCCTATGTAGAACATTCTAATGCTTAAATTTCCATCACAATTAAAAATTCCCAGGTAAAATTATTGAACAAGAATAATTTATAAGCCCAGAAGCTCCTTAAATTTGGTACAAAGTAGCTTGTATTACATGGGGGATTCTAGAATGTATTTAAACAACCTAGTTTAATCTAAAGCAAATAGTTCCCAGAATCCTACCATTTCCCACATATCTGATATCAGTCAAAGCTCTTTGGAGTAAAAGGTTATTTCCAGCTATGCTTTATTTCATGCAGCGACAGTGCCTGCTTGTATGTTGGATTAGATCAATAGAACTAGCTATGGAAAAGGCACATCTATCCCAAGCAAAAACACTTGCCTGCAAAACACAGTGACTTAGCTATACATTTCGGAGACTTAAAAGAACCCTTAAATCAGGGTAGTGAAGTTGGACACAGCTGAAGTGCGATTCCATGAGCAAAAGAATTGGAACATTCCATTCTCAAGTAACAAAGAAGTTGAAAAAAATGAGTTCAACTAGAAAAACAAGCACAGAACAACTTCACTGCTGTACCTGATTTCCTCCTACAGCTTGACGAATAGTTGCTCTGCTTATGCTGTTTTGTAAAGACACTAAGTCTAGAACGCTAAATTTAAATCAATCAAGGGGATTGTCTACGGCAAGCTAGACAGACACTGCTGAGAAGGAATGAACACTGCAGACCAGCCACGCTTCCTACCAAGCGCCCCAGAGCACCCAAGCAGGCTGCAAAATAACAGTAGTCATTCTGGTATAAAACAGAAGCTGTCGCTCATCCATCATGATATTTTATTAATATGAGGGAAAAAAATACTCTCCTAAATTAAACCACCATTACCAGAAGATGTAAGGAACAAGATAATGGGTTCAGCTTGGGTTTTACGGCCTCCAGAGGTTTTACGGGTTTCCGGTAAAGATTTTAGGCACTTACTGTCCATTCTCGAGGTCCTTCACGTGGCACACAGATGCTTCCACCACATCCTTTGGGTTGTGGTAGGGATTGCTGGCAATGGGATGTTCCTCAAGATGATAATGCCGGGCAGTCCCGTTGACTTTGTAAACAAGCGGGCTGGCTTTCCCGTTGGGTGACATCTCTTCCTTGCTTCTCTCCTTCTCAGGTATCACAACTTCTATCTTCACTTCAACTGCAGGAACAAACAGAAATCTTCATTAAAATGAAGCAAGAGGATTTGCTGTCATTCTGCTTCTCCTGGCTTCCTTGAACTTCTAAAGGGGCTGACACATGCCAGGAGAACTGACATTTTTGTTGGCTTGCTTGGGAATTTAATCTCAAACTTGACTTGATTACAAAGTCCATTATCCCACAGTTCTTCCTCTGTCAGGCACCTTTGCATGCATAAAGTACATATTCTTGCAAGTAGGCATTAGTAAGTGGTGGAAAACAACCCATCAGTCAAAACTCCTGTCTTTTTTAATGGAAATATTGCTTTTGACAGTCAAATGCCAGCAGTGCCTAAGCCTGTAGGGTTCAAATAGACTTCAAAAAATTCTTGTATTGCTTGTAAACAACATTCACCAAAAGAGCCAAAGATGTATGATGAGGGCTATGTACACGTCAATTAATAAGAAATTACTTTTAAAATGTTCTACATTATTACTGTGTGAGGTTTTCAGTTTAGAATGAATCTTTAGCATGAAGTGGAAGAAGCAAGAACTGTCCTTGACAGCCTGGAACGTTCCTCCCCTCTCCTGGCAAGAGACGTGTGCTGAAGGCATGGCAGCCTCTGCTTGGGCAGCCCTTCCAAGGGTTGGACACGCAGGAATTGCTGCAGCAGGCACTGCTGGAGCAGGGGACATTCAACCTCCCCATGTACATGCCCTGGAGGGAAGCCTGAACCTACGTCCTGCGCCTCTTGCACAGTGACGGATGGCACAGACTGGATGAAGAGGGAGATGGTCCACACAAGGTCTCATCTCAGTTCTTGCAGAATCTGGAAAACTTGCATCAAATGACGAGGCTAATGCAGCACAAGAAAGGACAGTTTCACACTAATAAAAGTTGCCCCAGAGACCCAGACTTTCGCCCAATTGCTTCTATCTGAGGCTAAACAATTTACTTGCAAAAGTCCAGAACTGTCCTTAGCGGTCCTGCTCATCAACAGTTTCCTTGGAGACTGACTGGATACCCTGAGTCTGAGCACAGCCTGGGTGGCCCCAAACACCATGGGAGCTGGTGGACAGTAACACCACACACCAGGGCTTTGGAAAAATCCAGGTCTAGCATCTAAAAACAGGCATGCAGGATGACAGATTTGACTTTGAACACTATATTTTGGGTCCACATCTATAAAACCAGGATAAAAGACTTCATGAAACTAAACTTATTAATATTTATAATAAACACCAGGGAGTTTTATAGTGAGTCAGAAGGTAATTACCAAGAGCTTGAAGAAGCATCCCAAGCAAATAGGATATTATTTAGCTTTGCCAGCCTTGTAAATGTCATGAAGAGGAAAAGCTAGGCAGGAGATGAAAATTAAATCCCACAAAAGAAATGGGTTAAAAAAAGCAAGGAGAAGGGAATAGTGTGATCCAAAAGAGCATGAGGAGCCCTGCTCACCATGTTGCCACCTCAGGAGCGAGGCTCAAAGCATTTTCAGCTTTGCCTATTGCAGCACAACATTTATTTCAAGTCCTAAGATGCTGGTTGCTTGGAAAAGAATCAAGAGGACAATAAACGCAAAGGACAGAGAAGAAAAGTCACTGCAGAGCAGGAGCAGATGACTCACGCAGCCCGACAGGTCTGTGAGAGGGCACCACGGCAGCAAGCCCTCGAGCCAGCAAAGACAGGGAAAGATCTTTGGCTGGGAGACAGAAATGTAAGCGGAAAAGTGCGGCCCACTGGAGGAAAGACAGTGCCTCCTCCTTAATCCGAGCATGGAAGCCAACCCGCAGGATCTGCTGGGGAAATGGGACAAAATTTTTGTGAGCAGAAGCCACTAAGTTTCACTGCTGCATTTTTTAGTTGACTTTCTGCTTCCACAGAAAGGTATCAGTAACTGTTGCCTAAACTAGTCCCGATCCTCCTCATCTTTAGGCTTTGTCCAGCAATAACCACAATCTCTGCACAAACTGGCACTCATGACACTGTTCTGTGGAAACAGGGATATTTTCACTAAGCATAATCCTCAGGAATAGGGGGTCCACGCTCCCACTTTCTGCCTAAGCTGGTTTGGAAGCAGCTCACGTCTGGCAGCAGTGGGGAGGCATCTCCCCTTGCGGACACGACGCTATGGGCACTTAGCAAGCAGCTTGCTGCAAACTGGGCACATCCCCATCCCTGCTCTTGGGACTCCTCCATCCCTCCATCCTTCCAGATCCGTCATAGCCAGGCACAGCCTTCAAGACGTGCAACCCAATACATGAGTCAAGCTCCCCAAAGGGAGATCTCCCAGCACCAGAGGAGGACTCCGAGGCAACGTGAAGGCTGGCAGAGGAGAACAGGTCAACCACACAACACCCTGCCCTTTCTCCTGAGCCAAAGGCTGGTGCCTCACCCCAGGATTTTCCTGCCTTCTGATGCACTTGGGTGAGGATTCGCTGCTGGTGCGTGAGCCCGTCTGCCTCCAAAACCCTGCAGATGACTCCAGGGAAAGCAGAATGGCAGCAGAAAGGCGTTCCGGCCGAAAGGTTACCCTGCGAGAGGCAGGAGCAGGGAGGAGCTCTGCGGGATGAGCCCCGTGCCCAGGAGGTGGCATCTGGAGCAGGACACTGCAAGGCCGTGACACCCTGCAGGGCGGGAGGAGGAGAAGGACACGCGAGGGTGGATGGGGAGCCTTCCTCCGCCATGGAGGGGTCTGCTGCCTCCCAGGGACCAGAGCGGGCAGGGGACCGGTGATGATGCCGACAAACATAGAGGATGGAAAAAGAAATAAATGAGTGCAGAGTGGGCATAAAGGTACCAAAACGTTTGCCTGTGGGCCCGGGGGTTCCTGGGCAGCACCCGGTGGCTCCCAGCGTGGCGGCAGCGCGATGCCCTCGGCCCCAGCACGGCGCCCGCTGCCCAACGCGCTGCCAAGAGAGGCCAGAGCCGAGGGCTGCAATTTGCTTTAAAAACAGATTTCACTTGACAGTAACATTTTTAATCATGCCTGATTAGACCAGGCAAATCAAACCTCCCAGGCATGTACCTGGGCTCCTGCAGAGCTGCAGAAGCAACTTCCCTCCTCTGGAGAGCCTGGCAGAAGGGACGGCTTTTGCTGAAGCACCAAATCCCAGCAATCAGGCAGAGGCGGGATGCGCTCTGATGCAGTGAAGCAAATTTCTGTGCGCCCATCATCACGAGTACACATGGGTGCACCAAGGGAAGGGTCAGAAAACATGAGTGTCTGCTGCGTTATTGCGTCGGACACCTGCAGCACATACTGCAAACGTGCCCAGCTCTACACACTGAAAAAAAACCCTTTGCTGTGAGCAAGTGTCTTCCTTGCGCTCTACTGAAGCCCCAGTGATGCAACACGGCTCTCAGAGGGTGGCCAGCAAAGAGGCTGTTCTTAATAAGCAATGTTTTCCTAAAACATCTGGAATCCAGCCATGGATTTTCCAAGACACAATTATGGAATATAATCAACATAAATTTATGCCATTTCCAGTCAAAGAAACATGAGAATCATCTGACGTGATTACATGCTTGATTGGTGAGCGACCCAAAGGCAGCCTTAAGGAAATGCCACCCCATTAGGAGCAGATTGCAGACCCCTTGCGACACAGGCGGGCCTGGCAGTGCTGAAAGCCACCATCGAAATGGTGCCTCCTGGCCTGCATGAAAACGAAGCACTTCGGAGCAGCACCTTCATCTGAGCCTGCCCAAGACGCCGCCAGGTCAAGGTGTCACCGTTACAGGACAGCATTGCACTGGAAGGGACCAGGCTGGGACTGACAAACCCAGCGGCTACAAGCCCTGGTAATGATGTTAAGGCTGTGTGTATGGAACAAACATCCACAGCTGTCACTTGGATTGTTCTTCTCAACAGTTTTCAAACTACACTTGAATCAGGTGATTCCCACCCATGGGTGTAGGAGCCTCCATGAACAAAGATGAAAAAGAAAAAAAAAAAAGTCATAAATTCTTCTCCCTCCTCCCTCAGGCACTACTTGCCACTCGTTGTCTCCGCTCAGGGCAGCTCCTGCTCCTCTCCCCAACCCTCTGTCACTGCCCGGGGCTCCTGGCTTCACTCAGCGCCACCAGCATCCCCTGCCTCCTCCTCCTCCTTCTCCTCCTCGCAGCGTGGGGTGGCTCTCTAATATGGAGCTGCATTCCCATGTGCTGATCCCTTCTGGAATCCAGGGCTCAGTGCACCTGACTTTATCCAGGAAACTGTCTCTATTTGGATCAGGGAAAATGACGCTCGCATGAAAGGCATTTATAAAAACAAGCTTAACTTTCCAGGTCGCCTGGCGTTACGCAGCTGCGCTCAACCTGCTCCTTTGTCACTCTCTCTAAAACCCACTAGAAAAGGTTTCATAGCTTAAAAAGTGAATTGCTTGGGGCATATTAGGCACATTTATAAAAATCTGTTGCTGTCTGTGTGTGTATAGGTGTGCATTTAGGCACATACACATACAGAAGCACATTAGCAGCAGGCCAGGAGTGTATTTTATAAGAATATGCAAAAACAGGCTGGGTTATTTTATTTGCAGGTGCTAACACTGTACAGCAAAGTGCATCTCACGCAGACCTGCCAACCTTTAGTCATGGGAAATCCCGAGTCAGGTCTCTAAAATCATAGAATAGCCCATGGTGCTGGGCTACCTGGACACACATCCAGGAACCTCATCCCAGCACTGGGCAGCCCCTTTTGTAACAAAATTGACTCTTTTTTTCCCTTTCATGCTGCAAACATGATGTGTTTTCTCCTACAGCTGGTAATCACTAAAACCTGGGGGCTGGTCATTAAAACTCCATTATACCTCAAGCAAATTATTTCATTCTTAAACATTACTCCTTTCAATCCCTTGCCTGGGACAATCCAAAGCCCCTTTTAGCCCTGTGCTCGAGCCATGAGGTTGCAACCTAGTGTGTGGGAGCAGCTGTGAGCAACCACCCAGCCTGGTGCACAGGGATGTTCACGGACAGGAAGGTGTCTGGGTGCCCAGTCCCGCTCCAGGGACCTCTGTGTTTTGCATCCAAGATGGGTTTCATGCCAAACTCCTAACTCGAGCCTCAGGAAGCAACTGGGACAAGCAAACAAAATCAAAGGAGACTCAATTCCAATATAAACATATTCCAACATAAAATTATTTATTGCACCCAACGTAGGAAAAAAAATTGTCACTGTGGGTCATGTTTGGGATCTCTCCCTTTTCCCTGCCAGGATCGCACAGTCCTGACATCTTTCAGGCCCTCCCAAGGTGCATGACCCATGAGAGACCCCTCAGTAATCCCATAACACTCACTGACACGGAAAACTAAATGACAACTACTTTTAGTGGCCTGAAAGAGACTTTTTCCTATTAAAAAAAAATGTATAAAAACGGTGAAGTTGATGAAAGAGAACTGGAGGTCAAATGTACCTGCTTATACCCTGTCTTTCCAGATGCCGATTTCAGCAAAAAAATCACTCATAAAAAAACAGGAGCTGGATGGCCACGGGGTCTGCCACCCCGGTCACGACTGGGAGGCACCCACAGACCTCCACAGGCAACAGATAACAGCGAGGAAAGCACCCACGTTACCTGCCCAGAGCCACACACATTCTCATGCTCGGGTACATTCGGATAAGCCATCCTGCCCATAGACCGCTGTCGACCCTGCCTGGTGGTCAAACTCTAACCCTACAGAAAAGTGCAAGGGAAAATAATTGGAAAATAATTAAATATATTTTACAAGCACGTCTTCTAATTCTGGGATTTGCACTGCAGTATTTACACTGCATTCCTGTAGAGCATAACTCTCCATTTGCAGGTTTTCCAAGGTTCCAAATTTCACCAAATTTTACATTCTGGAAGGATAACAGATGCTACAGACAACCTCGACTACACCGTAATGAGGAGTGTGGTAATGAATCGTCTGTGAACTGCCCTGAACAACCTCGAGAAAAAAGGTCAATACTGAAAGAAGTTGCAGAAAAGCCACCAAGCAATCACAGCAGCTAACACAGAAGAGGCTTCTGTGGAGGTGCTGGTGCTCGATGAGCCCCTTTACCTCAAAGCTTGGCGTGCGATGCCTCTCCTGGTGGAGTGGGAGCTGTGATCCCAACACAGATTGCCAGCTGGCAATGCAGAGTTCTTTACATATGCATCATGCACCCTGTCGAAAACGGGGAAAAAATTATGCACAGACTGAGAATGAGGCCTTCAGAATAGCTCCTGGACTCGTGATTGCACCACCACAGAGAACAAAAGATGACGCCAGTACTTGAATATCAGCTTTTAACTAAACACTTAAATATCAGAACAGGGTTGGGTTCTGCAGCAGCAGTCACACTGTAGTGGTTATCTGTTCAGCAGAAGGTCCTTCTAGAATACAGTAACGTGTGCAATTTCAAGGTTACCTTGAGAAATGCAGAGGATATTCGGAAAGACCGAGGGTCTCTCTTGGAACAACAAGATGGAAGCAGATAAGAACCTCACATCTTTCAAACATAAGTGAATAAGTTAAGTCCTACTGACCTCGGGGTGGCATCTAAAATATTCCCTTCATGTCAAGACATTGTTGGGAGAGAAGATGGCTCCATTTGGTCCCTGCGGGTCCTTCTCATTTGTACGGGGGGATAGAAGGATTTTAAGAAATAGCCATGTCTACTATTTAGCTTTACAGTTTACTCTTCCTGCAAGAAAAGTAAACGGCAAATATTATAAAAACTTTGTGAAACCTCTTGGCCAGAACAGGCAGTAGCTGCAAATGCATCTCTGTTTATCTTCCTGCATTTGGAGGTTTTATAATCACGGAGAGGAAGCACTTGCAGTCAATGGTGTGCAAACAAGGGGCTGGGGAAAGGCTTGCCAAAAGCTTCGGAAAAGCGCTAATCAAAACCAGAGTTACAGAGAGGGTGTTATATTGCAGGAGGGCATTTTCAGTCATTTGCCCTGCTCTGCAAACACAGCTCTACATGAAAACAGGCGCTCCAGGGAATGTGCCTGCAGAGCTCTTACTCCTGCACCGCTCTAAGATAAAACAGAATTTTGCTGACAGTATACAAAGCAAAAAGGAACTGCCAGGGGAGTTTGGTACAGGTTTAGGCAGTGGTGACATTTATTCCTGGATATGTTTTCACTCCCTAAATATTTCAAGCAAGGACATAAAACACTGTGGCTTTTCCACAATGAAAAACTTACAGTTGAGGTATTTGACCACAGTGCCCAATGTACTGGGGTGCTACAATGACTAGTAAAATAATCTCAGGATAGGTGGATATCCCAGAGCCTGACTTTCCTTTGCTCTTTGCTCCTCAGAAACCGCCCTGTGTCGCAGTCTCGAGCCAGCATGGGGGCCAGCCCTTGCCAAAAGGGACAGTGCAACAGAGCACCCTGTTTGGTGGATTCCGGATGCCCTGCAAATCGGAGCTGGATTGCACCACCAGACTTTGTCCTGCAGCTCCCAAGAGCACATGCCCAGAGGAGGAGCACAGAGCGGAGCAGGGAGCCCCTACAGCAGAGCTGCAGACAGGGGATGCCCAAAGTCCAGTGCAGGGGTCTGCAGGAGGAAGCACCCTTGAGATCCAGCTGCCCAAGGCCAAGGAAATCAGGTGGATGGTCTTCCTCCCTTCCAACAGGGGCAAAATTCATGCTTGTCAGTGAGTGGCAAAGTCACAGCATGAAGAAGCCTCTTGAGAAAGAGTCACTAGCACCTGCACCGGGCAGATACTGCACAGACTCGTGTCAGAGCATGAGGGGACCAGTTATGTCCCTGTGAATCGAGAAGAGGCAGAAAGTGGCACTCCCAAGGAAGCACAGAAGCAGGAAAGGTCCAGGTCCAGGAAAGGAAATTAAGTGGATGAAGCCGCAGGCCAGAAGCTGTACGGGAGGTAGAAGAGGCTCAGGCATGGGGGAGAGTGCAGCAAGGATTGCAGGGAGGCTGGGGAAGATCATGCACTGCTGCTCTGGATGGGGCTGCAAAGCAGCGCAGGGAATCACAGCACATGAGACTGCGAGGACAAGTTAAGTGGGAAACATGCTTACAATCTTGGATTTGCCTTTGAGCTCGAGACGGCTCTGAACAGAACGCTTGCCCTTGACTCATACCATGACCAACTGCCCTGCTCAGCTTGCTTTCCTCCCCGTGCGCTGCGGCTCCAGCTCATCAAGAGCTGCCCCAAAGCCCTTGCCCAATTCCTTGCATGTGAGTGAAAGTGCAAAGGAACTCTGGGGGGATTAACAGGGCCCTAATCCTCCCCGCAGGAGAGAGAATTAACATTCCCCAGAGCCAGCTCCCGCGGAGGCTGCTGCGCGGCCGACCTACTTTAACCTGCAGCCGCCGTGCAGCGGGAGCAGAGTGCTGCGGACGGTCACCTGGTTTGGGCTTGGAGAAGCATCCTCCCATGGCGAGCCAAGCAGCCGGAGCGGCGCGGGGACGCGGGGACAGGGAGCAGCCGGGAGGCACCACGCGCCACAGGCCGGGCCAGCGGGTCACAGAGGGTGCAGGCACGTCCCCTCCGGATCAGCTGCCAGATCATGCCATGCCGGGCGCTCCGGGAGGTCTTCCGTCACAACCTGGAGGTGACAGAAAGCTGTGTGAGAATTCCTATCTGTGCATTACAAAGCGGGTTGGGAAACCCAACAACGTGGCTGTTGTTTCTCCAAACCGCCACACATGTGAGCTGAGGAACAGCATCCCTGAAGGAGCAGGGAGCCCCGGGACGAGGTAGAGCCAGTTCACAGGATCACAGAACGGCTGGGCTCGGCAGAGACCTCTGGGGTGAGCTGGTCTAACCCTCCTGCTCTAGCAGGGTTAGCGACAGCACCATGTCCAGCTGGGGTTTGAGTATCTCCAAGGACGGAAACTCCGCAGCTTCAGGAGCGCCAGCTCCTCTGCAACGCTGCTTCCCAGCTGCTTGACCTGGTGCACGGGGTTGTTCCTCCACACGTGCAGGACTGCAGGACGTTGCACTTTCCTTTGATTCCTCTCCACTCAATTCTCCAGCCTGTTGAGGTCCCTTTGAATATCAGCACAACCACCTGGGGCACTCTTCCTCCAATGCCTCCAACTCTAAGTCTACAAGTATCAGGCATCTGTCTGCAAATTATTTAATTCACTGGGAGCCCTGGAGTCCTCAGTTTCAAGAGAAATGATGAATGAAATGATCCTTCTCACACTATGGATGAGGTTCTCTCCTGCAACTCCTGCCTGTATCTCGCCACAATGTGACCCCAGCCTGAGATGCGGTTCCAGGTGATCATACCCAGCAGCTAAAGCCTCGTGGTACTGCCAGCGCCCAGCACCGCTCCTGCTTTCCCATCCTTGCTTTCCAAGAGAGGCAGGTTTCCACCTGCCCAGGTGACAGGAACAGGCCCCTTGGAGCCGCTTCTCCAGACACAGGCAGGGCAGCAGCTAGAGAAGCAGCAGCTCTCTCGGTTCCCGCTCAGCGCAGACAACACCAGCGCGCAGGACAGAGGAACAGGGCAATAGATCAAAGGGTGACCCCCGAGTGTCACCTAAAAGCACCATGCCAAGGTCGCAGTTCACAGAGCTGCTGGGAAATGCAATTATAATCCTAAACATTTAAAATTACAAAACTCGTATCATCCTCGTCCAGATTTAATAACGTTCCACAGCTTTGCCTTTGGGAGTTAAATCTTTAAGCACTTGGGCCTCAGTCCAAATACAATGATGAAACCATAAATACATTATTTCAGAGAGGGGTTTTGGGGAGGAGTGGTTTGTTTGGTTGTTGGGGTTTTTTTTAGTATTAAATGACAGGGAAAAAGCTACTTCACTTTATGTTCCTCAAAGTTCTTCTTCTACTAACACCCCTGCAGAAATCCCATTCATTTTGGAATGACTGTTCATTCAAGAAAAGGTTTTCAGCATTGGGTCATTTGCATCAAAAACCAGTATTTCATATTATTGAGTCAAGATCTTTTAATTTTAAGTTGGCTGGGCAAATGCTGCACATCAACCCAAATTCATGTCATCAGCTTTGAATGACGTTGGTCTCAGATTTTGGTACAGACAAAGACCTATGATAAGCCTCAAAATAGCACCAATTTCTGCTGATGCACCCAATTACCAGTAAAAAAAATAGATCATTCAATATGACTTCAAACATTTCAAAAGGGAGATATTACCCATTTACACCTGTCCTTGAACTCATGTACCATGGTTTTGCTGTGTACTTTTCCACAAAGGCTTCCAGTGCGGGACAGGAAGGTAAAATTGCTTTTCAAAGAGCATCTTTATGTAGGTATGTAATACTTTAGTTTCAATCACAGAAGTGTCTAAAGACCTTTCAAATAAGAAGCAAATAAAGGAAAAACAAGAATTGCACTGCAACTTCTCCCTGAAGAATGAATACTTCGGAATGTTATGAAACAAAAATAAATAAATAAATAATCAGCCATTTGGCAGAGATGGGCCTGTCTGTGATAAGGAAGGCTGTTGAGATTAACAAACTCCAAACACGTGTTTGAATAGGCGACACGTCAGAGACAAGTGCCCTTCTTATCACCCAGCTAAGCAATTTGCACAGTTAATCTCTGTGAGATAAGGCAATAAAGGAGCACCCTGCAGGACATGCCCTGCCAGGGGGGTTTGCAGCCTCCTGCACCCTCGCTGCACCCAGGTGAACAGCAAGAGCCGTAAGGAAGTGCCCGGTACCGCTGCCATCGTGGTGCCCACCCCGGCACCGCTGCCATCGTGGTGCCCGTCCTGGCACTGCTGCCATCGTGGCGCCCGTCCCGGTACCGCTGCCCACCGCGGCACCCATCCCAGTACCACTGCCCACTGCGGTGCCCATCCTGGTACCGCTGCCACCACAGTCTCCTGAGCGAGCTTCATCCGGCATCGAGTAGGGCTGGAGCTTCTCTGCACATCCTGCTGAGGCCTCGGTGGACACGGTCACCTCCGCCCTGCACAATGCACAGTGATCCGCAGTCTGAGCAAGACCCTACGTCATCTTTACTGCTAGACTTCCTCCAAACACCACAAGCCCATCCTTTAGTTAAGCAGGGATGTACATACCAGGCACGGCTGTCCTGGTTAAGCTCCATCCCTCCAAAACGTACATCCCTGCACACCTGCTAACCTGCCTTCGTCTATGTGTTCTGCTGTGCATCTCCGGGATATTTGGCCTGACCCAGACATGCTTCAGGAGTGACTTCCATGCCTAGAACGTGAGGAATGTGTAATGGAGCCTGCAGGGAAGCAGGAGATAAATACGCTGCCAAATGGCGCAAAGCAGATTTGTGCCATCATCAGAGATATACTAGCCTGAAATATTAACAGGACTTAAAAAAAAAAAAAAAAACCCACAGGCTTCTGTGTGAGAACTTGCAGCTTTCACAGGGCTAACAGACCTGGGCAGACCTACCCATCACACACGCCGGCAAAGGCAGAATGTGGAGTGGAGCAGGGAAGAGGCAGGTCCCTCCGGAGCAGGGATGAGCACATCCAAGGAAAGCAGCACCCAGTATTTGTGCAAGAGCAAACGCGAACGATGCCAGGCTGGGAGGTGTGTGAATGCAAGGTAAGATGTGCAGATATGGGGGGAAAATGTCATAGAGGAGTCACACAGGAAACTCGGCCTTTGCTGAACTGTGTGGGAAGAAAGGGGAAAACAATTCGTGTCACAAGCAAAATGAGTCTGAGCCATCAAGTTATCAGGGATACAGGACAGTAATTTAATGTGAAACCCTACAAATATATATCACATAAAGACTGGCAAAGAAGGAGGCAGGAAGCAAGTGCCAAGGGAAGCAGCAGCTGCCAGCCAGCGTGGGAGCCGTCGTGCTGCGGGGCCTCTGCACTCAGGAAGGCCCGGAGGGAGCAACACGGGACCGGGCACGCTGGGTGATGCCCGGCACAACTGTGGGGCCTGCGTTTGCCTGGGTGCAGCTCCCCTCCAGCACGACGGCCCTGGTCCTTGTTTCCAGCATACGCAGGTGCTGCCTGAGCTCCTGGCCACCAGCACCAGCCGTTTGCCTGACGGGACTTGTTCATTTGGTAACGTGGCCATATAGAACCTCAGGTCCACTGCCCTTTCGAATTCACCCACCGAGCAGGTAAGAAAACATGCAGCTCCCCACAGCCTCGGACCCAGCGAGCACACATAAATGCTTCAAAAAATCACTTGAAACTGAGCTCATTGTGGACATGTTTCAGCCTGCTACACAAGACCAACCAACAAGACATATAGAGATCACATCACCACTAGTGATGCTCAGAAGTATAGATCTGGAATCAGCATGATGCAATCCTGCAGGAAATCATGGCCATAACCTCCTCTCTATTAGAAAAAGGGAAATAAACTCACATGAAACATGATGAAACTGTAACTCAGTGCAGGCTCAGCCATGAAACCTTGGTAACTTTTGAATGGCAAGAAAAGACGAAGCAGCAGATACTCTTGCGTCAGTAACCACTTCTAAACCACTCACTGAACAAAACCAGGAGTTTTGATACAAGAGCGATAGAAGCCACTGCTCTGTCAGTGGGTTGAGCTGCAGAAAGACCGCTGATCCTGGTTCCTCTCTGCCTGGGGCTCCTCCAAAGCCATGGCGGGCAAGCCCAAGCGACAGCAGTGACAGAGTTCTCACTTCAGAGACCCAGAGGAAGGTCAACAACTTCTAGTTCTAGGTCTCCTCTAAGTCCTGTCTGCCGAGCTGACCTAGAGCAGGCCTAAGGGCTGGCTCGTGTACCTGCTCCGTGCCCCTGGGCTCTGCTGGCCCATGCATGGCTCCTGGGGGAAGGGGACACCTCCTGCCACTGCCATATCGCTGCGAGCAGAGACCAGAGGGAGGCCCGGGCTTTTCCTGATGGCATGACCATGAGCTGACTCTCATACCTGAGACCGCAAAGCAGTGTTATTGTGTAGCCATGGGGTCATGGATGAATTTAGGATTGAAGAAACTTCTGGGGACTGCGTGATGCTGTTCCTAACCCAAGCAGGGTGAAATTCAAAGCACAATCCAGCCTAAATCCTGCTTTAGGCTTTGAAGAATGGACCCAATGCCTTGGTGAGATGAAAAGACACATACGGAGGTCCCAAAAGGTGCCGAGACTTTTCAGAAGGCTATCGGTGGCAGAAGCTGAGACTCAATGCCCTGCAAAGAGCAAGCAAATCTATTTTCAGCAGTTCAACACTTACTCAGAGCTCCCATCCACATCATTTCCAAAGCTAAATGCTGCACCACTAAGAAATGGGATGTGAACATATTCAAAATGGGTATCAGTGTCATATGGCTTATCCAGCACTTGGGAACACTCAGTAGTTCCCTGCAGGGCTCAGGAAGGATTTTTCCCCCAGGTATATCAAGTCTGTGGGTTTTTTTGTTTTGTTTTGCTGCTCTCTGAAGTCCCTAAGGTGGCAGGGAGACAGGTCTTGCTCACATGTGCAGGGAATGGCCAGTCACCAGGTTTGGGGTCAGGCCAATATTCCCCTGGGACAGACTGGCCCCAGTCCGCGGGGAGTTTTCGCTGGCCTCTGCAGCCCTGAGCAAGGCTTCCTCATGAGGCTCCTTGGGGCCATTTCAGGTCAGTGATTCCCTGCGCAGCAGAACCAAGAATCCAGCTGTGCCCTTGATCTCTCCATCTCTCTTCCCTCTGGCAGCTTTGTTTTTTTAGCTTTCAGTCATTTGTAGCATAAGTCTTCTACTGAATGTCCTAGAGCTTCATGCTCAACAGGAGCTGCTATTTTTTAACTGTCCCCGCATATAATTATATTTTCTTTTTATCATATCTTGCTTCCCTTGTTTTTGTTATGCACACGCCTGTTTTACTCTCAGTGACTTTGTCCCTCAAGGCAGGATCAGTGACTTTACATAATTTTCAGACTCACGCTGAAGAACTCAGCACTTTCTTCCAGGCTTATCCTTCTCGGATGTTTCCAAAAAGTCCAAATCAGAAGCTGCCAGAGTCCCTTCCTTCCTGCTCAGCATAAGTCTGTCTAAACCAGGTCTCATCAACACAGCGTGTTGATCTGCATATTTGGATCTCGTCAGTCACACTGGCGCTCTGGGTATCTCGTCTTGGAGCCACAATGCACCATGCAGCTCTGAGAAGGCCCTATGCTTGAGAAAGAAAGTCAGTGGAGACACCTTCATCCCCGGAATACCTTCCCAGCAGATATTCAGACTTTTAGGGAGAAGAGATTCTGGCCTTCAGGCAACAACATGCAGCAGAGACTTGAGAGCAGGCCAGTTGGAAGAAAATATCTCGATCTGTTCTGCCTCCTTGGACAGTCATGACAGGCTCAGTGGATGATGTTGTATTGCCTCTAGCTCTCACACAGATGCTCTAGCTAAGCCTAGATCTTAGAGCCAGGATGCCTCAGAACCGGCTTTGAGAGACAGCAGAATAAAGGCAAAAGCATGAACTCAAGCTGCTGGCTCCTGTGCAAACACGTCTGTATGTGGTGTGTTCTACAGTTCTCCTCACAACCTCCTCTTAAGGCCCACGACATGGTTCACGAGGCAGCTACCACAGACTACATCATCTCCTGGCCATGCCTTTCATGTAGCCACGGTGCCTTCAGTCCTGTCTCCTCATGTGTCCTGGGCTTCCTGTAATCACATGGGGACACACATGGCCACCTTCCTTCTGAGCTCTTTACTCAGAATAGAAACCTATTCAAAAATAAGGCACGACATCCTGCTTATTTATAACCCTGCACACATGTTGCCCTGTGCTCCTCAGCTCCATGCTGCATGCTCCTGCACCCACATCACTCACGGAAAGCAGCAGAGGACACACAGCAGCTCCGTGTTTCCTATACACCCTGCTCCACTGCAATTGCCTTTACCATTTTAATGACTCTGTTTGCTGCATTTGCCAGCTCAAACCTTAGGCTCTATCCTTCCTGGGGAGCCCTACCTTGGACATGGTTTCTCTTTCCCTTTCTGAAGATGGGAATCCAGCGCTGAGTTGACTTGTGTCCCAATAACCTTCTCCGCTCTGCAAAGGAAAGGCAACCCCGTGCCCCAGAAGAGTTGCGTAGCAAGAGACAGAGATAGGGCTTTGAAGCTGAGGCTTCTGAGCAGAGAAGCAAGAGGAGCAGGATTCTTTAGGCTCAAAAGCATCTGACTGCATTCTGGTGGCAGTGTTTGTACAAGCAGGAAAGTGCTGGCTCTGACTCCGGCTCCTGCTGCGGAAAAAAACCAACCCTTGATCCTAAACCATACCATATCTACTGCAGAGATGCCTCTCTGACAGTTCTCGCTCCGTGCACAATATTGTCTCTAAAGCGGGACACAGCGGGAACCGCTGAGCACTTTCAGGAAGGGATGGGCTTGGGGCACACCCCGCAAGAGGATCTGGCCACGGCCCGCACGGATGGCGCGAGGTCTCCTGGGAGCGCCCGTGGCGCCGCGCACGCAGCCCCGGCGCCCTCCTCGCGGCAGACCCGCTCCAACAGCGCCGGGCTCCGCTCAAACCGGGCTGCGCCACAGCAGGCCGGAGGCAGAGCAGGGAGCAGGATGTCCCCCCGCTGCTGGCTGCGGGGTGGGCCAGGCCCAGGCGCTGGGCTGCCGCGTGAGCTCCAAGGCCTCTCCTGCTGGTATCCCCCGACACTACATCAATCTACTCCAAACCTCCGGCCGCCTCATTTAGACCCACCAAGCTCAGCGCTTCCCAGGGACCCTGCTGCCTGGTGTCCCACCAATTTCCTCACCTCACAATACCGCAGCCCTGCAGTGAGCCCAGGCTCCCACAACTGCCCCAGACTGTGCCCAACGACGCAGTGCCAGGCCAGGCACACACGCCACAACCCACCAGGCGGGTATCCGCTCCACCAGCCCAACGCCAGCTCCGTCCTGCCAGCCAGGGCCACAAGGCCCTGTATCAGCACAGCAACAAACCCTCCCCAACTCCCTCCCTAAACACTTCTATCCCCCTTCCCGTTGTATCTTGTGCCAATACTGCCCTTTATCCTCACCAGTTCTTTACCCTCCATGGTGTTTACCCCAGTGTGGTCGCTCGTGGCAGTCAGACCTGCACCCAGGCCCCATGTTGCATCAGCCAGCCCTGGTGTCCTGCTAAGACAAGGGCCATTGTTTCCCTGTCTGAGCCCGTTCGAGTTTGACTTATGTAGAGGTTACCAAAGCAATATGGGCCACCACCTTCCGCAACGTCCTCCCATGCCTGCCGTGGCAATTCCGTTCCGCAGGAACATTTCATAGTGGATGGTGGTGACTCCATGTCCTCCTGTGACTGATGAGTACCAAGATTTTTCTTCACCACTTCCTTAAGAGGTGCTCCTGTTTTGCAGCAGGAATTCTCAGTATTGGTGTCTCAGTGCACAGCCTTGTGCTCCATTCTGTTGAGCTCCACTTCTGCTCCTGTGTCCCTCCATGCTATGGGGCAATTCCAGCCCTCCCTTGCACCAGTGTTGCAGGTGGTGGTACAATAACTCATGCTCAAACTCCCACTCTTGCTCCAGCTCTGTCAGCTTCTTGGTCCAAGAACAGCTGAACCTACTGCATCACATACCCATAACCTCCTTCCTACCATCAGTGTACGTTCCTGCAGAGGTGGATGCACCAAAACCAAGTCACAAAGCCCTGCTGATGTCCTAAGTTGTCTGTAGTCTCCCTTTCTGCTACCCCAGGAGCCTGTCCTCCACCCAGTGTACCCACCAGGGCAATGCCAAGCTGCCAGCACTCACAACCTCTCAGAAACTAGGGAGAAAACGGCAGTGTCAGAAGCTCCAGCTCATGTTCCCTGGGAGGTCTCACTGCACAAGTCGAGCATTCCCCCAAGCCTGGCTTTTGGCCGTCTCCAGAATAACACAGCTCCACTGCCAAGGAAAGCACATCCCTCCTCTGGACATGGGAGTCTAAACACAGCACAGGTGTGGCCGGAGCATCGGAGGTCAAGAGGCTCCTCTGGGCGCCCCAGGAATCGCCCTGCGTCAGCAGGACAGCACTGACCGGAGCCTGCGCTGCCCTGGGAGGAGGGCCCGCGCCGCTTCCACAGTACGCTGAGCTTGCACCCTTAAACCTGAGCTGGGGGGCGAAACAGAGCAGAACAGCCCCCTGCCCTGCACTGCGGATGAGTGCAGGAGGGTGCCAGCAGCAGCCGCGCAGGGAACCGCCTCTCTCCTCTCTGCTCGTGTCCCGGGCACCTCGAGCTCTGAATCCCCGTGTGACCTCCCAAAGGATTTGCCTCCTTTTTCCCCCGCGCCGCTTAGCCCCGATCCCTGGCAGCCCTGCAGCCAGCTGCCATCCCCAGCCCTCTTGCTCCCAGTTTCCTGCTCTTTTCCTTCATGTCCCTGAGCTCACCGTCAGCTCCCAGGGCTTCCAGAGCCTCCCAAGTGCACACTGTGCCAGTGTGCAGGCACCACCAGACCCTCTCCACTCCCGTCCCTCCTGCTCTCTTGCCGACTTGCAGGCACTCACAGCATGTGCCCTCTCTCCCCTCTCCTTAGTGTGTCCTCCCCTCCAAGCTTGCTCCTCTCCCACCAGGCAGCCCGGTGTGGGCAGGCTGCATTAGGGAAAGCGATGGCTCCGGGTTTGCCGGACAGTTGCTTTTGGACGTCCACCGGAGGGAGAAGCGAACCCCGCGCTGCAATTCCCTGAGGATACATCACGGAGCCCAAGAGCTCGCTGCTGCGCTGAGACGGCCCGAGGCACCAGGGCTGCCTGGGGTCGTGCGCCTGCCAGCGCCACGGGCACGGCCACAGCCCGGCACACTGCGCCTCGCCACAGAGGGATGTTTTGTCGGTGGCGATTTATACAGCTGCCGTTTAGCGTTTCCGACAGCTCTCGACGAAGCGCAGCAGGAACACTGCTGCAATTAACAACAAGCGTTTCACTGGCTGCTGCTTCAGCAATTTACAGGCTCCAGGTTAAAGGCTCATTCGGCGGCGCTCTGAGCACCACAATTCCAGCATGTCCTTAGCGAGCTGGATGGAAAATGTTCTGAAATTAATAATTAAACAAGACATTTGGTTCAGAACTCAAAGGTACAGCCATAAATACTGAAGAGTGTCCCAGCTGCAGGCTGCTTGATGCAAAAAATCAACGCATTTCACAGCACAAAAGCATTTCGGTTCTTCTGGCTTTCTACTGTTAGCATTTCACTATTGCACAAGGAGCAAATGATGCTCCTTAGAGAACCTGCAAACAGCGCAGAAGCTTATCATGGTAAATGTTTTCCAAGACTAGCAACTAAGTGGCACACCACGGATTTTTTTCTCCGATCCACCGTGCTCACAATTTCACGTTAAATTTCTGAGAGCAGAGATACCCCCATTTTTGCCTGTGGGTTTTCGTCACTCACTTGGGCAAAGGCAGGTTTGTGTCCTCCAGCACATGCTCGGCTCATGCATTTCTTTGGTCTTCCGGCTGCTGCCATAGGACAGTGTGGCTGCCTGCCCGGGCAGGGATTACAGCCCCCCAGACAAGCAACAAACTCGGCGCACACAGAGCACGGGGCTGTTTTAGCACGGCAGCTCGGGAGCAGCACAGCTCGTCTCCGTACGCTGCCACTTTTCTTTTTCTTGCTGCTTTGGTTCCTCCAGCAATTGGCGCATTTTAAGTTACATAAAACGCCCTGTGCCGCCGAGGCGGCCGCAGGTACCGCTCTTTCCCCGGCCCCATCCTGGCAGCGCCCGGCAAAGAGGAGCCCCGGGGGCGCCCGGCGCGCACGGCCGCGGCCCCGGCATTCCCGGCGGATAACGGCGGTTCCCGCCGGGATCCCCCCGGGCGGAGCAGCCCCGGAGAGCAGCGCGCTCCCCGCTTCCCGCGGCTCCGCTCTTACCTGCGCAGCGAGCGGCGGCCCCGGCGCGCGAGTCCCGCGCATCGCGGCCGCCCCGGGGATGCGCGGCCGCCCCCGGGCGGAGCGGCGGGGCGGAGCGGAGCGGAGCGAGGCGGCTGCTGGGCGCTGCCGCCTGCACCTGCCGGCACCGAGACCGAGACCGGCACCGGCACCGGGACGGGGGCGGCGCTCCGGGCCCGCGGGCCCGTGCACTGCGCATGCACTGGGGGGGGGCGGCTCTGCCCGCAGCGGCGGGGCCGCGCACGGGGCCCGGGGCTGCCCGCCCGGCGCGGGGTGCCACGTCCCCACGGTCCCCGGGCCTGGGTCTGTGCCGGCCCCTCTGTGGGGGCTGTCGGCTCCTGGGCAGGTGCCTCTGCTCCATCCCCAGGGCTGTGGGTGGCCGTGTCATCCTCAGGCACGGCCCGTAGTGCCCCTGGTACCCAGATGAGGACATATGGGCAGTCCCTGGGGCTCAGGGATGTTGTCTGTGCAATCCTGGATGCTGCTGCTCGGCTCTCCCTGGCACGGGTTGTACCATGGGAGGGAAGCACCAAGGCAGGAATGCACTATGGCAGCCTGCGTGGACAGTCTGGTTCCTCGGGCTGCCAGACCCCGTGGAGATACCACTTCTAGCCCCTAGGACCAGATAGACGCAATGCCAGGACAAATGGACCCGAACGGCCCCGCTCATGTCCTGCCCTTCCCCTCTTGCCACCTGCCTGGCTCCCGAGCCATTGCTGGTGCTCCGGAGGGCTGCAGCAAGTGGCCCAGCACTTGGCCCTTGTGCTCTGGGGGCTGCTGGGCAGTGGGGATGCAGGGGGCAGTGGGGCAGGGCCTGCAAACAAGCTCTGCTGCTGCTGCCCTGCCTGCGGAGCTGGCAAGGCTTGGCCAGCAGCACCGCGCGGCTCCCCCGCTGCTGCCTGTGCGGTACTTGTAGAGAAACCCAAGCGACCCCAAGAGAACCTGCAGGGCGGAAAGGTGAAGATAAGCAGCTGCGTATGCCCCATGTCCCCCAAATGAGCGTCCCCCTCCCACGTCATGGTGCCGAGAGCGCAGCAGAGCTGCAGGATGCGGGTCCAGCGTTGCCTGAGGCGCTGCGGCAAGTGCAGGGGGTGTGCGTGTCCCCTCCTTCCCCACAGCCGCGGGGAAGGAGCCCCAGGCTGGGCTTGCGGGGACCATCCTGGGATGGGGGAGAGGAAGCGAGGGCGGGGAGTGCAGGCAGGAAAGAGAGCGGGGAGAAAGAGGAAAAGAAGGGAACGAGACAGGAGAAGGGGTGATGGGGGGAGGCCGGGGCAGCAGAGGGGCTGGCGGAGCGGGCGCGCGCAGCCCGGCGGGCAGAGCGGCTGCGGGGCGGCGCGGCCGCCCTGACGTCAACAGCACTTTCGGTTTCCGAGGAAGAGACGGGGCCGAGGGAGTGGGCAGAGGCTGGGAGAGCAACTAGCGCCGGAACTGCCCGTCCCAGCGAGCCGCCGCTCGCCCCGACGGGACCAAAGGGCTCCAAGGGGCGCAGAGCGGGGCCAAGGGGCCTTCCCTGGCAGCAGGCGCCATGGAGCACCCCCAGGAGCCTGCCTTCCTCGTCCACATTCAGGGTCTATGGAAGGAAGATTCTTACTACGTGCTCGTGAGCCCGGATGACACCGTGCAAGAGCTAAAGGCCAAGGTGCCACATGGCCCTGAGGAAGTGAAACTGGTTCACGGAAGCAGACTGCTGGAAGATGGCAGGACCCTGCGAGACTATGCAATAACTCCCAACAGCACCATATATCTTATAAGAAATCGTATGTATTGGGTGGCAGCGGGAGGGCAGGAAGGTTGGGGCAGGCGCAGGCGTCCCCTGAGGAGGTCGGCGGGCAGGGAGGGGGCTCTGGCCGTGAAATGGGGAACATGGTGGGGGGAACACTCCCTTGGCATGGCCCAGCCCTGAGGTCTCCTCTGCCTTCTGGTATGTTGCAGTTCGTGGTGGTGGTAGTGTGAGCCCTCCAGAAGCTCTTCCTTCAGGTAAGATCATGTCCCCATCCTTGATCCAGGGCTGACATTCTGGTGTGCTAGGGTGGCGGAGGAGGACCATCCAGTCCTGGGCTGGTGGCACTGCATTATAGGGACAGATGGGCGGAGGATGACAGGCCCCTGCGGGACTGCAATAACACCCAACTGCAGCGTATATAGCGTACCACAACATACGTGGGAGATGGCAGAGCGGGGAGTGAGGAAGAGTGGGGCAGGCCCAGGAGTCCCAGGAGGAGGCTGTTGGGCAGGAAAAGGGTCCAGCCATGAAGGGGTCCATGAAGACTGTGGGAGAAACTCATCTCTTGGCATGCCCCAACCCCTGAGGTCTCCTCTATATTCTGTTATTTTGTAGGAGATGGTGGTGATGATATTTTTCCCTTTCCAGACGATGATTTTTCAGGTAGGATCATGTCCCCATCCTTGATCCAGGGCTGAGGCCGACGCTCTGCTGTGCTGGGCCTGGGGGAGGAGGACTGTCCAGCGGCGCTTTTGGTTTCTGGGCAGGGGACGAGGCTGGGGGCTGTGGTTAGAGGCCCGGGCGAGCCGGCAGCGCCGCAATTGCCACCCCAGGGGCCACTGGCCCCAAGCGGCCGTTTCCCCTGCAGCGGGCACCATGGAGCGCCCACGGCAGCCCGCCCTCCCCAGCCACACTGGGCCAATTCCAGCAACGATGGCTGATGCATAATCGTGTGTCCGGATGACACCGTGCGGGAGCTGAAGGACAGGCTGCCACACGGTCCTGGGCACACGGGGTTGGTCTGTAGAGGCCGACGGGTGGGGATGGCAGGCCCCTGCAGGACTGTGCAATAACTCCCAGCCGCACCGGAGAGCGGGTACCACTGCGTACGTATGGGGCGGCAGCGGGAGGGCAGGAAGGTTGGGGCAGGCGCAAGAGTCCCAGGAGGAGGCCGGCAGGCAGGGAGGGGGCTCTGGCGGTGAAATGAGGAACATGGTGGAGGGAACACTCCCTTGGCATGGCCCAGCCCTGAGGTCTCCTCTGCCTTCTGGTATGTAGCAGGTGCTGGTGGTGGTGGTAGTGTGAGCCCTCCAGAAGCTCTTCCTTCAGGTAAGATCATGTCCCCATCCTTGATCCAGGGCTGAGCCTGACATTCCGGTGTGCTGGGATGGCGGAGGAGGACCATCCAGTCCTGGGCTGGTGGCACTGCATTATAGGGACAGATGGGCGGAGGATGACAGGCCCCTGCGGGACTGTGCAATAACACCCAACTGCAGCGTATATAGCGTACCACAACATACGTGGGAGATGGCAGAGCGGGGAGTGAGGAAGAGTGGGGCAGGCCCAGGAGTCCCAGGAGGAGGCTGTTGGGCAGGAAAAGGGTCCAGCCATGAAGGGGTCCATGAAGACTGTAGGAGAAACTCATCCCTTGGCATGCCCCAACCCCTGAGGTCTCCTCTATATTCTGTTATTTTGTAGGAGATGATGATGATGATATTTTCCCCTTTCCAGACTATCGTATTTCAGGTAGGATCATGTCCCCATCCTTGATCCAGGGCTGAGGCCGACGCTCTGCTGTGCTGGGCCTGGGGGAGGAGGACTGTCCAGCGGCGCTTTTGGTTTCTGGGCAGGGGACGAGGCTGGGGGCTGTGGTTAGAGGCCCGGGCGAGCCGGCAGCGCCGCAACTGCCACCCCAGGGGCCACTGGCCCCAAGCGGCCGTTTCCCCTGCAGCGGGCACCATGGAGCGCCCACGGCAGCCCGCCCTCCCCAGCCACACTGGGCCAATTCCAGCAACGATGGCTGATGCATAATCGTGTGTCCGGATGACACCGTGCGGGAGCTGAAGGACAGGCTGCCACACGGTCCTGGGCACACGGGGCTGGTCTGTAGAGGCCGACGGGTGGGGATGACATGCCCCTGCGGGACTGTGCAATAACTCCCAGCCGCACCGGAGAGCGGGTACCACTGCGTACGTATGGGGCGGCAGTGGGAGGGCAGGAAGGTTGGGGCAGGCGTAGGCATCCCAGGAGGGGCTGGCGGGAGGGGGCTCTAGCCATGAAATGGGGAACATGGTGGGGGGAACACTCCCTTGGCATGGCCCAGCCCTGAGGTCTCCTCTGCCTTCTGGTATGTAGCAGGTGCTGGTGGTGGTGGTAGAGTGAGCCCTCCAGAAGTTCTTCCTTCAGGTAAGATCATGTCCCCATCCTTGATCCAGGGCTGAGGCCAACATTCCGGTGTGCTGGGATGGCGGAGGAGGACCATCCAGTCCTGGGCTGGTGGCACTGCATTATAGGGACAGATGGACCGAGGATGAGATAGTCCCTGCGGGCCTATGTAATAACTTCCAACTGCAGCGTGTATCAGATATCAATATGTAGGTATGGGACAGCAGAGAGAGGAAGACGGGGGCAAGCCCAGGGGTCTTGGGAGGAGGCCAGTGGGCAGGAAGATGGAATGGCCACAAAATGGGGAAGGAAGTGGGAGGAACACTTCTCTCGGCATGGCCTGGCCACTGAGTCTCCTCTCTCTTCTGTTGTGTAGCAGGGCATGATGATGATGATGATTTGGTCATCGCTCAAGGTGTTTTTCCTTCAGGTAAGATCATAGAATCATGGAATCATTATGGTTGGAAAAGACCTTCAAGATCATCCAGTCCAACCATAGGCCCTTCTTCACTATCCTGCTAAACCATGTCCCCAAGTGCCTCATCCACACGTTTATGGCACACTGCCAGCGATGGTGACTCCACCAATGCCCTGGACAGCCAGTCCCAATGCTTCACTCCTTCCGTGTGGAAATTTGTGCTAACGCCTAACCTGAACCTCCCTTGGTGCAACGTGAGGCCGTTTCCTCTTGTCGTAGCCGTAGTTATTCCGGAGGAGAGACCGACCCCGCCTTTACTGCAGCCTCCTTCCAGGTAGCTGCGGAGCGATAAGGGCTCCGTGGAGCCTCCTCTTCTGCCCTCTGAACACCCGCAGCTCCCTCAGCCGCTCCTCAGGAGCTCTGTGCTCCAGCCCTGCTCCAGCCTCGCTGCCCTCCTTTGGACTCGCTCCAGCAGCTCCATGTCCTTCTTGGAGCGGGCCCCAACACTGAACACAGGATTCGAGGGGCAGCCTCACCAGGGCCGAGCACAGGGGGCCGATCCCTTCCCTGCTCCTGCTGACTGCCCTGTTCCTGACACCTGCAGGAGGCCCTTGGCCTTCCTGGCCGCCTGGGCTCCCTGCTGGCTCCTGCTCAGCCGCTCTCAAACAGCACCCCCAGGTCCTTCTCTGCTGTGCAGCTCTGCAGCCGCTCTGCCCCAGGCCTGTAGTGCTGCACGGCCTTGTTGGGACCCAAGTGCACGACCCAGCCATTAGCCTTCTTGAACCTCCTGCAATTGGCCTCTGCCGATCGATCCAGCCTGCCCAGATCCCTCTCTAGAGCCTACTTTGGGAGCCCACCTTCCTTGGCCACATTTGGATGAATTCCGGGAATGATAATTCAGGCCTGTGGACCTGGATGTGTTCCGGCCAACAAATGGGGAAGGTCGTGGGGGAAGACTTGTCTTGACATGCCCCGGAAACTGAGGTCCCCTCTGGCGTCTGTTATGTTGCAGGGGATGATGTTGATTATTTGGGCTTCTTTCAAGGCGGTCTTCTTTCAGGTAAAATTCTAGCTCCATCCTTTCTTCAGGCTGACAGTCTGATGCAGTGGGCCTGGTGGAGATATATACATTAAATCTGAGGCCTGGCGTACCAGTGAGGAGGACTTTAGGGCTGGGGAGGAGGGCAGCATGTCTGTAGCACTCTGGGCTATGCCATGGGAGCCCCCATGCGACATGTTCATGGCCATCACTGGAGACAATGGGGTCCCTTGCTGCCCGTTGCTGGCACAGCACTGTTTGGTGGCAGGAGCTGGTCTGGGCTGCCCTTAGTGCTGGCAAATGGACTTCACCCTGAGGACAGAGGAGACTGGCACAACTCCCTGGAGGGACTGCAGTGCCAGCAGTACACATAATGTTGCTGATGCTGTTGATGTTGTCACAAAGTCTTCTCTTATACCTCCTTAAAAGTGGTTTCCTCCCCTATGTTCTCTTTCCCAGGACAGCCACAGCGAGCTGGACTTTTCACCCCAGAAACATGTCTGCGCTGTGTGAGGAAGGTAAGGGCTCTCCAGCCAGTCATGCCTCAAGTGCCAGCTTTACCATTCCTTGCAAGACACTGTGTCATTCAAAGAAAGTGGCACAGCAGTAAGCCTGAGGTGGGAGTCTTCCCAACAGTAATGTGGGAAGCTTAAATACCTTCACAACCCTGGGCCAAGCTGCATCTTGCTTTGCTTCTTCCCAAACCCCTTCCAATCATAGCCAGTATGCAATATCCGATTCATTCTCAAAGTAGCATTGCTTGTGTTACAGCCCCTTCCAAAGATGACACCAGAGGAGATCCAGAGCTTTAGGAATGACAACCCCAGCTATCGGTAGGAGATGCTGAGCAAAGCAGAAACCCCTTCCTTACAGCTTACAGCTGCAGTCATGCGTGGCAAAACGCTGTTCTCCCCTCCGGTCTGCAGAGCTCACCTTCCCGGAGCAGGCTCCTTCCAGTGCTCTGTGACAGGCCTTGGCTTTGAGGTGAGCTCAGCGGTGATCATCTGGTACAAGTATGGCTCCTGGGACGATCACCTGGGAGCCTCTGCCCAGGAGGAATGCGTGGTTGCTGGACCCCTGTTCTCCATCAGAGCGCAGCCAGGAGCGGTTCGTGCAGTGCATGTGCCCCACTTCGTGTGCCTGGCAGGTAGAGCAGCTCTGCGGATGTGCTTCCCCTCAACTCCCTCTGCTCCCCTAGGCCACAGCAGTTCTCCTGACCGCCTGCTCTCAGGCCGTCTGCAGCTGTCCTGTCCTCTTGCCCACAGAACTCCTCCAGCATCTGCTCTGAAAGGGCTTGCCCAATGCAGGGGTTTAGCAAGATGACTCCTCAGGGAGATACCCTAGGACCTGTCCAGACAGGTTCGGGGCCAAATTCTTCTTCCTCTCTGCTCCTTTGTATTCCCCAACTTTGCTTTGCTTCAACCTTTTGTTAACCCTCACCCACGTTTTGCTAAGTTTTGCAATGGTCCCTTCCCTGTCACCTCAGCCCCAGCTCCTGCTTTGTCCTCCCATCCTCTATTTCTCTTCCCCATAAGCTCCCTAGTGCTAAACTCTGGCTGGACTGCACAGAAACTGGGACTACTCTGCTGAAACAGAGTGCGCCACAAAAGTCATTTCTTGCTGCATGGCTCCACCTCCCGTCCAGGACTCAGTAAGCACCACTGTGTCAGCCAGAAGTGGGTCTCTGCACTCTGTTGACACAGCTGTGTGAAGCAAAAACATGTGATTTTATTAATTTATCAAGTTTTACCTGTCAGATTAACAGCAAAGTGTGAAGAACTTCAAAGAGGTAGAAGGAGGCTGAGTGAGCAGCAGCAGAGCTCTGCCCCAGGAAGTTGTCGCTGCAGTGCTGGACGTTTGCTAGAGATGGAGCTTGTCCTTCAGCCTGCTCTGCTGATCAAAACCTAGGATGACTCCCAATGCAGTCACAGCTTTCCTGACAGGATTTGGTGATGTGACGTGTGTGCACAGGATGCTGGACTGCACGGTTGCAGTCTAAGGATTTTCATGGTCCCAAGTTCCCATCTCAGACTTAGTGTTTTGAACCTAAGGTGACTTTGCTGAGCAGAAGAACCCCACAAAGCCCAGGGCACAGATGGTCCCTAAACCAGATTGTGCCATTTTTATGGGAGCAGGTCTTCCTTCTGCTAGTAACAGAGGATGGCATTAGGAAAACAAAAGCGAACCTTGTTTTTCCTCTCTTGCAGAAGATGTAGATGTCAGCGAGTGCAGAATTGCCCATTTTAAAGCTGGGAGCATGACCCTAGAGAAACCAACAAAACTGACTCCTTTCTACGCTGTCCTGGGAAACCCCAGCTTCTCACTGCTTGGGGTGGTTTGGCGAAGGTTCCGTTCAGCTTTAATTTCACTTCCCATGCATTCCTTGGTGCTGATCTTTCAGCAGCTCAATGCTGCAAAAACAACTCTTCACCTCTACCTGATCCCAGATGACAACTCTGTGAAGCAGGTAAGATGGAGGAGGTGGGGTTAGTTTACAAAAAGGGTGGCAGATGGAGCGGCTGCAGTAGCAAAGACTGGAACTGATAAGCAGGGATCCCTCCTAGTTTTGTTCTGGTATTCAGCACGGACTGGTATAACGTGCTCCAGGCATCAGGCAGTGGGAGGCAGCGCAGGACCATGAGAACAGGACTGCAGATCCTCCCTGAGCAGGACAGCAGAGCTGGTCCTGCAGTGTCAGCCAGCAAGAAAATGGGGGAAGACAGTGTGCCAACTGCTGAGGAAGGACAAAAGACCAAATGTTTTGCCGACAGTGCTTGGGTGATACTTTTGCCTGGTTTTCTGGACACGAGGCTTAGGTAACCACATTGCCTCTGTGTTCCCTGCACCTCTTGGAGTCCATGGCTCCATTCCAGCCAAAGAATGACCCTCCGCAGCAGAACCTGTTAATGCCACAGCAGGGAAGACAGTGAGATCTGTGACCTCAATGGGCACTGCCTTCTTGAGAACTGACAGACAGAAGGGACCAACTTTTCCTACTTGGTCCTTCCTTTTATTCCAGTCACCCCCTTTCTGTTTGGGGCTTCATGGCAAAGGGTAGCATTGTCGTGTCTTTCCTTAGGATAACTTAAACGTAATCTGAACTCCACCTGGGGATGGAGTTGCATGTGCTCCTGTATACAGGACTGCGGATCTCCCAGCTTCCCTGACTCGCCTTCTGCAGCAGGGAGAACACAATCTCCACCAATGCTCACTAGCCTAAGGCAAGAGCAGCAAGCTGCCATGGAGCCTCATCTTGCCTCTGCTGAGTGCTGTTAACATTTCGGTGCCTCTCAAAGTTCACTGCTGGCCAAGGATCACCACCCCCAAGAAAGAAATTACATATCAGTCCCTTATTTCTACAGCTGCCTATCTGAGAGTGCTACCAGCCTCTAATGCGGAGAGTCTTCTGTTCCTGCCACCAGCAGTCAGCTCCTTCCTGGGGGCACCATCCTTGCTGCTGCTCCTCCGCCCCCTTTCATATGTCACCTCCAGAAACCACTCGCTGTGCCTTCAGCGAGGCAGAAGGACGTGTCCTGGCAGGGGCTGCGCTGCAGCCCGGGTGGCTCTGCACATGGAGCAGAGCAGCTTCCTGCTGCCACGTGCAGCCCCGGGCGGCCGAGTATCAGACGTTCTCGTGTTTGTGCAGCCCTTACCTGTTACCCTGAAGCACCTCACACGTATCGCAGGGTAGGGGCCGGCAGCAGCTGCTGGGCAGTAGTGAGGGGGCTGACCGGCTCCTCCAATGCAGCACTGCCTGTGACGCACATTCGGTTGGGATCCCCTGGGTCAGTCTCTCAATCCTCTCCATTTTCAAAGGGCAGTGAGAGCTCCGTGCAGTACATAGCTCCTTTTTGTATCTCTCAAAAGTGATGCTTGAAATTTACAGGCCATTGAAAAGCAAGAGATGAACTGGAATTCCAAACTTATTCCCAAGCCTTCTCCCCTCAATCCTCTGTTCTTTGGCTGCACGTACGAAGTTTCCAGTACGTCTCATGTGGAGATAACACCTGAAGTAAGTGAGATTGCTTCTTTTCTGCAGTGAAATCGCAAATATCCTAAGTCTCCACCTCCAGTTGTGCTAGGTTTCAGAGCCATAAAAGCAAGCTACGCTGCTTACAAATGACAAAGATATTTTATGATATGCATCCCAATAAATAGTATGAAATAGATGGTGGAGTCCACCCCCAAAACTATGCTGGCAAAGCTATAAAGGGTCAGATTGTTTTTCTCTATGGCAGTACATAATTTGGGACTTATCACAGTTATGGCTCCTTATTAAGGAACTTCAGAGATGGGGTGGTCCCAAGTCTTGTCTGCACTAGGGTTACTTCAGAACAGGAGCAGAACTACAGAGACTCCTTCTTTCCTACCTTTCCTGCCATGATGTGACATGACTTCTTTGGGTTACTTTCAGGGAACTCAGCTTGAGGACTTCTGCATCCTGTGGCAATCAGATTACAATGGCTGGAAAAAATCAGATTATTTGGCCGTTTAGTCATGCTGTTACTTTTTCTGCACAGGAATCTGCAATTTCCTAGTGACAATCCAATGTCATGTCCATGGCTGGATACCAAAACCTTCTCCTTTCATGAGTCTGTATTGCAGTATAACCATGATAGGAATCACAATGATTTAGATTGGATGAGACCTCAGGAGATCTCCAGTCCAAGATTTTGCTGAAAGCATTCCAAGTTTGACATCACATCTAGTTGCTCAAGGCCATGTCCAGTCAAGGCTGAGTATTACCAAGGATGGAGATTCCACAGCTCTGAGTTTCCCTTCCAGTGATGTATTGCTCTTCTTGTTTTTTGTTTTGTTTTTTCCTTTGTCTAACTGGAATTCCTCTTGCTGCAATTTGTGCCTGTTGCCTCTTGTTTCATCACTGTACATCTCCAAGAAGAGACTTGCTCCATCCTTTTAATCTCCCTCAGGTAGTCGAAGGCAGTGATTAGACCTCCCCTTAACTTTCTCTTTTGTGGGTTGAACGAGCCCAATTCCCTGCACCTCTCCTTGCATATCATGTGCTCCAGCCCTAAGCTGACCTTGCTCCAGGATGTTCATGTCTTTCTCATGCTGGGGAGCCCCAAACTGGGTAAACCCTTGAACAAATGTGGTGTCACAAGTGGAATGGCAGGAATCCCTTCCCTCAGTCTTGCTGACCCAGCCTAGGTTGTGGTTGGCCCTCTTTGCTGCCAGGGCACCGTGCTGACTCCTGCTCAGCTTGTTGTCCACCAGGACTCCCAAGCCCTTACCTGGCAAATTGTTTTGTATCCATGCAGTGCCCAGCCTGCTCTGCTGCATGCGGTTCGTTCCTCCTTCCCAGATGTTGCATCTCTGCATCTGCTGTTGTCCAAGTGCACGAGCTTCCTGACAGCCCATTACTCCAGCCTCTCAAAGGTCCTCTGAATGGCACCCCTACCCTCCAGTGAACTGATCCCCCCCCCGCAAGGGTAACTATAACCTGCTATTGAGCAGCCCTCAACAGCTTAGTTGGGAGACAGTCTTAAAGCCATGAATCATTAATTAGGAATTGGCCTCGACACTTTCTCTAGTGACTAAATTGTAACTGGGCACTCTGTCTTGAAGAGCAATTATAAAGATGACAGAGCCAAACTCTTCTTGGCAGTGTCAGGTGGTTTAGCAAGAGGCAATGGCCATAAATTGGGAGGTTCAGCCCGGACATTAGAAAAAAAATATCACTAAGTGGTGACGCAAGGAGCATCCCCTCAAAGATGTTAGGAGAGAGATGAGAATCTCCATTCTTAGAGGTTTTCAATACACAGCTCGACAAAGCTGCAGCTGAGCAGATCTGGAGTCAGCAGTGATCCTAACTGGAGCAGTAGGGCAGATGAGACGCTCCAGAGGCCCCTTCCAACCAACGTCCCCCACAGTGGCAGCACAGCAAAGCCCTTACTTTTACATCACCACTTGTTTTTCCCTTTCCTGGTATGGCCAGTAAACCCAGGATAATTTATGTGAACTCACTGCAGCTCCATGCAATGAGAGACTCATCTTGCTTCTTTACAGCCACACTTGCCGTTCTGCTACAAGAGTCCAAAGGAACAGCAGCTCTTCATTGAGATCTACATCAAGAATATAGCAGAGGAAATTTGGCTCCTTATGACGGACATACGCAACAACAGCCTGGTCTGGAAGGTGTCCCTGAGGTCAGGTAGGATCGGCACGTCCACGTGCAAGAAGGAGATGGAGCAGGGAGCTGTATTCCTTGTGAGGGCAGGCTGAGACATGCCCGTACTCTGATGCAAAGGAGACAAGGGGAATACCAACATTTCCGTGAAAAAAATCACTATCTTGATATTTTTATATATATATTCATACACTGCATTCATATAGTTTTCTCCATTTGGGGGGTGCAACACCAGAGTGTGCAACTGCACAGAGTGCAGCGGATCGGGGGGAGGCCCCATTTCCCTCAGGGAAGGCAGGCAGCCAAGCCGGATGGAAAGTCAGACCTCAGAGGGCTTCTCCAGAGGTCTGGAGACCTCTGCTGATGTTTTAGACCACTGAAGGGAGGTGGGTGGATGCCCCCTGAGGAGATATCATCTCTGAGTAGAGCAGAGCCTGCTGTGAATGTCACGCAGCAGTTTGTGTGGGGACTGCTCTCTGGGGGCATCTGTTCACCACCAGTTTGTCCCTTCTGCAGGTGACTGTCCTGACCTGGAGAGCTTCCAGGATCTTGTTGCAGGTCAGTATGCAACACAGACACAAGTGGCACGATCAGAGCGTGCTAAGAGGAATGTTTGCATGGAAGAGTGCACAGCAAAAGCACCTGGAGAAACGTGGCTGCTCAGGATCCGTGCTCCTGGGGGCTAATGTACTGCCAGAACTAACACTTACAAGTGCACAAAATCCAGGATCTCTTCCTGCTCATTTCTCCAAATATGGCCAGAAATATCCATGGATAGAAAATAATTGCTTAAGCACTGGAAAAAAAAAAAAAAAGAGAGATTTTAGCAAGTGTCTCCATCGCAGCAGGGGCATAGTCACTGATCTCTCTGCTCTCTCTTTCAGATCGGACTTCTTCTCCTCCTGCCACTGCCTCCTGGTCCCCCTCAGGTTAGTATGGTTTTGCAGAGCTGCGTTCCTGGAGTCTGACTCCATTTCCTGCAGTTGAAAGCAGACTCCAGCCCTTCCCTTTCCGGACAGAAAGTCCGGCCATGCTTTGGGAACAAGCACCCTGTGGTGTCTTCAGGCAGTGCTGGCTGCCAGCCTTGCCCAGGCTGCAGTCCTGGCCCTCCGAGCCCACCCGCTGCCCAGTAGCCCCCAGTCCTGCTGCAGAGGGGGACGGGACACGTGGCCACAGGACAGGGGAAGCAACCCCAGTGTAAACGGGTTGAGGATGCTGTGACCTTGCGGCCCTAGTGGTACCGCACTCACCTGGGGCCACCTTGCCACATGCAGCAGAGTAACACTGACTTGGTGTCCGTTAGGTGCAGCCTTCGTGAGGAAGCACAAGAAGCAGCTGTGTTGTAGGATGGGGAGGGTCTCCCCTATTCTGCTGCACTTGCAGGATGCCAACATTATCAACAGCGATGAAGAAGAAGAGGTACGAAGCCAAAACACACGTCAAAAGAAGAACAAAGTTTTGCTGCAGCTGGTTGAAAGAAAAGGTTGCATGGCCCAAGAGCAGCTCTACAGTATTCTCCAGGAGAAGGACCCGTTCCTCGTCAGAGACTTGCAGAAGTCCAGCTAGGCCAAACGGGCAGTTCCTGCTCCCACACTGCAGCGGAAGGGAGGGACAGAGGGGCAGTCGGGCCCAACCGCCCAGCCCCGAACCCTCGGCACAAGGCAGCGTTACAGCCTGCCGCCCCGCGGGCTCTCTTGCCAGCACGGGAAGACACGGTCACGCCGTCCCTCCGCTGAGAAGCTGCCGGAAGGAGCCTGGGGGAGGAGACACCTTGGATCCTTACGCAGCAACACCCCCGGAGCCCCCTCAGCCCCACCGATGCCCTCGCAGAGGAGACGGGCCCTGTCCGAGCGGAGAAGCCTGCCGTCACAACAAGGTGCTGCGCGTGCCGCCCTGCCGGCACAGGCAGCGGGAACTGGGAACTGCTCGGTGCTGGAGGCCGTGAGCTGCTCTGTGTTCCTGGGAACGCGCATTTCCCTCTGCAAATCCATCTCCTGGATTCCTTCCTTCCTCGTGGATTCCTCGTCTTCCCAAATGACCACAATACCCTGATGTAGCAAACACAGAAAGCAGGAAAAATAGCAGAGAAAAGCAATGCACTAGCACACTTCGAGGGAAATGTCGGGGGCACCTGCAGCTGCTTCATGTCCCGAAGTGACCCAGCAGGTGATTTACAATACAGGTTCTCCATGGGAAGGTAGAGCCACGAATAAGCCTCTCTTCTTTTTTATTTTCCTATTTTTAAGCAACAAATAAATGCATACAGATAAATACAAAATAAGCAAAAAGAAATAAATAAAAATGAATAAAAATAAGTGACGCCCCGCGGGCTCGTTGCAGCCCGCCCTCCGCGCGGCTCCTCAGAAGGCGGCGCTACCGCGCAGGCGCAGAGCCGTGGGCGGGGCGGGGTCACCGGGGAGGGGCGGGGCCTGGTGGGGGAGGAGAGCTGCGATTGGCTGCTCGCTGCTCTGTGATTGGTGCTCTGCCGGGGGCGGGGCTGGCGGGTTCCCCTCTCGCGGGAGTTGACGGTAGCGCGCGAAATTGCTGTAACGGTGGCGGCGGGATGGGGCTGCGGGGCGGCGACCCCGACGGCGCGCGGTGAGTGACCGGACCGGCCCGGCCCCGACCCCGACCCCGACCCGACCCCGACCCCGACCCCGACCCCGACCCGACCCGACCCAATCGGACCGGAACGGACCGGACCGGGCGGGCGGGCGGGCAGGGGGAGGGAGGGATCACGGTGAGGAGCGGGCGGCGGCGGCTGACGCGCGCTGCCCCGCAGGGACGATGGCTCCTCGCTGTCCGCCCTCAAGCGCCTGGAGCGTTCGCAGCGCACGGACCGCCTGGACGCGCTCTTCGGCTTCGAGCGGCCCGCGGAGCCCGGCGAGCGCACGGGCTGGCTCGTCAACATGCACCCGGTAGGACGGGAGGGAGCGCCGGCAGGACCGGGGGCTGCGGGGGGCTTCACCCACCCGCACCCAGCAGGACCGGGACGCGGCGGCGGGGGGGAGACTGACACCCACCCGGTGGGACCGGGCGGGGAGACGGTCACCGACACACACCAAGTGCGACCGGGATGGGGCGGTCACTGACACGCACTGGGACAGGGCTGGAGCCGGGGGATCGCTCACATGCACCCGGGAGGACCGGGCCTGGGGGGTCCAACCAGGCCATTTGCACGCGCAGACGGAGGTGCTGGACGAGGACCGGCGGCTGGTGAGCGCTGTGGACTACTACTTCATCCAGGAGGATGGGAGCCGCTTCAAGGTGTGTCCGCTTCCCCCAGTGCCACCCACTGCCCCCACCAGCATCACCCTGTCCCCCGGGGCGTCCCCCGGGCCAGGGTGGCTGCTGGGGAGGCGCAGGGATGTGCGGGTGGCCCACGGGCATCGGCCACACGTGCGGAGGGGGCAGCAGGGGCCATGGCTGCCCTTGGCTGCGGCTCCCGCGCTGCTCACGGTTGCCCGGCTCTGCTTTCTCCTAGGTGGCCCTGCCCTACAAGCCCTACTTCTATGTGGCCACGCAGAAGGCAAGTGTGGGCTTGGGAACTGCACGCTGGTAAGAGGGGTCTTGCATAGGCCCAAATGAGGCAGCTTTGGCATAAAGGCTGCCCCAGGCAGCCCGGAGGCCTTGAGGTCCTCTTGGGTTGGTGGGAGAAAAACACAGCTATGGTGCAGCTGTCGGTGGGCTTGGCAGAGCTGCTGGAGAAGACCAGGATGGGGAAGCAGCTGTGCCCATACCCTGACCCCATCAAAGTTTCTAGAGAGGGGTTGGTTCACTACACATTGAGTTCTCCCTTCAAGGACCCGTCACATATTTTTTTTCTGTTCCTTTTTTGTCCCATTTTACTACCCCTAAATCAAAACAGGGGTAAATGTCCACTCTGTCTTCTCCTCTGCTAAAGTGGCTGGCTGTGTTGCTCATTCTGCCTTTTCTTTGTAGGGCTGTGAGCGAGAAGTGTCCTCCTTCCTCTCCAAGAAGTTTCAAGGAAAAATTTCAAAGCTGGAGACCATCCCCAAAGAAGACTTGGACCTGGTCAGTGTTTTTCTACCTGCTGTGCTTTTGAATATTGATTCTGCCTCAAGTTGAACCTTTCTTGTTGCTCTGTAGCCAAATCACTTGGTGGGTCTGAAGCGGAACTACATTAAGCTGTCATTCAACACGGTGGATGACTTGGTGAAGGTGCGGAAAGAGATCTCTCCTGCTGTGAGGAAAAACAGAGAGCGAGACCAGGCAAACGACGTCTATACATCAATGCTGTCGAGGTAAGAGGTCTCCTTAGGGTGCCTGACCCATGGGCCTAACAAGGTTCCCTTAGTCACGCGGACTGTTGGTATGTTGTCTCCTACAGTCAAGCTTGCTATGTCCGAGCTGTGCATAAGCCTGCTTAGTGACACCAGCTGCTTTCCTCTGCTTGCAGTGCTCTCGCTGGAGGCAGCCTCACCACAGACGATGAGGGACCCACCAAAAAGGTTGCCAACCAAATGGACAACATTGTGGACATGCGGGAGTATGATGTACCCTACCATATTCGCCTGTCCATTGACCTGAAGATCCACGTGGTGAGTAAGAAATGTGGAAGCCAGGAGAAGCTTAGAACAGTCATTTTCCTACTGCTGTGTTCTTGAAGTGCATGTATGGTGGAAATATTTTGTCTTTCCAGAACCTGTGCAAAGGATTCTGTGATAATGAGTTAATCTATGACATCTAGTCCATTACTGCAGAGCCTTTTTCCAGTTACTGACACACAAAAAAGTTAGATAATCTGATGTATATCCACAGTTGGTGTCTTTCCCCAGAATTACAGTTAATTCATGAGGTTCTGTCCCCAGTATGTGAACAAAAGTAATCCCTGGCAACACGCCTCACATTAATGCACTTTTTGCAATTCCCTCTCCCTGTGACAGGCTCATTGGTACAACGTGCGGTACCGGGGCAGCGTTTACCCCCCTGAAATCACCCGCCGCGATGACCTTGTGGAGCGCCCGGTGAGTGTGAATCGGGCAGGAGTCAGGCTGTGCCTGCACGTGGCTGGTTTGTTTGCAGCTAGCAGCTGCCTCCCAGGAAGCTGGGCCCTCATTTTCAGGAGGTGACTGGCATTACATCACAGTGGTCATGGAGCAAGTTTTGTTTAGGGACTTGGGTAGTGATTTTTTACTTTGGATTGATAAGGCACATTCTAAAATCATTATCAAGAAAGGTATGAAGTACTGTGCTAGCATTGAGCCTAGCAAGCTTAATGGGTACTGCTCTTTAAGTCATACTCTCCAGCTGACTTGAGGTTGATGTGTTTGGTCATACTCAGGATCCTGTTGTTCTCGCCTTTGACATTGAAACTACTAAACTCCCTTTGAAGTTTCCTGATGCGGAGACAGACCAGATCATGATGATCTCCTACATGATTGATGGGCAGGTAAGGGAACAACAGTTGTTTTCTTCACACTTCAGAGCGACGTACTAGGCGACAGACCCACACACCACCTTCAGCCACCTCATTCCAGGCTTGCTTGACTGCCAGCTGCTTGGTCTGCATTAACAGCTGTGAACATAAAATTGAAGTCTTAATGGTGCATAAAAATGTCCTGGTTTTGTTTGTTGTGGAACTCAGCTAAGGCTCCTGTGACTGCTTCAAGAGAGCAATAGTAATTTGGAGAACATAGTCTTAAGATGTTTCCCTTTGGCCTCCTTAGTTTATTGTAAGAAATTGTTCAGAAGGTGACTTCCAGCTGCTTGTGTGCACCTGACAAAAGCTCTGGCTGTCAGGCCGTGCAAGGGTTATCACATCCATGGAAGAGTGCTTCATCCTTAGGACAGTGTGTTCTGGTGGCCTGGAGACCTGTCCGTGGCATGGCAGGGTTGTGAGTACTCGGTAACATTATCCCTGTCAAATTCCTAGGGCTACCTCATCACAAACAGGGAAATCGTCTCCGAGGATATTGAAGACTTTGAATTTACTCCCAAGCCGGAGTACGAGGGTCCATTCTGTGTCTTTAATGAACCAGATGAGGTAAGAAGATTCTGCTGGAGAAATGAGGCTACCTCTTATCTGCCTTTTCTCTTTTTTAGGTCAAAGAAAGCTTATCACCCATCATAGGGGTGGTGGTGCTTTTGTTTTGTGGTGTAATGATAACATAGATCAGGTTCCAGCTAGGTCAAGAGCAAAGGGGAAGGACTGTGAAAATTGTATTTCATCCAGTGATTCTGCATGTGGGAGGTGAAGCTGTGGAGCATTATGTATCCCTCTGTTGTATCCTAGGCTCATTTAATCCAGAGGTGGTTTGAACATGTCCAGGAGACCAAACCTACCATCATTGTCACCTACAACGGAGACTTTTTTGACTGGTAAGATCAGGAATGAAAATTAACCTGATTTCTAAAGTGGAAATGTTACCTGGTCTATGGGGCAAAATCGGATACCAGTCGTAGTGTCCTTTGTCCAGAGCTGACAGGGGGGCCATATGTGCTCTTCTCTGTGCTATCCATGTAGTTTGGGTACCCGTTCACGTCCTGATTACATGCCCTGCATCCAGGGTGCTAGGCTGAGTCTTGGACTCCAGCCTGTAGAGGACCTTTGAAGATGGGGAGGTGGAAGAGGTGGAACTTGGAACGCTTTCTCTGAGCAGAGCTGTGTTCATGTCCTGAGGACAAGGAAAGGGTTGAGGAGAACCCTGAAATAATAGAGCCTGGAGCAGCCATCCCTTCAAAAAGCAAGGGAAGGTGGATGATAAAGTGGTGCCTCCTGATATAGCACTGGGGCAAGCAGCTTCACTGCCTCTTTCACGTGGTAGTTCTGCTCTGCAGGGTGTTTTCACTGGCCAGATATCGCAGATAAGGTCTGGAACAAAGGAGAGTTCACAAGGAAAAGGTCTTCATTAAATAGCTCATAAAAGAGCAATTCTGAAACCACTGTGACGAGTAAAGGAAAGTGACTGTTTTTCTTCCTTCTTTTCCACATTATTTTTCTCCCCAGGCCTTTTGTGGAAGCAAGAGCAGCAGCTCATGGAATTAATATGTATCAGGAGATCGGATTTCAGAAGGACAGTCAGGGGGAGTACAAAGCACCACAGTGTATCCACATGGATTGTCTGAGGTACCTCATGCTACCATTGTACCGTGTAACTGTGTTGTTATCCATTAAATTTTTTATAAAAAGCCTGTAATTAAACTTATATAAAAATGCTGTTTGTGCAGTCCGCTGGTGGCTGTAGTTGCGGGGTTGAGAGCTGGCCTGGGTAGCAGATAAAAGGACGGAATAAGATCGAGCTGTTGCTTGAAAATGGGATCATCTTGTAACTCACCAACCTGCCTAGCATGGAGAGAAAAAGGAAGGGCACATACATGAGCGTGTGCTAGAGAGGGCTGACCACCTTGGAAGCTGTGACTATGACATTAATGTTTTTCCCACTAGACCAGTGTGGGATTCAGAAAAAATCAGAAAAATATTTGTCTTTAAGTGTTTGGAGTACGCAGGCTGAGAAAAATCTGAGCGATTGAAAGGATTTAGCAGAGTTTGTAATAGCCGGAGCTTGAGAGATATGCAGAATGTCTAGAGCTGTGTAGCCTGCTCTTCCACAGTCCTTGATGTTCTGCTCTCATTTTTCCTGTTTTAGCAGTCAAAAACCCTTTCTGTGTGCCTCAGCCCTTTCCAAAGTGCAGGGCTATTTCTGCGTAGACTGACATCTTCCTCCCTCTGCCTAGGTGGGTGAAGAGAGACAGTTACCTCCCAGTGGGAAGCCACAACCTGAAAGCAGCAGCAAAAGCAAAACTGGGCTATGACCCAGTGGAGCTGGACCCTGAGGAGATGTGCCGGATGGCTATGGAGGAGCCGCAGGTATTCCCACCCTGTGCTGTGTCTCCAGCAATCTGCTCTATTGCCAAACCTTAGACTTAGAGCTTTATGAAACACTTCTGCTTGGTGCAGTGGTCTTTGAGAAGTTGAGCCAGGGCATCCTCCTGGATGCCTTACAGAAAAAAATGAATGAAGGGTTATTATCATTGATAATGCTGTTGCTTATTAAGTAAACTGGGATTAATTTGTCTCTTTCTCAGACTCTGGCCACCTATTCAGTGTCTGATGCAGTTGCTACCTATTACATGTATATGAAGTACGTGCACCCTTTCATTTTCGCGTTGTGCACCATCATTCCCATGGAGCCTGATGAGGTGAGTGCTTCCCTCAAACAATTTATTTTCTGAGCAAATTGCTGCATCCTTCATGCAGCAGCAATACACTGGCAACAGAGCTGATTCTCTGGTGCCTTTTTGTCAGGTAAGGAGAGAAGGAGTTTCCAAATAAATTTCTTTTCACAGTACAGCAGCCATGGCTGTTTCTCCATTATGTGCAGCCTGAGTGAAGGAGATCGTTATGTTTTCTCACTGTGCTATTTCCTGCTTGGGGCTGCGATGTTGCTTGAATGACACTTCATGTTGGACATCAGTTCAAACACTTCATTTCAGCCTAATTCCAGCAGTACCCTGTACAGCACTTCTTTCTAATTCCAGTTTTTGATGTCTGTCTCTTATAGGTGTTAAGGAAAGGTTCTGGGACACTGTGTGAGGCCCTGCTGATGGTTCAGGCCTATCACGCCAACATCATCTTCCCCAACAAGCAGGAGCAGGAGTTCAACAAACTAACAGATGACGGCCACGTGCTGGACTCGGAGACGTATGTAGGAGGCCACGTAGAAGCTCTGGAATCCGGGGTTTTTCGCAGTGACATCCCCTGCCGCTTTAAAATGGTAAGGGCACGATCAGGGTGTTGCAATGGAGGCTTTAAAATGGCAGGGCAATGATCCTCTTCCCCATCTCTCTGGAGCACATAGCAGTAGGGAATAATCTACTGGAATTAATGTCCCGCGTTAAGGAATGGAGAGAACTGCTCTCTACCCATACTGAGAAATGTCCTAGGTAGTGAGCCTGTGTTCCAATATTCCTAAAGGTACCCTAGAACATGGATAATCCAGTGGTGTCTGTCACCCACGCCTTGTCTGGGCAGTGTGTGAGGATGGCCGCCCCGGCTAGCAGAGGGCTCGCTCCCATTCCCATCTCCTTGCAGAATCCTGCTGCCTTTGACTTCCTGGTGCAGCACGTGGAGAAGACGCTGCGGCACGCTATCGAGGAGGAGGAGGGTTTGCCACTGGATCAAGTCACCAACTTCCAGGAGGTACGTGGCGCCAGCCCGGCCTGCGGCCGGGGCATGGCTGGCTGTGCCCAGGGAGCCGAACCCTCACGGTGGAGTTGCAGCAGGTATCTTCAGGCAAGCCTGTGCCCTGTGCACAAGTATTAGGGTTGTATAATGGCTTTCTTCAGCTCTGAGTTCTGCTACATGGACATCTCTGCCTTATTTCCCACATTAATAAGCAGCTGGCAGAGGCTGGAGGCAAAATACAGCATATACTGTATTGCATCATTAATTCTTTTCTTTTTGAACCTTATTTTTTTAACATTTTGCCACAGGTTTGCGATGAAATCAAAGTGAAGCTGAATTCTTTGAAGGATGTTCCTAACCGAATCGAGTGTCCCCTTATCTACCACTTAGATGTGGGGGCCATGTACCCCAACATCATTCTGACCAACAGGTTGCAGGTGAGTGACATCAGTGCAGTCAGGAATGTGTCTCCTGCTTTGACTTACAGATGATCTAGGTTGTTCTTCTGATTTGATCCCCTTAGCAGCAAGGAGTGAATTTTCTGCTGTGGGCAGGAGTATAAGATAAGGCTGGGTTTAAAATACAGGCAGGCTGCCCCAGTAGCCAAGCGTGCAGAAAGGTCTAGCCAGGATAGAGCGATAGCGTTAGTTGGTCTCTTCCAAAGAAGAGTGATTGTTTTTTCTGTAACTTGTGTTCCCAAAAGCTTCTAGAAAGGAAAAATTACTGAACATGACCTCTGTGATGTTCACGTTCGTTCTCTTTTACAACCCAACACCTGATTCGTTCTGGCCTATGTCGCTGTTTGGAAATAGAGATGTTTCCTCTAACAGAAGTGTATTGTGTCTTTGATGTGTATCCAGCCCTCAGCCATGGTGGATGAGGCCACATGTGCTGCCTGCGACTTCAATAAGCCAGGTGCCAATTGTCAGCGCCGGATGACATGGCAATGGAGAGGAGAATTCAGTAAGTGCAGTTCTGCTCTCTGCCCCCAAGTTTCCCGTTGCATTGCAGCACGGATAGACCTTGTAGTTGGAGGTGAAGTTAGAGACCTCTTGCTGCTCCTCCTCCTCTGGAAAGCCCAGAGTTGTCCCTCCTTTGCAGTGCCTGCAAGCCGCAGCGAGTATCACCGCATCCAGCAGCAGCTGGAGTCTGAGAAGTTTCCTCCCCTGTATCCGGATGGAGCAGCCCGGGCATTCCACGAGCTTTCCCGTGAAGAACAGGCCAAATATGAGAAGAAGCGACTGGCAGGTGAAATAAATGGCATTGCCTGGAGATGTTTTTTTGCTAAACTACGAGCACACCATTAATTATTTCTCAAATTTGAGGCTGCTTAGTTCCTGCTGGCTCAGAGTAAATCTGAGCTCAGCTCTGTGCCCTGTTGCCACTGTGTTCATCCTCCCCATCACAGTGGGCACTGATCTCTGAGCAACCTCTCTGTTTCTCCCCATGACTAGACTATTGCCGCAAGGCTTACAAGAAGATCCATGTCACCAAGGTGGAGGAGCGCGTCACCACCATCTGCCAGCGTGAGAACTCTTTCTACGTGGACACCGTGCGAGCTTTCAGAGACCGCCGCTATGAGTTCAAGGGGCTGCATAAGGTGCTGGGCTTGAATTGCTGGTTTATTCGTCCTGCCAGAGCTAGGAGGTTCTCTGCTCTCCCTGAAAACTTGAACCCTAGAGGATCATTTTGCTCAGTCTGTGTATTCAATAAGAAATAATGTATTTCCTGACAGCTCTGATGCAAGTGCAGGTTTTTTAATTGCTGAATCTTGCTCAAGCACCTGCCACAGTGGTTGCTAGCTCCATGGGGCAAGCACTCTCAGTGGTGGGAAACAGAAGGGCTGTATTTCTGGCTTCCGTTAGATTGAGAAAATCCTCTACTCAAGTATTGTGGCAGGACACAAGGTAGTTATCTGGTTTGTGTTCACTATGGGACATGTTTCAAACAAAGAAAATAAGACAAGCAGAGAAACAAAATCTAGACTTCAGGCTAAGAAATGATTGATTCTAGGAAAAGGAAGAAGAAACGTGTTCTAGGTATCAAATGGTAGGAGTCGCGTGGCAGAGGGAGGAGATTGAAATGTTATAGGATGGTAATGAGATATTAGGATTGAGCCGGTGGGGGCATACCTGTACCTGGATATTAATACTGCATGTAGGGGAATATAGGGCTGTCCTGACTCTGTCCCTTGCCGTCAGGTGTGGAAGAAGAAGCTGGCTGCAGCCGCGGAGACAGGAGATGCCTCAGAAGTGAAGCGCTGCAAGAACATGGAAATCCTCTACGACTCCCTGCAGCTGGCACACAAGTGCATCCTCAATTCCTTCTACGGCTACGTCATGCGCAAAGGGTGAGTCTCGCCTGCCGTCACTGCGGGAGTCCTCTAGGAAGGAGCCTTGTGAAATGGAATTGTTCTAGTGAAGCCGTCACCTTCTGAAGCACAACGGGGAGGATGGGTGATCCCTGTAACACTCTTCTTTGGCTCTTACTAATGACACCTTTTTCACTGAGACTTTCTTTCGGGATGTCCTTACACCCTGGGCACAGCTATGTGCGAGAGGGAGCGCTGCGTACTCCCAACTTTCACTCTTCCGTTCACAGGGCTCGCTGGTATTCCATGGAAATGGCTGGGATCGTCTGCTTCACCGGAGCAAATATTATCACACAGGCTAGGGAGCTGATTGAGCAGATCGGGTGAGTAGGTGCTGGGCTGGGGAAGAAAGGGCCTTCTGCGCCCAGCGCAAGGGGTGGGTAAGGGCAGAATTTGACTGGCAGAGAAGAGGACCCCTAGGACAGATGTAGGAGAACATTAATCACTCAGAGCTCTGGGTTTAAAGTTGGAGTTTCAAATTTCTGACCTTGCTGTGGTTTATTAATACAACAGCAGCTGTATTAAGAGGGGGTTTTTTCGTTAGTTTGTTTTTGTAGGATGGACACTGTCCCTGCCTGAATGGGGACAGAGCTTTTCTGTAGCATGTTTTTCAGTCTCTTCCTGAGAATCATTCTTTGCTTCCTCTCTTAGGAGACCTCTGGAATTGGATACAGATGGGATTTGGTGTGTCCTTCCTAACAGCTTCCCAGAAAACTTTGTCATCAAGTCAACCAACACAAAGAAGCCCAAGGTGACCATCTCCTACCCAGGTGCCATGCTGAACATCCTCGTGAAGGTGAGTCTGGCATCCATACAGGCCAGCTCTACAGTTTGGTGTAAACAGAGCAACAAGGAAAGTGTTTTGCTCTTCGGTAGGCCCGCAAGCCAGCGGGGCAGTTCTTGGGAATGGTGTAACTCTCCTCACAGTGGAGGACCCATCTCTGCCCTGGGAGCGGGTTTCAGCCCAGAGGATGTCTGGTTTCAGCCCTCTCCTCTGTCTCTGGTCCCTTGTGTAATGAGCAGAATGTTGGGGCCTTGGAGTCCTGCCTGCTAAATTGTTCTGCAGCTTTCCAAAGAGTTGCTTGTTCCTGAGAAATCAAGACAACTTATCCCAACTTAGCAGAGATGGAGAATCTATCCTGGAGAATAACCTGTTCCATCAGGAGAGCAGGGACTGATCTTTCCCATCATCCGGAAGAGACAGAGGCCCTCAGTGATCCCTTCAGACAGGATGTGTCTGAGGGAATTATATCTCCTGATAGGATCGGCCTATCGGTTTGATAGTCAATCAAACCCAGTAATCAGTCTGATTATTAGCTGTTAAATGAAGCTGTTCTCTTGGGGTTGTGCCTGCAGGAAGGCTTCACAAACGATCAGTACCAGGAGCTGGAGGACCCAGCCTCTCTCACCTATGTCACACGCTCAGAGAACAGCATCTTCTTTGAAGTGGATGGGCCATACCTGGCCATGATCCTCCCGGCCTCCAAGGAGGAGGGCAAGAAGCTGAAGAAAAGGTAAGAGTTCAAAACTCGAAATATTCTCACTTTGTATTTCATCTCTTGTCTTTAAATTCACCCGTCCCTGCCAGTCCATTTCAGAAGTTCACAGACCTATAGACTTCTCAGACCTAGTCCACAGACCTATAAACTTCTCCCAGGGGTTTCCACTTTAATCCCTTCTGGGAGGAGGGCTGCTCACAGACCTCCAAACAGGAAAAATTTCCTTCTCCTCTATAAGGCTGTCTGTAATATTTCACTCCATTTCTCCACTCCTCTAACCCTGAGTCTCACTTCCTGGCCCTTATTTGTGTGCATGTAAGTACATTCTGCCATTGGTATTGGCCCCTGGAGGCACATGTGCTTCTGCAGTTGGAGTTGATAATATTATGGCCCCCAGCTGTGTAAAGATCCCTAGATCCCCTCACACAGAGCACCACAGCTTAGGTTAACCTACTGCTGGCTGCCAAGCTTGGTACTACCAGAAGTACCCTGGTAGGAGGGCAGTGAGCAGCATCCCAGGCCATGTTCTTCGTGGCACGGGCCAAGTTTAGCACCAGCTCTATTTCCTAGGTACGCGGTCTTCAACGAAGACGGGTCCTTGGCTGAACTGAAGGGCTTCGAGGTGAAGCGACGGGGGGAGCTGCAGCTGGTGAAGATCTTCCAGTCTTCCGTGTTTGAGGCCTTTCTGAAAGGCACCACCCTGGAGGAGGTCTATGCTTCTGTAGCCAAGGTGGCTGATTACTGGTTGGATGTGCTGTACAGCAAGGTGAGTGCAGGGTTGGCAGGGCATACACAGCAATGTCAAAGCTAGTTGAATGCTGCAGGGTTGTGTTTTGTCAGCAGAGAGTGGTTGGTCCATTGTGCCTCAGACTGTTCCCATCTAATTTCAGCCTCTTTGATTCTCTAGGGCTACTATTTAGGGGCTTTTAGCACAAGGGCTCTTCCAGTGGCTTGTCCTATAGCACTTTTTTCAGCTGGTACTGCTCAACTGAGCATAAGCATCATCCCGCAGCCCCCTCTTTTTTGATGGCCCTCCTCCAAGGATTTTCTCTTAAGCCATTCACTGAGCCACTTGCCTGCAATGTTTTCTGAGCAGCCCAGAGAGGTTATCTTTAAAATAACTGGCAAGAGCAGAGATATTGCCAGAAAACAGAGCCTCAGCAACTGGGGAGCAGGAGAGATCAGAAGCAGGGAACACTACCCTGTGTGGCGGTTCCTTGGGAGCGCTTCCACTTTGAAATGCCCTATTGCAAACCCTTGGAGAGCCCAATGCTGCAGCACCAGGGGCCCAGAGTGTTGCATTCACAGCACGAACTCTGACACAGGCCCCGTGTCCTCTCTATTCCACGGGTCATGTTGTCAGCTTGAATGGAGACTTGTTCACACACCCTTCCTAAGGACAGCTATGTGAATTGGCTTAGATGTTCCCTGTATATAACAGTGGTGAGGTTTGATTATTAGGTGCCTGATAGTAGATTTTTTTTTCATTCTTCTTTCTTTCAGGCTGCCAACATGCCTGATTCAGAGCTGTTTGAGCTGATCTCGGAGAACCGGTCTATGTCTCGCAAGCTGGAGGATTATGGGGAGCAGAAATCCACATCCATCAGCACTGCCAAGCGCCTGGCAGAGTTCTTGGGAGACCAGATGGTGAAGGATGCAGGGCTAAGCTGCCGGTTCATCATTTCCAAGAAACCCGAAGGGTCTCCAGTCACAGAGAGGTAAATCTGTCTCGAGGGGCCGGGATTTTGGGCAAGGTGTGAAGGGAAGAGATGGATGAGCTGATGTGACCTAACCAAGTGATGGCCTGTTTAGTGGCTTCGACTGTAAAATAAGACTGTAGTGATGAAGTGCTGTGCAAGTGCCTGCAGCACCAGGGTGAGAGGAGAAGCCCAGAGAGGTACCTGCAGGCCAGGATGACGGGGTTCTGGGCTGCTGGGGAGCTGTTTGGCACTTCCCTCCCTTCTCCAGGGCCATCCCCCTCGCCATCTTCCAAGCGGAGCCCGGCGTGCGGAAGCACTACCTCCGGAAATGGCTGAAGAGCCCCTCGCTGCAGGACTTCGACATCCGGGCGGTGAGTGGAGCCCCGGGGAGCAGCACGGCCCCACGCTCCGTGGAGCGGCCCGCTGGGTCTCACAACGCAGAGTCCCCGGGGAAACATCTCCCCGCAGAGCTCAGAGTGACACCTTTCTGCTGCGTTTCCTTCACTCTCTGCTGCTGTTCTGCCCCTCGCACAGATTCTGGACTGGGACTACTACATTGAGAGACTGGGCAGCACCATCCAGAAAATCATCACTATCCCTGCAGCACTGCAACAGGTAGGGGACGAGCTGGGACAGGAGGGATGCAGGTTTGTGGTGCTGGGAGGAAAAGCAAAGGGCACTGACTTTGGGGATATTTGGGGTGATTTCACAATTTTCTCCAGGTAAAGAACCCAGTCCCACGAGTCCGGCATCCCGACTGGCTGCACAAGAAACTCCTGGAGAAGAATGATGTGTATAAGCAAAAGAAAATCAATGAGCTCTTCACTTCTGAAGGCAAGAGACAGGTAATAAGAGTGAGAAAAAGGAGCTGGCAGACACGGACCTCTTTTCCTGGGACTGGCTTCAGCCCCCAAAACCTTCTTTCGTTTCTCTCAGGTCCTTGCTAACCAGCCCCAGCAGGGACCTTCCAGCTCCCAGATTGGTGACATAGAGGATTTTGGGTCTGCCAAGACCCTTCAGCCATTGGTTGCGGTCGCACACAAGCGGAAGCGGGTCCCTGTGGCCGAGGAAAGCCAACAGATGTCCCAGTATCTGGAACTGTCCCAATCCTGGCGAGAGATCCTGGGCCCACCTCCTGCTATGGGCACTACTAGGGTAAGGGAAGGAGGCTGGGCAGGAGGAAGCAGGAGCATCCTAGGAGTGTCATCATCTGCCCAGACACGTTGGGTAGAGGGTGTAGCAAGCTGTGTGTCTGCTGAAACCCTCTGCGTGTCTGAGGCTCAGACCTCCAAAGGGAAATATTCCTGGGAGAGTCCCACTAAGGGAGAAAACAGGGCCCAATGGCAGCTTCCTGGCTCTGCCAGCAGCTGGAGGTGGAAGGGGTTTACCTTATGGTGCTGGCTGCTCACGTATGGGAAATGGGTGCTGATTTTTGTGGTTCCTGCTCACGTACTCACTGGCTGACTCTGCTCAGGAGGAGCATCTGGTTTGGTTGCGCTACCACAAGAAGAAGTGGGAGCTGCAGGCTCGGCAGCGCCAGGAGCGTCGCAAGAAGCGGCGCCTGGAGGACGGCGGGGCCGTGGCGGGCGGGGGTGTCATCCGGGACACCCTGTCCAAAGGGCTGAGCAGCTACCTGCGCCGGACAGCGCGCAGCATCCTCGACTTGCCCTGGCAAATCGTGCAGGTACCAGCCAGTGAGACGGGCTCATGCTTCCCCTCTCTCTTTGGGAGGACAACTCAGGGCCCTAAACCTCAGGTTTGCGATATCTGTGGTCAAACAGACCTTCAGGGACAGCTAACTCAGTCATACTTTAGTTTTACATTCCAGGAGCTCAAGCTCAGAGGTGCTTTGTATGGAAATGAAATCCTCAAACGGTTGTGCTTGATTGCAAATCCAGATGTCTGTGTAGAAGCAATATGGGATAAGCTCAGGACCTTGAGCCTTGAATCCTAGAGCTAATGCAAGCATGAAGAGGTTGCGAGTGCTACTGTCCAAGCATTTTATTACATCCATCTTTTGCTTGGTTGCCTCTACTATAGGAGATCCAGCCCCTGATGTCACTCTTCTCATTTTCTGGAAAGATCTTGTATTGTCGAGGGTCACGTGCAGCCTTTGTGTGTGTAGCCTTGAGCTTGAGATGGAGCAGCTAATCCAGCATGTCTAAACAGTTTGGCTTAAGTTAAATGCCAGCTTGAATATGCTGGCTAATGTTAGCCCAAGGCTGAGAGACATGTTTGGACTCATACCAGGTCTTTTTTTCCATACCATACCTTCCCCTCAGAGGCACGATGCAATGTGCTACCTGCAGATTAGTCAGGTTTAGCTGCATTCATGCTCTTTCCTCTGACAGGAGAACTTTCTCCATGGTACTTGTAGGACAGTAACCGAGTGGTGAGGCCAGAACTGTAAGCAGTGAATCTTTGGGTCCATGGCTGTCTTTGTCATCAAGTATTCCTTATTTTAGGAGCAAGCCCATAGACACTGCAGACTTGGAAGGTCCAAGAAGCTCTTGGCCTGTATGTAAAGCTGAGAATGGGTTGCAGCTCTCCACCAAAGTGAGCTTAAATCCCTCTCCCCTGCAGATTGCTGAGACCAGCCAGCCTGGCCTGTTCAGGCTGTGGGCAGTGATTGGAAGCGACCTGCACTGCATCAAGCTGAACATCCCGAGGGTGTTCTACGTCAACCAGCGCATCGCGAAAGCAGAGGAGGGAGCTGTGTACAGGAAGGTAGGGGTCATATCTTCAGCCCCACTACTCCTACAAGGGGGAAAAGCTGGTTGGATTTATATAAGTTACTCTGGCCACTGCGAGCGCATACTATGGACAATCTGCTTCACAGGGTTGTGCTGTCCAGCCCTGCTGATACCCCTTAATCTAGTCCCTGGTCCCTGCTGCTGTCCCCAACCTGACCAGAAAGCAGGTTGCAATTTGGAATTTTCAATATGAACAAAGCATAAATCCCCGTAATGCCTTAGGAAGGACCAGCGCTGGCAGCTGGGTGGTCTCCTGGATCAGCAGGTTTCCGGGAATGTAGAGCTGGCTCAAGCTACAACTCCCTGCAGCCTGACGAGAGCTCATGCTGGAGCAAGGTGCCCTGCTAAGCATGTCCATCTCCCGGCAGGTGAACAGGATCCTACCCCGCTCAAACTTAGTCTACAATCTCTACGAATACTCAGTCCCTGAAGACATGTACCAAGAGCACATCAATGAAATCAATGCAGACCTATCTGCTCCGGACATCGAGGGCGTTTATGAGACTCAGGTAAGGCTTGCACCACTCACTTTCCTTCCTCGTTCTTGAGGAGTGCTGAGTGGTAGCTGGTCTGTGTACCCAGGGCACAGGAAGAGGCACTGAAGCTCAAAATTAAACAAAGTAGTAGGATATGAAAATGAAAGACCCTCTGTAGTAGCTGTCTCAGGAATGTGCCAGGTTTCGTATGAGCAGAAGAGCAGAATACCAGCTGCTCGTTCAGTTTGTAATGTGTTAGGGAAACAGTTTCAGATTTATTTCATACTAAAACTGGGAAAATAATACACTTGAGCAGGAAGAGTGGGGTTTGATTTCATCTAAATCAAACCAGAACCATCCTCCTAGCAATTAAACTGCAAAGGTTATGGGAAAGAAAGATGGGGAAAGCCCAAACATGCGGCATATTTTGTAGGCCAGAGTGCCCCATCTTCTAAAGTACAGGTATAAAAGCTCTGTAATCCAGAAAGAAGAAATAGGATACAACTTATTTTAAAGTTCAGAAAGAGCAGACACAAACCTAGAGAATGTTTTAGTTCTGTAGTACACATACAAAAGCAGTGAGATCGAGACCAAATTTATCAATGTTTCTAATGCTAGAAATCTGAAACGAAGATGGGCAGCTGCCATGCCTTCTTTTATTTTATCTCCAAAGACAGAGATTTGTTAAGCAGCTCAAAACTTGGTGGCAGGGATATAAGAAGATGTTGTAGTGTCAGAACTCAACCAATATAGAAGTGGCAGAGTAAGTTGCAAGGTTTTAAGAGTGGAGCTGTATGTTAAAGAAAATAGTCAGGTGAATTCATTATGAAAATACACCATAGGATTAGAGTTGGAAATTGCCTGAGTAGGAAAAGGTCAGTATTTCCACTGAGACAATTACCTGGTTGTTCTCATGAAACCATCGCCTCCAGGGTGTGCCAGACCCCTGGTTAGTGAGGTCTGAGAACACCCGAATTTCACTCCATGTACCCTCCTATCTAAGCTTTTTTTCTCCTGCCTTTTTTCATGGGTTTTTGGCCTAGTGCCCTGGACACATGCTCTGGTTTATTTTTTTCATGCCTGTTCTTGTGTCCAGTATCTCTTGCGCCTCAACACCCACAGGAGTGACAGTGCCAAACGCGTGCCTTAAGCACCTTGGCTGTATGCAGCCTGTGCTTTAAGGGCAGGCTGTTGCAGGTCTGAAACCCCTGGGAGGAGGTTCTCAGAGGTTTACATCAGCGTCTGCCCTGCGCAGGTGCCGTTGCTGCTGCGAGCGCTGGTCCAGCTGGGCTGCGTGTGCATGGTCAGCAGGCAGCTTGTCAGACACCTCACGGGGCGAGAGGCTGAGACCTTTGACATCGAGCACCTGGAGATGCGCTCGCTGGCTCAGTTCACTTACCTGGAGCCAGGTAAGGCACCCAAGAGAAGCCCTGTCCATGTGCCCAGGACCAAATACCGCCACGATGCTCCTGATGCAGCCTGTTTGCTCTGTGTCCCTAGGGAGCATCCGCCACATCTACCTCTACCACAGCTCCCAGGGCAGCAAGGCGCTCTTCGGCCTCTTCATCCCCTCGCAGCGCAAAGCTGCAGTGTTTGTGCTGGACACGGTAAGAGTGTAAAGGTCTGGGAGGGACCATAAGGGCATCAGGCAGCAGTTTGGAGCTGAGGAGTTTCTTTGCATGGACAGAGATCTCAGTGCTGCTCTGCAGCAGGGATTCTAGGAAGGTTCTGGTTTGTAGCGAGCAGGTCTGTTCCCAAACTTGTGTGAAGCCGGGTGGTGTGTAGAGGGAAGAGCTTCCTTGCAATTTGGGGGGCCCGTCTCTCTTCATCCCTGTCTCCCCTGTGTGGGTCTGTGTTTGGTGCAGGTGCGCAGCAACCAGATGCCAAACCTCACCAACATGTACTCATCGGAGCGCAGCGCTCTGCTGGAAAAGGTGGGCGAAGAGCTGCTGCCCCCAGACAAGCACACCTTCGAAGTGCGCGCCGAGACCGACCTCAAGACCGTCTACAGGGCCGTCCAGCGGCTGCTGCTGGGCTACAAGGTAGGAGCTGAGGCATGAGGAAGGTCCTCGCTGAGACCTCGTCAATGCAGAGGAGAAAATGACTGTGGAAAAGGCTGGCGCAAAGTTCAAGGGTAAAAATGGATATTGCCTGAGCTTGCATAGTGCAATGCAAGCAGTAAGGGTAGGTCTTACCCCCAGCTCTCAACTGCGGGGCTGGTAATTCAGCAGCAACTGCTTCAAGAAGACCTGAGTATGCTGTCCCTGCTGTACAGGGCACTGGGAAGCAGTGCAGGAATGGGGCATGACTGTTCATTGGCACCGCTGGCTTCCTGCTGAGCGGAGATGCTGACTGGAGGGGTGCCCCAGGACATGTCCTCTTCTCTTTTGTGCAGGATGAGCGCCGGGGTCCCACTCTTATCGCTGTGCAGTCTAACTGGGACCTGAAACGACTGGCGAGCGGGATTCCCATCATTGAGGAGTTCCCCTTGGTCCCAGTCCGAGTAATAGACGACATCAGCTACTCGGTGCTGGACTGGCAGCGCCACGCTGCCCGCCGCATGATCCGCCACTACCTCAACCTGGACACGTGCCTGTCCCAGGCTTTTGAGATGAGCAGGTGCTTGTGGTGGCCACGTGCCCCTGGGGAGGTGTTCCTAGATGGGTGGGAAAGGGAGACAGCAGGAGCCTGAGGCCCAGATGAGCCCACGTCACCTTCTGTGCCCCTTGCTGGGGCAAGCAAATATGCTGGCCCAGCTCTTCTATTGATATATTTGCCCATGATGACTGTCTCCCTTTCCTTCCCCCAGGTATTACCACATCCCCATTGGGAATCTCCCTGACGACATTTCCACCTTTGGCTCGGACCTGTTTTTCTCCCGCCACCTCCGTCGCCACAACCATTTGCTGTGGCTGTCGCCCACAGCCCGTCCAGACCTGGGGGGCAAGGAGGCTGATGACAACCGTCTGGTCATGGAGTTTGACGAGAGAGCCTCCGTGGAGATAAACAACCCGGGCTGCTACTCCACAGGTAAGACAGCACTGAGGGCGAACAGAGCTGAGTGCTCTTCCGTGAGAACAGGAGAGGGACGGATGCAGCGACACAGAGCGTCTGAGCAGCTCTGCGCTGACTGCAGCTGCTGGCAGCCTCAGCAGTGGAGCAGCAGTTTGGGCAGGGTGCATCATTGGTATCTCCTGGCGAAGGAAGGTCCCGTAGGCTCTAGAAAATGTGTGCAGGCATCTAAATCCTGATTCCTTCCCAGTTTGCAGCCTCTCATAACAGCACTCAGAAAGAGTACCTGTGACACGAGGACAAAATGGCCCAGTGGTAAAACTCAAACTATCACCCCTGGTCTCCCTCGGATGAACCTTTCCAAGCAGCAGAGCAAGGGGACTGGTTGTTCCTCTGGGCACATCCAGTGCAGTTTCCAGAAACCTCGGTGGCTGCTGGACGGCAGCCAGGGATCCAGGGGAAGGGCATCCAGGGAAGGGATTCAGGTTTTGTCGGAAGCACTGTGCAGCTCCGCTGTGCAGTGAGGGCAGCAGCACTAGCAGCACTGCCAGGCTGGCTGAGGTCTGGCCATGTGCAAAAAGTGGCCTTTGAAGCCTGTGAAACAAGATGTGTGCCAGCTGTGGGAGCCCCAATTTCACAATGTGAATATCCTACCATTTCCCAGTGTAAATATCTCAATGTTACACATCCAGTATATGCTAGAACACTTATAAAAAGCTCTTATTAGGTGTGAAAGTGAGTGTGTTTGTCATACCTCGTGTGGGGCTGATGTCCTTGCTGCCCGTCTGCCCTGCTTGCCTGTTGACGGGCTGTGTTTGTTCCCAGTGTGTCTGGAGCTGGATATCCAGAGCCTGGCTGTGAACACAGTGCTGCAGTCTCATCACATCAATGACATGGAAGGAGGTTCCAGTGTGAGCATCAGTTTTGATGTGATCCAGCAGGCGTCTCTGGAAGACATGGTGACAGGGAACCAAGCTGCCAACATCCCTGCCAGCTACGACGAGACTGCCCTCTGCTCCAACACCTTCAGGTATGGCTGGAAGGGTCAGCATGAGATGGAGCAGCTGTTCTCCATTCTGATCATCCCCTTGGGGTCCTGCCTCTCTGTTTCTGCTGGCTGGATGAGCCTCTCCAAGTTGCCTTGGCAGAGGGAGGGAGGCCAGTGCCTGCTTTGTCCGTTGGTGTCTCCTCCATCAGCTTCGAGGATCAGATCTACCTAGTGACTCAGCCAGCAGGTGTGAGGGGATGCTTTAGAAAAAATTGCCTGCTTCTTTCTTCAGCTCCACAAGGTCATAGGGGGGCATGTTTACCCAGTGGCTTTTGTGCTGAGGGCTCACGCATCTCTGCTTTGGCAGAGTTCCCCCTTCCTCTAGCATCATCTGCAAACATGTCACTGTCTGGAAGGAGGAAGGGCTCCTCTGCCTGCTGTGATGCCCATCTCTGCTCCTGGCAGGATTCTGAAGAGCATGGTGGTGAGCTGGGTGAAGGAGATCACACAGTATCACAACATCTATGCAGACAACCAGGTGATTCACTTTTACCGCTGGCTCCGCTCTCCGTCCTCACTGCTCTACGACCCCGCGTTGCACCGCACTCTGCACAACATGATGAAGAAGCTTTTCCTGCAGTAAGTGAGGATGGAGTTTGTAGTGCCCTGTGGGTTGAGCAAAGACGTAGTCATGAGGGCAATGCTGTAGGCACCCCTATCCAGAGCTTCTGAGCGCCTTTGGCACAGCCTCTGGAAAGGTCTGGTGATCTCCGAAGGCACAGTAGGTCCCACTCTAGGAGTAGCAGCCATGCTGTGGTTGTAGCTCCCTTAGGTGACATCTCCAACACATTCCTCTTCTGGCTGTGCTGGAGCAGCATGTTCTCCATGAAGCAAATGTGGGCCTGTGGTTTGCTGTTCCCTGTTTAATGGCAGCTCAAGAGCAGCAGTTCCTCCAGGCTGCTCAGTGCAGCTCCTGTGTTCTTCTTGTAGGCTAGTGGCTGAGTTCAAGCGTCTTGGCTCTTCAGTGGTTTATGCCAACTTCAACCGGATCATCCTGTGCACCAAGAAACGGCGAATCGAGGATGCTATCAGCTACATGGAGTACATCATCAACAGGTGGGATGTGCATGGCTGCCAAGGGCTACACGCAGCAAGCCAGGCCTGGAGATAGTCTCTTGGATGCCAACCTAAAACACGGCTCACGGAAAGGAGGGAGATGCTGATTTTTGCCTTCTGTTGGGCCTTGGCACTGCATTTCTCCCTAAGTTACCTGAAGGGGCAGGGCCACCTGGTTCGCCATCGTGCCTGGAAAAGGGGTCTGTCATGTAGCTGTGGTGTATGGGGCAGTATTCCAAAAATACCTGTATGATTGAATCCAGAAGAGACCTTTAGGAGTTCATAAGCAGTTGCATTCCACCCAGTCTCGTACTCTGGCCAGCTCTCCGCATCCAGCCATGATGTCCAGACTCCTAGGACAGGCACCCTTGACACAAGCATAGGCATTCGAGGCTTGGGTATGCTTCCTCTGCAGCTGCTAGCACTGCTGCTAACTGTCCTGCAGTATTTTGTGCCAAGGCCATTCCCTGAAGCGAGGTTGAGTATAAGAAGTGAACCCTTCTCTTGCTAACGCTCCCCTGCTCCTCATATGGGGAAGGATATCAGCTAGAGAGGGTGCCAATGTTGCATGTAACTGCAGTCTCTTCCCTCCAGCATCCACTCAAAGGAGATCTTTCTTCTCCCGTTGCTGGGAGTTCCTGCTCTGGATGGATCCAGCAAATTATGGAGGTATCAAGGGAAAAGTGCGTTCTAGCATCCACTACGGGGAGGTAAGAGATGGGAAGGAGGGTGCTATGAGTTGAGCACCCCTGGGTGCTCGCCAGGAGTTGGGTTGAGCTTGGGCATGGGGAAATGCTGTGATGTCGCCCACCAAAAGGGAAGCAACCTGGGCATGGCTTGTGCTCCATTGCAGAAGGACACCAGCAAGAGCCAAGTATTGGATGATGACAGTGAAGAGGAGGAGGAGGACAGAGAGGAAGAAGAGGAGAATGGAGAGGCAAATGTGGAGGAGCTGCTGGAGAATAACTGGAATATTGTGCAGTTCCTCCCTGAGGCTGCCTCCTGCCAGAACTACTTCCTCATGATTGTGTCGGGTGAGTGGGCCTGGTGGTCCCTGGTCCTGCTTCGAATGGTACTTCTGACTAGAGCTATCTCCAGCCTGCTGTCCAAGCCATACACACAGCAGCCCCTGCAGCTTCTTGCAGCTCTTGGGATCTGATGGTGATCCAGAGATGTTGATCCAGTCTTGCACTATCCTTGTAGTGCAAGACTGCAGTGTGCTGGGTGTGGTGCAGCAGGAGCCACCTCCACATCTGTCAATATCATGGGTTGGGTTGCTGCAGCTCCAGCGTGAGCTGGCACAGAGAAGACACATTCCTCATTAGTCACCAGTGCCGGGGGAGAGTCAGCAGGCGCAGAGGTGCTTGTGCCTCTCTCCCATCACGGGCCGCGCGTTGAGCTCTGCTCTCGTGTGTGTCCAGCCTACGTCGTGGCCGTGTACCACAGCATGAAGGAGGAGCTGCGGCGCAGCGCCCCCGGCAGCACTCCCATCAAGAGGAGAACCACCAGCCAGGTCTCGCAGGAGCCCGCCGCGGAGCCGGGAGCCATGCCTGGTGAGACCAAGGAGCCCGGGAGCGGCCAAGAGCCGCAGGCAGCTGTGACAACCCTCGCGCTGCTGGGCTCATCCGGCTGCAGGGGACAGCTGCCCGCCCTGCAATCCTCACGTGCTTCCCTTTGGCTCAAGTGCTGTCTCCCCTTCTTTCCAGGTATGATCACTTTCTCACAGGATTATGTGGCCAACGAGCTCACCCAGAGCTTCTTCACCATCACCCAGAAGATTCAGAAGAAGATGGCTGGTTCCCGTAATGCTACTGAGCCTTCAGATATGTTCCCAGTGCTGCCTGGCTCCTACTTGCCGCTCAATAACCCAGCTCTAGAATTCATCAAATATGTCTGCAAGGTCAGTGGGTTGGGTTGGGCACCATTTTTTTTGAAGCTTTGTTCTACGGATATCTAATGTGCCATGGATTTCCTCCTGGAATCTGCTGCAGTTCTACAACCGGTGTGTTTTGCCCCGCCAGCACTCCCACATTACAGAGTGAGTCCCCACGAGGACCCTCTCCTCCTCTCTGCTTGTGGGCTCACCTGGCACTTTCTGCTGTAGGTGTTGTCCCTGGATGCCAACATAACCAACCAGGTGAACAAGCTGCGCAGGGACCTGCTGCGCCTCATCGAGGTGGGCGAGTTCTCAGAAGAAGCCCAGTTTCGGGACCCCTGCCGCTCCTACGTGCTCCCTGAAGTCATCTGCAGGAACTGCAATTTTTGCAGGGACTTGGACCTGTGCAAGGACCCTGCCCTCTCCCAGGTACAGCCTTCCTTTCCCAGGACACAGCCTGCATGTTTTCTGTCCCTCCTCGGGACACCAGAGGCCCTGGCAGAGGCCTCTAGGCCTGTCACGCTCTCGCATGTTGTGCCTCTTCCACCTTTTCAACTCTTTTACTTTGCAGCTCTGCTTGGTTCTGTGCCAGTGAACAACCTCCCTTAAGGGTCATTTTCTGCTCACCCCCTTTCCTAGCTGCCTGCGATAGTTTTAAGTGTCCTGAGGCTTTGGCTGATGATTCATCCATCCCTAGAAGCTCGTTCTGCGTTCCTGGCACTTGGGGCTCTCGGGATACTCTTGCTTGGTGGCCAGGGCTGAGCCTGGACCCTGCTCCCTCTTGGGAGGAATCAGACTTGTGCTCAGCTGCCTTCTCCCTGCCCCTAGGATGCCTCCGTGCTGCCCGGCTGGGTGTGCTCCAACTGCCAGGCCCGGTACGACTCGGATTCCATCGAAATGGCGCTGGTGGAGGCGCTACAGAAGAAGCTGATGGCCTTCATGCTGCAGGACCTGGTGAGCAGCGGGCTGCCCTGCTGCAGGAGCCTGTCCTTGGTGCCACAGCTGCTGGGGACAGGATGGCCCAGGGAACAGAGCAGCCTGCCCTTGTCCCCAGCTGATCCAGTGCAGGGGGAAGGTGGGGAGGGGGGTTTGGTTCCCTGCTGCTGCTCAGTGCATGGCCACAGCCCATGTCTGTCTGGATGTCGCTGTGTCCCTGGTGGTCCCCAGAGAGCCCTGACGAAGGGCTGAGCTGCTCAGCCTTGTTTCCTGCCCCAGCTGAGACTCCTTGTGCCTCTAGGTGTGCAAGAAGTGTCATGGTGTGAAGGAGACGCACATGCCCGTGTACTGCAGCTGCGCTGGAGACTTTGCCCTCACCATTTCCTCCCAGGTACGTGTGCGCCATGCCACCAGGTCCAACCCCATGATGGACAATGAAAAACGCTGTGATTCCAGCTTGGCTGGAGCTGGCCCTCTCCCCCCTGCCCTTTCAGCTCCCTCTTCCCTGCCTGGCACAGCGGGTGTGCAGGGCAGCCCTCCCTCACTGCTTCCCTCTCCCTCAGCATTTCATGGAGCACATCAACGTCTTCAAGAACATCGCTCGGCACTACAGCATGGATTACCTGCTGGAAACCATCGAGTGGCTGCTGCGCACGAACCCCCAGCTGCAGCACTGACGGGATGAACATGTCCTCTCGGCCGCCTTTATTGCGGCATCGGCTCTGGGCATCGCTCTCACCTCCTCTGGAAAGCATCTGAGGAGCAGGCTCTGTGCTCCGAGAGGGACCCTGGCGAAGCCGGACTCCTTCCTAACACTGTGAGACTGTGTCCCCCCTGCACTGGGGACACCAAGAAGTACTGGGGCCTCTAAGAGGTGCTGGGGCTGTTCTGCTCCCAGCCTCGTGCTGCGTTGGGGGAGCAAGCGGGGAAGGCTCCTAGGAGCTGGAACTGCTCTTTGGGGACCATTTGCCAGAGCCCTGCAGGAGCCCAGTTTGGACTGGGAATCTGCACTGTCAGCAGTAGATCTCTATGGTTTTAGGATGGACCCCTCTGGTTTTAATGTGGAGTTTTATCTAATTAAATGCATCGCAGACAGCATGTCTGGATCTCTGGGCAGGGAGCTGTGGGCACCCCCTACACCCGCCCGCTCTGAGTGCGGGGCAGGATGCCTGGGGGAGAAGGCCAGGCTGTTGCCTGCCAGGAAGGGGAGCGAGGGAGCTGTCCCCATCTGAGCCCTGCTACAGCTTTAGGGGGACAGCACTGGGCTTCCCCTGCAGCCCCGAGAAAGCAGGAGAGGGGCCAGAACTGATCCAGGTTTCTGGGTCTTCTGAAACACCAGTGGTGTTCAGCTGCTTCTGCCGTTTCCTTTTTTATTCAATGCTTTCCCCAAACTTTATTGAAAATTCTTTTCTGCACTTTCATTCACTTTTATACTATATGTGTTTGTATTAGTACTATTTTGTACTAGTACTGGTTTGTATTAGGGCTATTTGGCAGTGGGCCCCGTCCTTCCCTCTGCGCCCTCCACCCAGGCCTGCTGAAAGCAACAGGAGGGGTCTGCACTGGGTTTGGGGTTTCAGGGTGGGACCTGGAGGAAATGAGCTGGCCTGGAGGGAGAGGGAAACCTGACCCTAACTGCATTGCATGGAGCAGTGATCACATTAAGGGCTGCTGCAAGGCTGGGCTTTCCGGGAACGGGGTCTCTAGGGGCTGCGGCCTGTGCCAGGCGGTTCCTCTCCGCCTCCCTCCTTCCTCCCGGGGGCCGGGGGGGATGAGCTGCTGGAAGGGGAGCAGCTGCTCGCGTTCAGCTGCTGCATCCACCAAGCCCTGGGCCTCCCCTCTCTGTGTTGCCCTTGGTCATGGAGGAGGCCGCCTCTGCTCTCGGACGGAGGACAAGGGCGGCTCCTCTCGCGCCCCAAAGTGGAGGAGAAGGAGGACACGGCCCGACCCGGCCAGGGCAGCGCAAGGAGGTCTTGGTGCAGCAGGAGGCTGTGGGCTGTCCTCCCCCTCCCCAACCCTCCTCCTTCTCGTAGCCGCCGGTGCCACCCCTGCAGCAAACAGCCGCAGGCAGCGCTGCTGAGCAGTTGTGGTTTATTGGGTGCTAGCAGAGCCTGCTCCTCTCTGGCACTGCCCCCGTCCCCATCCTGCTGCTGCTGCCATGTAGCGGGCAGGGGGAGCAGATCCCCCCTCCTGCTGAGCTCTTGCCGCCCCCCAGGCTCTTGCAGCACCAGGACCTGCCTGGAGCTGCTTGTTGGAGGGGAGAGAAGGGGACGTGGCTCCTAGGGGATCGCGGCAGCACCAGGAGAGCAGATACCCCTGTGTCCCAGACAGCTTCGTGGTGGGAGAGCAGCTGCCTCAGCGCAGGGCTGGCTCCCCATCGCCGCAGCCTGGCCCCGCGGCTCCCTCCAGCTGGGGCTCTGCCTGCAACAGGGACACAGTAACGAGGACTACCTGCAGCGGGGACATGGGCACTTGGTCCCTGCAGGCCAGCCCTGGCGGCGGCTCCCAGGCCGGGCACTCTCGATACCTCCTCAAATTTGCGGCTGCTGTACACCCGCTGCTTGTTCATGCAGCTCAGCAAGATCCAGTCGCAGAGGAAGGAGCCCTGCGCCGGGGCAGCGGGACGTGGGGGCCGGGCGCTCACGAGCGGTCCCAGCTCTGCCCCCACCAGCACTCACCAGTCCCAGCGAGGTCAGGGCTGTGGCCACGTTGATGGCAGTAGGGACCAGGCTGAACTTCCCTGCCTGGCACCAGGGACAGGCTCAGTTAGGAAGGAGGCTCCCCCTCGTGCAGGGGCAGCCAGGAAGGAGGCTGAGCCCCCCGTGAGGCCGCCGTGGGAACACGTGCCCCTCGCCAGCCCCTGTGCCCTCCCACCTGGCCCTGCACCATCACATCGATGCGGATCCCGTAGGCCTTGATCAGCACCCGCCGGGGGGTGCCCTTCCAGCTGTAATCCTTGACAAACCTGTGGGGGACACAAGGGCCCGGCGGTGGCAGCGTTGGGCATGGAGGAGGATGCGGGGCAGTGTGTGCCGCTGCACCTGGGGCAGGACCGTCACCTGTAGTTGTAGCCCGGGGCAGCTGAGGCCGCTTTGGCGTCGAGGCGGCGGAAGGAATAGCGGGGCCGGCACTCGGTGCCGGGCAGGTCTAGGTTACAGTCCCAGCTGATGATGATGCCGATGATGCCGCCCTGTGGGAGGAAGCAGTGGGGCTGGCACAGCGCCCACCTGGTGCCCCACAGCCTCCCTCGTGCCACCTGCCGGGTCCCGCAGCCACAAGGTGCCCCGGCACACGGCACCTTCTCGGCCAGCTCCGCGAAGTCCTCTCCGGCCTGCTCCACGATGAAGCCCAGCTTGAAGATGGGGCAGTAGAGGCCGGAGGTGGCGTTGAAGGTGCAGCTCTTCAAGTAGCTTCTCTCAGCAGTCAGGATGTTGCTCCTGCGGAGAGAAGCGCCGAGCCCTGGTGCGCAGCAGCACAGCCCCTCGCGTCTCTGCCTCGTGCCTTGATGCTCCCCAACCACGCATTAAACCCCAGCTCCGCTGCCGATCCCATCCGTATGCAACCAACGGAGTAAGGGTCTTCATTTTGGTGGGTATTTGTTGGGTTATCTGGGATCGGAAAGCACCAGGGGGCATTCAGATCATGACCGTAGTGGTATGCAAGCACGGGGCCATGAACCAGAACTGCCGCACGCCCAGCCATGAGCGTACAATTATCTGAAACCGTCGTGATATTGAGGGACACAGTCAGCTTCAGAGGAATTGCCTCCAAGGCACTAGCCTTGCCGGTGCTTTTTGGATAGTCCGCACGCACGGGCTGGTTTGTAAGGTTCCAGGCCAGATAAACTGCCCCACGGGACCACCCGCTTCCAAGGGCCACAAGGAGTAGGGAGGGTGCCTGAAAGCAGCTGCGTGGAAGGGGTGCAGGAGCCGAGAGCCATGAGGTAGAGCGTGCCACCAAGGTGGGACGAAATACCAGCATGAGAGATTCCTTTGGAATGGAATTCCTTTGGGTTGGTGCACTGTAATTCCTATGAGAAACACGAGCCAACAGCAACGAAGAGAGTTGCCCCAGCACACGCGGCTGCTGGAAGAAGCCACTGGGAAGCGGCTGTGTTTCCTCCCCTGAGGGGTCAATATGAAGGTTGTCCGGGAAGCGAAAGCTGCTCCGGATCCTCTGGGGCCAAAAGGGTGGTTAAAGTCACAGGCAGCCCCCAGGGCTACGGATGCAACAGGGACTTTGCCCCAGCGATGCTGGCCTTGCCGTCACTGTCGCTTCCCGGGTCGGGTCCCTGCTGGTGGGATGGCCTCAGCGCGCAGGAGGATCAGCATCACCGCCGGCCCCGCACAGCTCTGACGGGAGCTGCCCGGGACACGGCAGCGCGGCCGGGGCGAGGGGCTGCCGGCTGTGCACCCACTCTGTGCCATCCGCCTGTGCCTCCGCGGTCATTAACCAACACCGCGCTGTCACTAGCCCAAAGAGCAAAGGGTGAGCCCAGCTGCTCTGGGATTCTTGGCTCAGCGGGGGAGCGCAGGCCGCTCTTGTAGCACCTTAACCCTGTTCTCCCCAAGGCATACCTCAAGGCTGAGCCCTGGTGACCAGTTTCCCTTGGCGCTGCCCCGCTCCTGCCCCGGGCCCCGTCGCGTGTGGAGCGTCCTGCCTGCTGCACACACACTCCTCTGGCGCTTCGTTCTCGTGGGCAGAGGCTCTGCCTCCCAGTCCTGCATTCTCCAGGCCCCGCACGCCCTCCCAGACCGCATGTGTGAGTACAGGGACAGGCCAGTCCCCTTGTCCCCACCGTGCCGCAGACCTGGCTGCACGGTGCTATGGGGCAGCCCGGTGCTATGGGGCAGCCCGGAGCAGGACACGGCCCCCGCTGCCTGGCCTGGCCCCGCACCCCGCAGTGTCCCCGCACTCACCTGGAGAAGCCGAAGCGGGGGAAGCGGATGCTGTTCTTGACGAGGATGGTGAACTGCGCTGCCATCTGCGCCAGGGACTCGCTGCGGAGAGACCTGAGCGCGGCCGCTCGCGGAGCAGCAGCGCCCGCTGGCACTGCCAGTGCCAGCCACCCCTGGCGGGGCTGCGTCCCATTGCTGCAGGGGCCGAGCCCCACAAGAGCCCCCCCAAGACGTCCCACCCTGAGCATCCCTTCGTGTCCAGCGGGACACGGCACTGCCAGAATTTAGGGACCTGCTCCATCCTGCCAAAGGACGATCCTCCCCGCTGCCTAGTTCCCTCCCTGGTGCTGGTACCTGACACTGCTTCCATCTACAGGGCACCAAGCCAGGATCTCGCAGCTCTTGCCGGGGCCGGCAGTGCTGGGCACACAGCGCCCTGTCTTCTCCCCTGCGAGGCCGGGCGCTCTGTGACGCGCTGTGCAGGGCAGAGCGCCGCTCGCTGCCCGGCCGCGGCTCACCGTGGCCCAGCACGTCCATGTCCCCAGCGGGGCAGTTCTGGTCGGAGCTACACGCGGCACCTGGGACTGTCAGACTCTGCAGGGTTGCAGGGGACATGGCCAGGTCATGCGCCTGGTAGAAGCCCATGGTGGCTACAGAGGGACCGGGGCACCTTGTGCGCTGCCTCATACCCACCTACCCCTGTAACCCACATCCGCACAGCCCGGGCCCTCCTCACCTCGGGGCAAGTGTCCATCATCTGGGCAGGGCTGATCTCCACTCTGGTGATGATGCTGAAGGTGCTGCCGCCCTACGAAGCCACCAGAAGAGCTGAGGGCCACAAGGGTGTTGACATGGCAGTGACAGCCCATGTGTGCACCTATGCTCGCACCATGGCACGTCCACGTTGTGACAGGGCACAGGCGTGGAAATCACCCACTGCAGCACTTCACCAAACCCAGAGCTGATCCTGCAGCAACGCCCCAGGGAGCCCTGCTGTACCCTGCACCCAGCAGGCTTGAGCCAACCTCAGCCCTTGGGAGACAGCAAAATGCTGATGGCAACGGCAGTGACAGGAAGAACCTCCAGGACTGTGCCTCACCCACGCCAGTGTCACCACTGTCCCCCCAATCTTCTGCATCCTGGGAGCTCCCAGCTGCTTCAGTGCAAGAGCAAGGAAGATTTTGCCTTCAAGGTCAGTTTTCCACAATATCTTGCTCTAATATGGCCCTCACTATTGCCATCATGAGGGGACTCATCGGGCTCAGCATCTCCATGACAGACTTTCTGTGACCCTGGAAGTCCCCCAGACTCTCCCAGAGAGGCCGTCAGCCCCTCTCCCCTCCTGGACAGATAATGCTAAATGGGGCTGCAAGCCTCGGCTGGACCCTTGACTTAGCCCGATCATTGAGCCCAGTGTCAGACACTGGTTACTCCTGCCAGCTCTCGCGTGCAGAGTCTGGCAAGGCTCAGTGTCACCCCAGCCTTTGAGGGACACGAAGATGATCCCCCGCTGCTCCAAAGAGTTGCAGCTGGTAACAACTGCATGGGCAAACGACAAGGTGAACATCAGCCCTTCCCTGCCCTTGTCTGAGAATCCCCTCTTCTATCCTGGGGTCCTAAACCACAGAGGCCCAAGGCTGCCCATGCAGGGAGGCAGCACCTGGCTGGGTCAGGCCACGGGTCTCTGCCAGGGCTCTGTGCCAGGCCCCAAGACCCCTTGCCTCCCCACAGCACCAGGAATACAACCAGAAATACCCAGCCCCGGGCTAGGGCTAAGGAGAGCCAAGGAGCCAAGGACAGAGCTGGGACTGGAGCAGGGGCCGCAGGAGTCCCCATGCAGGCAGCATTCACCCCAGAGCAGGCAGCATCACATAGCACAATCTAACCATCTCTGGGGACATCTGGGGCACTTTGCAAGTCCTTGGAGGAAGACACAGTCCTTGACCCAGGGCCACGGCACCCGCGCACTGTGGTAAGGGAGGCAGGAGGAGGCAAGGGGACAGCAGGGCCAGCGCCTCACCTCGGGGGGGGCCACGTAGTCCCCAACATCCCACACCTTGCTTGGTGACTCTGTCACACCCTTGACTTTGGTGATGACAGAGCTCTCCGGGCTTGTCTCACACTCCTGGTAGCCCTTCTGGAGGATGAACACGTACCTGGGGGGGAAGAAGGGGAGAAGGGGCCACCAGCGGCTGGGAAATGTGCACTCTGCTGCCATCGGAGGTTACGTGACAGCAGCAGGCAGTGCGGGAGGGCTCTGCTGGGGCAGGTTGTTCACCGGCCACGTCACCTATCGCATGCAAACCCCTGGACCCCCATTACCTGGCCCTGAGCAGCTTCTGGAGAGCGCCAGCTCCGCCACGGCTGCGCTGCGGCCCGGGAAGGGACCGCACCAGGGCACGGACCAGCACACAGCCCACTCCGGCCGCCGGCAGCACATTGCGGAGCCCAGGGGAGGTGACGGCATTGCCCAGGCAGGGAGGGGATGGGGACAGGGCCGGGTCCTTGCTGCCAACCGGGAGCGAGGGCAAACAACCCTTGCCATGCGGCTCTGCCCAGCCAAGCAGGGGCAGCCCAGCAGCACCAGCCGTCCCAGCCTGGTGGCCAGGACGTCCTCCCAATGCCAGGTCACATCGCCCAGGCAGGGCAGGACCTGGGGCTGCAGGAAGCCCGGGCAGGGCTCTGCAACACTGGGCACTGCTCATCCCACACAGCTGCCCAGATCCCCAAGCATCCAGCCCCGGAACGCATCTCATGCTGCTTGCAGGATTCCCGACACCTGGGAACGGTCCCTCAGGGAGTCTCAGACAGATGCATGCAAGAAGCCAGTCCCCGAAACCAGGGTGCGAAGTGGCTGGGGCAGTGGCACAGGAGACAGGGAGACCCCAGCAGGGCAGGGCTCTGTGCCCCTGCTCTGAGCACGACAGCTTCCCCAGGAATCCCCCTGGCACCCTGCACTCACCCAACAAAGTAGAGCAGGACGAGGAGCTGCAGCATTCGGTACACGGCACCCAGGCGCCAGTCACGCACCACAAGCACCTGCGGCGTGGAGTAGCTGCAGAGCAGCTGCAGGCAGCACTGGGCGCCCATGGTGCCGTGCTCGGTGTAGCAGCGCCCACAGGCGCCCGCCCTCCCGGGCCCCGGAGCCGCCGCACAGCACGGGGAGGAGGAGACGCAGCACAGGGGACTGTAAGAAGGGCTGGGGAGCAGGCGCAGGACGGCTGCTTCCACGTTAGAGGGGAGGGAAAGGGGTGATGCAGGCACAGGAGCAAGCAAGGAGTGGCAGAGCTGTGTGCAGGGCTCGTGGTCACAGGATGGGGGTTGGAGCAGCTAAGAGACAATTCTTGCGTGTCCGCTAGCCCTGGGCTCATGACACTTGCTCCAGCGCGGCTGGTGGAGGCACGAGCGGGTGCAGACAGCAGGACAGGAGTGTCCAGCCAACAGGGCCACGAGAAGATCCTGGGGCGACCAGGCAGGGCCAAAGCCCAGCAGCCCGAATCCGAGCAGGGGGTGCCAGCCTGGGAACCCCGGTGCAGGGGTCCAGGCTGGAGGGCGTCGCGAGGCAGCAGCTGCTGCTCCTGCCACCGCCAATGCTGGCCAGTGACAGCGTGAGCAGAGCAGAGGCTGCTGCTCCTGGGGTGGGGGCCGGGCACAGGGTGAGGAGGGGGCGTTGTGTCCCTGTCCCCCACAGCCCACAGCTGTCTCAGCCATTTGGGTGCCACTCGGCTCCCAGTGCAGGGACACACGGAGCTGCCAGCGACAGCGGGCGCCTGGCGGCAGGGCAGGCTCTGGGGCTGCAGGCCGGGAAAGCCGCTGCAGGGGGTTGCGTTTAGGGAAGCATCTCCTGTCCCACCGCTGCCGGCCTGTGCGGAAAGGCCCTGGGGGGCAGAGTGTCCCAGCCAGGACAGGGCAGGGGGTCCCGGCCTTTCCTGGAGGGCCAGGAGAGATGGGGAGACACATCCCGGGCACCAGGGGCAGGAGCAGAGCTGCTCTGCTGGACACCAACGCGCAGCAACCAGCAGGCAGCCGAGGGACACGTGGCCCTGCTCTCACCGCTGGGCTCCATGCCCAGGGGACACCGAGGGAACCCGCTGTGGCCTTGTGCAGCTCAGGGGCACCCACCCGCCACGGCCCTGGCAGCAGGAGCAGCCTCCAGGCCTCGCAAGGGCCACCATAGGCCCCGTGGGCAGCAGGGACCTGCAGGTGCTGCCAGCACAGCTGCAGGACACGGCGCTCGCGCCGCAGCCTCCCCTCATGGCACACACAGAGAACACACAACACAGGTTTCCAGAATTGAACTTTTATTGTATGCAGGGGCAGCTCACAAGCGGCAGCTGCTCCCTCGGGGAGCATCCAGCCTGGAGCCTTAGCGGATGCTCCCTGTTTCACAGAGGTCAGACCACTCCGAGGGAGGGTTTCGAATCCCTGGAGTGGCCGAGCTCCTGCCGGGAACTGGCCAGGGCACGGGTGACACAGAGCCGCAGGACGGAGCTGGTGTCAGCGCTCAAGAATAGGCTGCGTGGCCTGAAAGGGCCCCGAGGAGCCTGGGAACAGGCCGTGCTCATGCTGCAGAGGAAGGCAAAAAACCCCTGGGCACCAGGGCCAATGTGTGCCAGGGGAAAATTCCTTCCTGACCCCAAAGCTGGCGATCGGCTGCTCCCTGAGCATGCGAGCACGGCCGCCTCCCGGCCACGGCTGGCAGGGTTCCCCCGCCAGCGACACCAGCGCTGCCCGCCCTGGCTGCTCCCCTCCGGCCTCCTGGCCGCATCACGGCCCTGGCCACGCTCCAGCTCCAGGCACTTGGGCTCCTCGCAGCTCCTCTCAAAGGGAGCCCCAAGGAGCTTCCAGAGCCCTCCCCAAGTAGCTCCGCCTTCCCAAGGAGGCCGCCATCCCTAGCAGGCCTTGGGCCTCTCCCTCTTGGACACCCCCATGGTTTACGCCACTGGAAGGGAGTCTCCATCCCTTGGGAGAGCTCCCTTCCACCCCCCACACCCACTGAACCCCCTCCCTGGGGCATCCTTGGAAAAGCGGAGCTTTCCCTCCCCACAAATTCCCTCCCTCCCCACAAATTCCCCGTTACCAGTTGTTAGCAGGATGACGTTGTCCACGAGGCCGTTCTCTTCACAGGAAGCCTCCTGGGATTTCTCCCAGGCAGCAACCTGACTTCCCGCGTGGATCCTGGTCCCAAGGAGGCTGATGATGACACTGCTGTCAGTGGTGCAGCTCCACCGCAGAAAGCTCTTGCCGTTGGATGCACCCAGGACTTACCGTGGAGATCCATGGAGTTGGATTTGCTTCTGCTGGGAGCAGCTCCATGCCCAGCAGCTGGCCAGGGCTCCCGCCTGGCTGGGGCCGGCACCACGTTACCTGGGAGAAAATTCCAGAGGTATCAGGTGCTCCTCCCCTGCCAGCCCCTCAAATCCCACCCGCCTCTCCCCGCTACACCTGGCCCAGGGGCCAGCCCGCGCCCTCCTGGCTCTGTCCAGGGCCTGCCCTGTGCGTGGCCCGAGACAGGCACGGGAGTGCAGCGAGCGCTGCCTTTTATCCTGTCCCGCCGTGATGTCACTGTGACAGTGCTGTGACATCGGGCTCCGGGATTCTTGTGGCTACGTCACCGGGGCCACCTGGAAACAAGCGTCAACAGAGAATTATGGAGTCATAATGGTTGAAAAGGACCTTCAAGATCGAGTCCAACTGTAAATCCTTCTACAACATCCTGCTAAGCCATGTCCCTAAGTGCCTCATCCACACGTTTATGTAACACTGCTAGGGATGGTGACTCCACCACTGCCCCGGGCAGCTGATCCCAATGCTTCACCACTCCTTCCGTGTGGAAATTTGTGCTAATGTCTAAGCTGAACCTCCCTTGGCCCAACCTGAGGCCGTTTCCTCTTGTCGTAGCCATAGTTATTCCGGAGGAGAGAGCGACCCCGCCTCACTGCAGCCTCCCTTCAGGTAGCTGCAGTGCGATAAGGGCTCCGCGGAGCCTCCTCTTCTGCCCTCTGAACAACCGCAGCTCCCTCAGCCGCTCCTCAGGAGCTCTGTGCTCCAGCCCTGCTCCAGCCTCGCTGCCCTCCTTTGGACTCACTCCAGCAGCTCCGTGTCCTTCTTAGAGCGAGGCCCAACACTCAACACAGGATTCGAGGGGCGGCCTCACCAACGCCGAGCACAGGGGGCCGATCCCTTCCCTGCTCCTGCTGGCTGCTCTGTTCCTGACACCTGCAGGAGGCCCTTGGCTTTCCTGGCCGCCTGGGCTCCCTGCTGGCTCCTGCTCAGCCGCTCTCGACCAGCACCCCCAGGTCCTTCTCTGCCGCGCAGCTCTGCAGCCGCTCTGCCCCAGACCTGTAGCACCGCATGGCCTTGTTGGGACCCAAGTGCAGGACCTCGGCCCTTGGCCTTCTTGAACCTCCTATAATCGGCCTCCACTCATCGATCCAGCCTGCCCAGATCCCTCTCTAGAGCCTTCCTACCCTCGAGCAGATCAACCCTTCCTGCCAGCTTGGTGTTGTCTGCTGAGGGGGCACCCGATGTCCTCATCCAGATCATCCATAGAAATATTAAAGAGGATGGGCCCCAACAGTGACCTGTGGGGAACACCCCTCGTGAGCGGTCGCCAGCGGGATTTAACCCCATTCGCCACCACTCCCTGGGCCCAGCCACCCAGACAGTTCCTCACCCAGCAAAGGGAACCCCTGTCCAAACCATGGGCTGCCGGCTTCTCCAGGAGAAGGCAACAGGAGACGGTGTCAAAGGCCTTCCTGCAGCCTAAGGAGAGAACATCCACAGCCCTTCCCTCATGCACTGGGCGGGTCACTTGGTCGTAGCAGGCGATCAAGGAGGCAGGACCTGCCTTTCCTGAGCCCAGGTTGGCTGTGCCTGATCCCCTGGTTACCCAGCACATGCCGTGCGATTACCCGTGGGGCAGGGAGGCCACACGCTGGCCCCTCTCAAGCCTCTACTCTGGGTGAGCTGTCCAGTGCCCTTTGGCCCCTCTCTGACAGCAGCTTGTCCCCTCCTTTCGTGCTGAGCGGTGAGAAAGTAAAGGAGATGGAAAAACCCTTCCACAAGCAGCTCTCCTCCTTCCTGCCCATTGGACTTTCCCTCTGAAGCCTCTGGGGACAGCTCAGAGATCTCGTGGGTTTTTGTCATCCCAGAGCTAAGGGGCCCACTTATAAAGGCCTCAACAGGCTCCCGTGGGCTCATAAGGGCTCGTAGAAGCACTTAAGGGCCTCTACGGTCTCGTAAGGCCTTGCACAGGCCCATTCAAACTTGAAAAGGCCACCAAAGGCTCCTGTGGTCTAGTACGTGCTCTTTAAAGGTCCTGACGTCCTCCTGCAGGGCCGCATGGGCCTGTACAAGCTTGTAAGGGCCTTGACAGGCTTCTGTGGGCTCTCCTGGGCTCCTACAAGCTTATAAAGGCCACCATGGGCTCCTGCGCACACAAGGGAGCCCATACAAGCCTATATAGGCATCTAGGGGCCCTGTGGAACATGCAGCCTCGCAAAGGACCTCCGTGTGCTCCTGCGGGCTCGCAAGACCCCTTACACCTCTCTACAGCCTTGTAAGGACTCACATAGTCCTATAAGAACTTGCAAAGGCCTTGAGAGGCTCCTGCAGACCAGTAGCCAGGCTGGCAACGGGCAGGAGAAGGGGCCAGCAGCACATGCAGGGGGACGAGGAGGTAGGAGAGCTGTGGGGGTGCAGAGCACCCCTCAGAGGACAGTGCAGGAGGACGCCCACTCCTCTGCACGCGGGGCCCTGGGGCAGGTGCTGATGGGAGACGCAGGCTCCGGCCCCAGTGATTTTATTCCCTGGCATCTTGGTGCCACCCAGATCACAGCCCACACTGGGGCTGCCTCTCCCCAGCTCCTGCTTCCGCATCCCCCTTCTGTGCCCCAGTGGAGCTGAGTGCTTTCCCGCCACCCTCGGAGGTGCCCAGGCTGCTCCGGCAGTATGGGCTAATGCCTGGCCTTGGAGCAGGGCCAGTGTCCCCATGTGCACCATGAGACAGCCCCAGCTCTGGGCTGCTGGGGCAGCCTTGGTGCCCTCCACCCTTGTGCCGAGCTGTGCAGGGCTTCGGGTCAGCTGCTGCCTGGAGGCCCCTTGTCTTCCTGCTCCCTGCCCCCGCTGCCCTGCCTGGCACAGAGCCATGGGGTGGAGCCACTGCCGGAATCGAAACCTGCAAGCTTCAGGAGCTGGCAGAGCCGTGAAGCAGCTGGGAGGTACTGTCCCATCTGCAGCCGCGGCCATGGAGCTCTACAACACCCCGTCATGGCAGCTGGACAAGTTCATCCAGGAGGAGCTGCAGCCGGACAGCGCCTTCCTGGAGCAGCTGAGCGTGGCGGTGCACACCATCTGCGAGTTCCTGCGGGAGACGTGCTTCACGGGGATGCCTCCGCCCCGAACGCGGGTCCTGAAGGTCATCAAGGTGAGTGGGGCTTCTGGATGCCCTGGGTCCTCCCTGCCCCAGCCTCAGGCAGGGCAGATTCCTTGTTGGACACTCAGGGGCCATGCGCTGTGCAGCACGGGGTTGATGGAGGTTCCCCCAGCCCTGCAAAGGGCTCTTCTCGGCGCTTCCACTGCTACTCGGCATCTGTGTCTTAGCCCAGATGCTTGCCCAGCCCCTCACTGCTATGAGGAAAAGGGGGATTGGGCACTTGTTTCCCTGCTGACCCAGGCTGTGAGAGCCCAGAGTGCACCCGGCTGCTGTGCAGCTCAGGGCCTGGGGGTCCACAGCAATGCCAGCCCTGGGACCGCTCCCAGCAGGGAGGAAGATCTTTCCAAGTGTCCTTTGGGGCTGCTTCTTTGCTAGAAATCTGTTTCCTTCAAGGAGAATAGCCAGACTGTGCGAGGACGCATCAGGTGGGTGCTCTGCAGCAGAAGGACCCGCGTCACTTGTTTTCATGGCCTGAAAGACTGCTCAGGCACAGGGCATCTGCAGAGCTGTAGGCAGGGGCTACCAGATAGGGCTGATGATGGGACAGTGTCAGTGTTTCAGGGTTTCAAGACGAATGTTTTCCAGGGAGTCATATGCAGAATTGTTTCCTAACACAGTGTGCGGGAACTAGAGGCCTGTCAGCTTCATCTCAGTATCAGGGAAGGTTATAGAGCAGATCATCTGGGGGGCCATCACAGGATGTGTGCTGGGTAACCAGGGGATCAGGCACATCTGACATGGGCTCAGAAAAGGCAGGTCCTGCCTCATCAACCTGATCTCCTGCTGTGACCAAGTGACCCGCCCAGTGCATGAGGGAAGGGCTGTGGACGTGCTCTCCCTAGGCTGCAGGAAGGCCTTTGACACCGTCTCCCGTTGCCTTCTCCTGGAGAAGCCGGCAGCCCATGGCTTGGACAGGGGTTCCCTTTCCTGGTTGAGGAACTGTCTGGGTGGCTGGGCCCAGGGAGCGGTGGCGAATGGGGTTAAATCCCGCTGGCGACCGCTCACGAGGGATGTTCCCCACGGGTCACTGTTGGGGCCCATCCTCTTTAATATCTCTATGGATGATCTGGATGAGGACATCGAGTGCCCCCTCAGCAAACGACACCAAGCTGGGAGGAAGAGTTGATCTGCTCGAGGAAAGGAAGGCTCTAGAGAGGGATCTGGGCAGGCTGGATTGATGAGTGGAGGCCGATTGTAGGAGGTTCAAGAAGGCCAAGGGCCGAGGTCCTGCACTTGGGTCCCAACAAGGCCATGCGGCGCTACAGGTCTGGGGCAGAGCGGCTGCAGAGCTGCGCGGCAGAGAAGGACCTGGGGGTGCTGGTCGAGAGCGGCTGAGCAGGAGCCAGCAGGGAGCCCAGGCGGCCAGGAAAGCCAAGGGCCTCCTGCAGGTGTCAGGAACAGAGCAGCCAGCAGGAGCAGGGAAGGGATCGGCCCCCTGTGCTCGGCGTTGGTGAGGCCGCCCCTCGAATCCTGTGTTCAGTGTTGGGCCTCGCTCCAAGAAGGACATGGAGCTGCTGGAGCGAGTCCAAAGGAGGGCAGCAAGGCTGGAGCAGGGCTGGAGCACAGAGCTCCTGAGGAGCGGCTGAGGGAGCTGCGGGTGTTCAGAGGGCAGAAGAGGAGGCTCTGCGGAGCCCTTATCGCTCTGCAGCTACCTGGAAGGAGGCTGCAGTGAGGCGGGTTTGGTCTCTCCTCCGGAATAACTATGGCTACGACAAGAGGAAACGGCCTCACGTTGCGCCAGGGGAGGTTCAGCTTAGACATTAGCACAGATTTCCACACAGAAGGAGTGGTGAAGCATTGGGACCAGCTGCCCAGGGCGTTGGTGGAGTCACCAGCGCTGGCAGTGTGCCATGAACGTGTGGATGAGGCACCTGGAGACATGGTTTAGCAGGATGCTGTAGAAAGGCTTATGGTTGGATTGGATGATCTTGAAGGTCTTTTCCAACCATAATGATTCCATGATTCTCTATCATGCTGGAGAGTCTGGAGATGGGTGTCTTTCAGCCTGGCAGAAGCTGTGGCAGGAGCCAGAGCTGGGGAAGTTCACAAGGGCTTTTCTGCTGCAGAGGACACTGACTCTGGAGCAGGAGCCCAGAGCCTGGCTCACTCTGAGGCTGGGAATCAGAGGGCACATGTGATGTTTGGGGTCCCTCTATGTGCCCAGGCTTGACCCACAGGGCTTGCCCACGCCTGCCAACTCCAATGGAGACCATGGACAAGGAGACAGTGGGCAGCCAGCAGGAGCTCTCCTGTTCTCTGCAGGGTGGATCTGCAGGCAAAGGCACAGCCCTCCGAAACAGCTCTGACGCGGACCTTGTGATGTTTCTCAGCTGCTTCAAGAACTATGAGGACCAGGAGAAAAACCGGGCCGAGATCATCCGTGAGATCCAGAGGAGGCTGCTGCAATGCCAGCAGCAGGAGCGCTTTGAGGTGGAGTTTGAAGTGAATCGTTGGCCAAATCCCCGCGTGCTGAGCTTCCAGCTGAGATCCAAGAGACTCCCCGAGTCTGTCGACTTCGACGTGCTGCCGGCCTACGATGCGCTACGTAGGCTCTGCTGCCCTGCCTGGCTGCCACTCTGCCGGGCGCCTCTGAGCCAGGGGGCCCTGCCAGCCCGCGCCTGCAGGAGGGCTGCCGGGCTGGTGGTGCCCCGCACCCTGTCCCCAGCCCACACCCTGCACCCCTGCGTCTTCCCGCTCTGCTTCTCTCTTGCAGACCACGTTGTCAGGGGCTACAAGACCGACCCCATGGTCTACATCCGGCTTTTCGAGCAGTGCACGCGGGGAGGGGAGTTCTCCACCTGCTTCACGGAGCTGCAGCGGGACTTCATCAGCAAGTGCCCCACCAAGGTGAAGAGCCTGATCCGCCTGGTGAAGCACTGGTACAAGAAGGTGAGCGGGATTAGGCTTCCCAGGGCTGCTGGGGGGCACCTGGAAAGCCGAGATTCTCCCCCAGGGTTGGAGGGAGCTGGAAGGGGCTGGGGATGGAGGGCAAGAGCTGCTGAAAATGGCTGCCAGGACTTGCACGAGGCTGATGAGCTCTGCGAGCTGCCCGCGGGTGGACTCACCTCTCTGCCCTGTGCGCCTCAGTATGTTCGTAAACACAAGCTGATGCTGTGCCATGGGGAGACCCTGCCGCCGCAGTACGCCCTGGAGCTGCTGACGGTATACGCCTGGGAGCAGGGTAGTGGGGAAACCAAGTTCAGCATGGCCGAGGCCTTCCGCACCGTGCTGGACCTGCTCCAGCACTACGAGCATCTCTGCATCTACTGGACCATCAACTACGACTTCGAGGACATCACTCTGAGCTACTACCTCTCAAGACAACTCAGGAAAAGCAGGTGGGTCCGCCTGGCCGTTTGCATGGCCATGCTCAGCTCAGCACTCCTGGAGCCACCGCTTCTTGTGCACATGCCCACGTGGCCTTGTCCCCACATGTCCCTGCTCCAGCAGGGCTCCACAGCCCCCGTGTGCTGCCTGGGTCAGGGCTGCAGCCTCTGGGCTTGGGCTGAGGGCAACGGGGCCTCCCTGCTCGCGCAGGGCACAGGGTCCATGGCGGTGCCAGGAAGGGCCCTGTCCCAGCTGGGCCATGTCAGAGGCCACACTGAGCCCTGCGCGTCTCCTGCCACCACAGACCTGTGATCCTCGACCCGGCCGACCCGACCAATGCGGTGGGCGCAGGGAGCCGCTGGGACCTGGTGGCCGCGGAGGCTAAAATCTGCTGCACGCAGTGGTGCTGCTTGGATGTCCACGGGAGGCCTGTGCAGCCCTGGGATGTGCCGGTGAGGCCGCAGCCCAAAATGCCAGGGAATAACATGGGGCTCAGAGCACATGAGGACAGGGTGGGGGCCTCTCAGGCCCTGGGTGCTGCCCCTGCTCTTGCCCCTGCTCTCCCCTCTTGCCCCTCCTTTGGCGGGCGCTGAGAGGACAGTCCCATTGCTGCCGCTCTGCCGTCACCCCTGCAGCTCCTCCCTGCCGGCTCCTCGCGGGCACACGGGTATGCGCGGGGGGCAGAGCCACCCACGGCTGCTCTGCGCATCCCCCGGGCTGCGATGGCGGCAGTGCGTCTGGGGCTGCGCTGGGTGCCCCGGCCAGGGAGCTCCCTGCTCACTCTGTGCGTCTGGCCTTGTTGCAGCTGGAGCAAGTGCCCTGGCAAAGCCAGGGTGTCCACACAGCCCCTGCCAGGATCCTGCCTGAAGGTGTGCTTAGGCAGACGTGGACACCAGGGCCGGAGCCAGCACCTGCCATCAGCACTTTCCCCGGGGCCCCGCATGCAGAGGAGCGGGCGTCCTTCTGCACTGTCCTCTGAGAGGCTGCTCTGCACCCCCACAGCTCTCCCACCTCCTCGTCCCCCTGCACGAGCTGCTGGCCCCTTCTCCTGCCTATCGCCAGCCTGGCTCCTGCCCGGCCACTTAGCTCTGGGATAATAAAGGCCCCTGGGATCTCGGAGCCGTCTCCAGAGGTTGCTGGCTCTCCAGGAGATACTTTGATTCTGCGTCAGGAAGAGGGAAACACAAATGGGGAGGAAGGAGGAGAGCTGCTTATGGGTTTTCTTCTCAACACTCTCACGGGCAGGGGGTCCTGGCCTTTCCCGGAGGCCTTGGGGAGACGGTGCTGCTCACAGGCACAGCAGGAGCTTGTGTGCCTCGACCTGCCGTGGGGCCAGCCTGGCCACTCTGAACTGGGGAGCAGCGGGAGGAATGGGGAGACACATCCCGGGCACCAGGGGCAGGAGCAGAGCTGCTCTGCTGGACACCAACGCACAGGGACCAGCAGGCAGCCGAGGGACACGTGGCTCTGCTCCCATCCCTGGGCTCCGTGCCCAGGGGACACCAAGGGAACCCGCTGTGGCCTTGTGCAGCTCAGGGGCACCCACCCGCCACAGCCCTGGCAGCAGGAGCAGCCTCCAGGCCTCGCAAGGGCCACCATAGGCCCCGTGGGCAGCAGGGACCTGCAGGTGCTGCCAGCACAGCTGCAGGACACGGCGCTCACGCCGCAGCCTCCCCTCATGGCACACACAGAGAACACACAACACAGGTTTCCAGAATTGAACTTTTATTGTATGCAGGGGCAGCTCACAAGCGGCAGCTGCTCCCTCGGGGAGCATCCAGCCTGGAGCCTTAGCGGATGCTCCCTGTTTCACAGAGGTCAGACCACTCCGAGGGAGGGTTTCTAATCTCTGGAGTGGCCGAGCTCCCGCCGGGAACTGGCCAGGGCCCGGGTGACACAGAGCCGCAGGACGGAGCTGGTGTCAGCGCTCAAGAACAGGCTGCGTGGCCTGAAAGGGCCCCGAGGAGCCTGGGAACGGGCCGTGCTCAATGCTGCAGAGGAAGGCAAAAAAACCCTGGGCACCAGGGCCAATGTGTGCCAGGGGAAAATTCCTTCCTGACCCCAAAGCTGGCGATCGGCTGCTCCCTGAGCATGCGAGCACGGCCGCCTCCCGGCCACGGCTGGCAGGGTTCCCCCGCCAGCGACACCAGCGCTGCCCGCCCTGGCTGCTCCCCTCCGGCCTCCTGGCCGCATCACGGCCCTGGCCACGCTCCAGCTCCAGGCACTTGGGCTCCTGGCAGCTCCTCGCAAAGGGAGCCCCAAGGAGCTTCCAGAGCCCTCCCCAAGTAGCTCCGCCTTCCCAAGGAGGCCGCCATCCCTAGCAGGCCCTTGGCCTTTCCCACCCGTCACCCCCATGTCTTACACCACTGGAATGGAGTCTCATCCTTTGGGAGAGCTCCCTTCCACCCCCCACACCCACGGAACCCCCTTCCCTGGGGGCATCCTTGGAAAAGCGGAGCTTTCCCTCCCCACAAATTCCCTCCCTCCCCACAAATTTCCCTGTTACCAGGTGTTAGCAGGATGATGTCCATGAGGCCGTTCTCTTCACAGGAAGCCTCCTGGGATTTCTCCCAGGCAGCAACCTGACTTCCCACGTGGGTCCTTGTCCCAAGGAGGCTGATGATGACACTGCTCTCAGTGGTGCAGCTCCACTGCAGAAAGCTCTTGCCATTGGGATGCACCCAGGACTTACCGTGGAGATCCATGGCGTTGGATTTGCTTCTGCTGGGAGCAGTTCCATGCCCAGCAGCTGGCCAGGGCTCCCGCCTGGCTGGGGCCGGCACTGCGTTACCTGGAAGAAAATTCCAGAGGTATCAGGTGCTCCTCCCCTGCCAGCCCCTCAAATCCCACCCGCCTCTCCCCGCTACACCTGGCCCAGAGGCCAGCCCGCGCCCTCCTGGCTCTGTCCAGGGCCTGCCCTGTGCGTGGCCCGAGACAGGCACGGGAGTGCAGCGAGCGCTGCCTTTTATCCTGTCCCGGCCGTGATGTCACTGTGACAGTGCTGTGACATCGGGCTCCGGGATTCTTGTGGCTGCGTTGCCAGGGCCGCCTGGAAACAAGCGTCAAGAGAGAACTATGGAGTCATAATGGTTGGAAAAGATCTTCAAGATCGAATCCAACCATAAACGCTTCCACACAAGAGGCTCCAGAGAGAAAGTCCAATGGGCAGGAAGGAGAAGAGCTGCTTGTGGAAGGGTTTTTCCATCTCCTTTACTTTCTCACTGCTCAGCACAAAAGGAGGGGTCCAGCTGCTGTCAGAGAGGGGCCGAGGGGCACTGGGCAGGTCAGCCAGGGCAGGAGCGTGAGAGGGGCCAGTGTGTGGCCTCCCTGCCCCACAGGCGATCATGCATTGGGACCGGCTGCCCAGGGCAATGGTGGAGTCACCATCCCTAGCAGAGTTTCATAAACGTGTGAATGAGGCACTTAGGGACATGGTTTAGCAGGATGATGTAGAAGGATTTAGAGTTGGACTCGATCTTGAAGGTCTTTTCCAACCATTATGACTCCATAATTCTCTGTTGACGCTGTTTCCAGGCGGCCCCCGGCAACGCAGCCGCAAGAATCCCGGAGCCCGATGTCACAGCACTGTCACAGTGACATCACGGCCGGGACAGGATAAAAGGCAGCGCTCGCTGCACTCCCGTGCCTGTCTCGGGCCACGCACAGTGCAGGCCCTGGACAGAGCCAGGAGGGCGCGGGCTGGCCTCTGGGCCAGGGGTAGCGGGGAGAGGCGGGTGGGATTTGAGGGGCTGGCAGGGGAGGAGCACCTGCTAGCTCTGGAATTTTCTTCCAGGCAACACAGTGCCGGCCCCAGCCAGGCGGGAGCCCTGGCCAGCTGCTGGGCAGAAGCAAATCCAACGCCATGGATCTCCACGGTAAGTCCTGGGTGCATTCCAATGGCAAGAGCTTTCTGCAGTGGAGCTGCACGACTGACAGCAGGGTCATCATCAGCCTCCTTGGGACAAGGACCCACGTGGGAAGTCAGGTTGCTGCCTGGGAGAAATCCCAGGAGGCTTCCTGTGAAGAGAACGGCCTCATGGACCACGTCATCCTGATAATACACGGTAACAGGGAAATTGTGGGGAGGGAAGGAGGGAATTTGTGGGGAGGGAAAGCTCCGCTTTTCCAAGGATGCCCCAGGGAGGGGGTTCAGTGGGTGTGGGGGGTGGAAGGGAGCTCTCCCAAGGGATGAGACTCCCTCCCAGTGGCGTAAACCATGGGGGTGTCCAAGAGGGAGAGGCCGAGGGCCTGCTTGGGATGGCGGCCTCCTTGGGAAGGCGGAGCTACTTGGGGAGGGCTCTGGAAGCTCCTTGGGGCTCCCTTTGCGAGGAGCTGCCAGGAGCCCAAGTGCCTGGAGCTGGAGCGTGGCCAGGGCCATGATGCGGCCAGGAGGCCGGAGGGGAGCAGCCAGGGCGGGCAGCGCTGGTGTCGCTGGCGGGGGAACCCTGCCAGCCGTGGCCGGGAGGCGGCCGTGCTCGCATGCTCAGGGAGCAGCCGATCGCCAGCTTTGGGGTCAGGAAGGAATTTTCCCCTGGCACACATTGGCCCTGGTGCCCAGGGGTTTTTCGCCTTCCTCTGCAGCATTGAGCACGGCCCGTTCCCAGGCTCCTTGGGGCCCTTTCAGGCCACGCAGCCTGTTCTTGAGCGCTGACACCAGCTCCGTCCTGCGGCTCTGTGCCACCTGGGCCCTGGCCAGTTCCCGGCAGGAGCTCGGCCACTCCAGAGATTCGAAACCCTCCCTCGGAGTGGTCTGACCTCTGCGAAATAGGGAGCATCCGCTAAGGCTCCAGGCTGGATGCTCCCCGAGGGAGCAGCTGCCGCTTGTGAGCTGCCCCTGCATACAATAAAAGTTCAATTCTGGAAACCTGTGTTGTGTGTTCTCTGTGTGTGCCACGAGGGGAGGCTGCGGCGCGAGCGCCGTGTCCTGCAGCTGCGCTGGCAGCACCTGCAGGTCCCTGCTGCCCACGGGGCCTATGGTGGCCCTTGCGAGGCCTGGAGGCTGCTCCTGCTGCCAGGGCTGTGGCGGGTGGGTGCCCCTGAGCTGCACAAGGCCACAGCAGGTGCCCTCGGTGTCCCCTGGGCACGGAGCCCAGGGATGGGAGCAGGGCCACGTGTCCCTCGGCTGCCTGCTGGTCCCTGCGCGTTGGTGTCCAGCAGAGCAGCTCTGCTCCTGCCCCTGGTGCCCGGGATGTGTCTCCCCATCTCTCCTGGCCCTCCAGGAAAGGCCGGGACCCCCTGCCCTGTCCTGCCCGGGACACTCTGCTCCCCAGGGCCTTTCCGCACAGGCCGGCAGCGGTGGGACAGGAGACGCTTCCCTAAATGCAACCCCCTGCAGCGGCTTTCCCGGCCTGCAGCCCCAGAGCCTGCCCTGCCGCCAGGCGCCCGCTGTCGCTGGCAGCTCCGTGTGTCCCTGCACTGGGAGCCGAGTGGCGCCCCAACGGCTGAGACAGCTGTGGGCTGTGGGGGACAGGGACACAGCGCCCCCTCCTCACCCCGTGCCCGGCCCCCACCCCAGGAGCAGCAGCCTCTGCTCTGCTCATGCTGTCAACGGCCAGCGGTGGTGGTGGCAGGAGCAGCAGCTGCTGCCTTGAGACGCCCTCCAGCCTGGACCCCTGCACCGGGGTTCCCAGGCTGGCACCCCCTGCTCGGATTCGGGCTGCTGGGCTTTGGCCCTGCCTGGTCGCCCCAGGATCTTCTCGTGGCCTTGTTGGCTGGACACTCCTGTCCTGCTGTCTGCACCTGCTCGTGCCTCCACCAGCCACGCTGGAGCAAATGTCATGAGCCCAGGGCTACCGGACACGCAAGAATTGTCTCTTAGCTGCTCCAACCCCCATCCTGTGACCATGAGCCCTGCACACAGCTCTGCCACTGCTTGCTTGCTCCTGTGCCCTCATCGCCCCTTTCCCCTCCCCTCTAACATGGGAACCAGCCGTCCTGCGCCTGCTCCCCAGCCCTTCTTGCCACCCACATCCCCTCCTGCATTAAGTCTGGTCCCCAGTCCTACCCTAGACAGGCACCTCTGAGCAACTCGAGTCCAAGACCTGTTTGGTCTTTGTCTACAGGCCACTGAGCCCTAGGAAAATGTCCACCAACCGGGTCTCTTTGGTGCTTGGGGTCCTCACATCTGCCTCTCTGCTGATCCAGGGCCTCTCAGACACTGCTGGGTGACAGCACGGGTTTGGACACATCTCTGCCGCACGCTGCATCGCAGCCCTCATTCCTGCTTCTCCATCCCCAGCCAGAGTTCAGGAGCTGTCCCCAGATACACGGTGTGTCACTGTGCATAGTGTGAGCATCTGGACATACAGCAGCTGTGTACTTCTCCATCCCTGAGCAGCCACAAAGGTTTTCCGCTATAGGGATTACAAGGAACCCCAACACCACCACTCTGACTGTATTTTTGCAGAGTGGATTTGAGTTACGAATGTCATCTGGGTCTTCGCTCTGTTTTTTTATTAATGCTTCCTAAAAGCAAACAGGCCCAGCTGTGCCTGTAGCACAAATGCAAAAGAGGCAGATGATCATTGTCCCCTGGCTGCCTGGAGAACCGGTGACACCAAGCACAGAAGTGGTGAATGGCCCCAGGGAAGTCATCCCAAGGCCATGGGTGCTGGTGGCTGCCCTGGCAGCCGACTTCATTGGCATGCAACGAAAGCAGCATTGGGAGTGCTGTGAAGAGCCAAACAAAAACAAGGCACCAGCCAGACAGCACTAACCCTTTCCTTGGGTGTCCCGCAGTGACAGAGCTCTGAAAGGATGGACAAATTCATTTTAACTCAGCGCTTTTCTTGGCTGGATTTGGTTTCCATTTCCCTCTGTCACTTACAAACCTTGGGCCTGCAGTAACCATCCTTGATGAAAACTCAGCGCCCAGAAATCATCTTCAGTCGGGGACAAGGAAGGGCCAGACAAGTCCTAATTCCCACCACAGAGTCCCATGTATCAGCATTGTCTCCTTGCCCCAGGTTCACTCCAGCCACGGCTGTTCTGTATTACGGACACCCTGAGTCACTTTTCACCCCCAGAGACACCCCTCGCCTATTCCTGCCACCACTAAATACTAAACCTCTTCTCCTGGGACTCCGCCATGCGACTGTTCCTCAGGTTCGTCCTCTGCTGAAATTGTTCCCACACTGGCCAGTTTGATGCTGGCCAGCAGCACAAGGGACACGCACCACGGGCGCTCGGCACTTTGTGGCTTGCAGTGATGGGGACTGAAAGAAACTGTGGGGACCTTCAGGTTGGCTGACGTGTTGTGCCAGCGCTGGCTTTCGAGCCTCACACAGCTCTCGGGGCTGCGGGATGCGGTTCTCCACCCCAGCTAGCAAATTGCAAGCAGAGGGGCTGGGGAAGAGGAGCTCCGAGGGTATTTTGATCTGCACTTAAGGGTCAGGGTCATGAAGTCATAAGACTTCAGGATCATGAAGGTATCTGTTTCGGTTAGAAACAAGAAGTAGCAAGTTCTAAATTAAACCCACAGAAACAACAAAAATAAAAGAGCAGGCAAGTGAGGCAGTGACAAAGACCAGAGCTCTCTGTCCTCCCTTGCCAGGTCATTAAATGAACCACCTCACAGCACCTGGGTCCATGGGTGCTTCAGCCTCCTGGAAGCACCCAGCCCTGCTTCTCGCCAACGGGAACAGCAACAGCCCCGTCCACCGGACCAGAGCAAGGGAAACCTCCTTGGTCTGAAGGCACCAGCTTAGCTCTAGAGAAATCCCTCAGTGCCCAAGGCCTCAGGGATTTGGCTACTCCTTTCGCCAAAACCAGGGCAACTGGCTTTCATGGGGTGTATATGGGGTTCAAGAAGGAAAGCCTCAGGTCTTGTTTCAAAGAAGCAAAGTTTGTTCAAGTTTGCCCTGATCTGACGGCCCCTTTACTGAGCTCTCCGAGGATGCGGACACAACAGGGATGTTTGTGGCCCAGGACAGACACATGACAGCCCTGTCACCAGGAGGGCCCCCAAGGGCTGTTGTGCTCCGAATGGAGGCAGCCACACACATGATTGGCATGGACTCTGCCCATGCCGGGAGCAGTGCAGACATGCATGCTATGACCCATTCACCTTTTCCCATGGATTAATCATTCACCGAGCACCCTAGGACACCTCCTGCTGCAGGAACCCCCAGATCCACATCGGGGACAGCTGTATAAGCCTACAGTTAGACAAGAGACAAGTAATGTTAAGATGTTAAACAATTCTCAAGCGTGCAGTAATTTGTCTCTGCTAAGCTGTTTTGGTCCCACATAGAAAGGTGGAAATACCACCATGAAATTTGTCTTTGACATCAAAAGGAAGGAGAACGTGTCTTCCAGAAAGCAGGAATTGCTCCAGCACTGTGACCCTTTCTGCTCCCTGGTTTTCCTGGCTGCACAATTTCTGCTGAGTCTGTATCCACAGGAGCACAAGGGGGTCCTCCGTTGTGAGCTGTAGCCTCCAGTGATGTTGGTCAACACCAGTCATGCTGACTCATCGCTTTTCCAGCCTCCCTCTGGAAGCGGTGTGATCCACGTCAGCCAGGACTCCTGTTTGCGGACCCGCTTCCGTCTGGGCAGTTCCCAGGACTTAAAGGAAGCCGTCTTCCAGGGCAGTAAAACCACACCTACCTGCATAACATTGCTGAGATTTGTCTAGGGGTTAAGAGAAAGCAGAAAAATTAACATTTGCCAGGATTTCAAGGCAGTGCAGAGCACCAAGTAATCCCATGCAGTCTTCTTCCCCATGACTGTCCTAGAGGGCTGGTTGCACCACAGCCCTGTGGAGGAGGCAAATACATGGCAAGTGCTCCATGTGTGCACACCTTGCTGGTCCAGGCCTGCCTGCAGGGACAGTGGCCTTGAGGAGGTCTCAGCTTGCAGGACAACAGGGCAGTATCACTGCGATAGAGACCCAGAGGAGGGAAGATGCAGGAGAAACCACTCTCCCCGGATTGCTGTCACCTCCACAGATGACAGCAGAGCCTAAGCAATCTCCGCACCCAAGACCGCACTGAAAACGGCTGATGGAGCCAGCCTAGCTTCTCTTTAAAGAGTCTGGACACTCCAAGAGAGAGAATAACCCCCCCTTTTTAATCCCTTCACCCATGAGTCTGCATTAGAAAGAAAATGTATCCAAGAAAGCTATCCCTTTCTTTAAAGGGTCCTTCTTCACATGCTCCATCCCAAGGGCTGCCAAAGGTGTCACTGCATGAACAACTTGGTTCAAAGAAGGAAAAAGGATGAGCAGCACCTGCGAGAGCTTCCATAGAGGAGAGGCAAGAGGAGCAGGTACTTCTCAGTCTGAGAAAGGGAGGAGTGAGGAGGAGGAAGAGAATATCTGTAACAGCAGAAATGAGAGGGAGCACGAGGCGGTCGCTGTCACGTGGCGGTCAGGGTGGCTTTGCTGGCAGGATGCTCCCCTCTGGTGCGCAGCAGGACCTGGATGTGGCTGCAGGTGCTGAGGCCCCCTGGGATGCCGGGTCCTGGCATGGAAAGCCAAGGGGAGCAGCTCCGGTGCTGGAGGGGGAGGCAGAGAGACCAGGCACAGCGTAGGCTGGGGCTCCAGGTGACCTCGTCACAACATCCCGAGGGTCTGGAGGCCACGGGGGTGGACCTGGTGCAGATGCAGAGCAGGGCCCCAGCGCAAGCACAGCCGGAGCAGCCAGCACCGGCCTTGGGAGCCCAGGCAGCGCCGCAGGACAAGGCCGGCCGGGTTGGCGGGTGCCCAGCGCCTGCTCCCACGCAGCCCGCGGACAGCGAGCGGCGAGGCAGAGCCTCTGGACCTGGCATCAGCTGGCAACTAACTGCATTACCAGCTAGTCCCTGCACGAGGAGCCCCAACATCTCCCAGCTCCCTGAGCCAGGAGAAGGAATTGGCTCCCCACAAGGGGCTGTGGGGAGGTGGGGGACACGGACCTCGCTCCACACTGCAGCCGCCCCAGCTGCCGCCAGTCCCATTGGGGCAGGCGTTCTGCAGAGCCGTGGAGGAGCTTCCTCCTCCATGCTGCAAGTCGCGTAGCGTGGGGGGGCCCATCCTGCACGGGGAGGGCAATTGGCAGCATCCACAGCCACGCCACTGGGGCCAAGTCTCCTCTAGGTCTGCAAGCTGGTTGAATACATACATGCATACAGATATACATATATATATGTATGTATACACATACTATGAGCTACAACACAGATAGGAAATACAAGAAACGTCTCTTCTAGCAGGCATTGCTCATTCCAGCTCTTCTTTTGACTTCTGGTCTCCACAAGAGATTCACTCTTACAAAGATCTCGTTTTCCTCCTCTGCCTTTCATCTCCAACTCTCTGGAGTGCAGAATGTCTCTTACCACAGGCCAGGACAGGACGTGGCCACCACGATTCGTTCATCCCTTCATCTTCCTTGCATCTGCATCAAGCCTGTGGAAAGCAGAGACTTGCCAAGATCTGAAAGCGCTAGGGGTGTTTCTGTACCTGCAACTATAGATACCCCCTCACAAGGACCGATATTGCATGTTGGTCATTAAAGGGGTGTGGACCGATGTCTCCCTAGCAGAAATACCAGCACATCCCCCTGCCTGGAAAGGGGCGAAGCAGAGCCGCCCACCCCGGCGGGACGTGTTGTCCCCGCTGTGTACACAGGCTCGCGCCGCCGGGCCCGTGCGGCCACCCCGCTCGCCAGGGCAAAGGGCAGCGCATGGGGACAGCCTGCTCGGAGGCACCACGGCTCCAGCGTCCACCCCCAGGCCACGAGTCAGCCCCACAGGATGCAGCACCCCGGCACCGGCTCTGGTCCTGCAGGTGCGAAGGGAGGACGAACAAGAGCCAGCATTACCCAAGGAGAGGGACAGAGGGGAAGGATAAGATCCCTCTTTGCCTCCTCTTCTCTGGGATGAACAGGGCCAGCTCCAGCCCCAGCCATATCGATATGGGGCTTCGCTCCAATGTGTTGATGTCCTTCTTGTGCTGGGGAGGCCCAACCTGGAGTGGGGATGCAGAATAGAGGGGCAAAAAAGCAGATCACTTGCCCTAGCCCAGCACTTCACCACTTCTAGCCCAGCCCAGGACAAGGTGGCCCCTGTCACCACGAGCCCCCGCTGCTGCCTGCACCTCCCCAGCCGGGCCGGTGGGAAGGATGGGGAGGCCTCCAGAGCTGGGCGCTGCCTCCATGGCTGGCATGCAAGCGTCCCCAGCCCGGCCTCGCTGCTGCGGCGCTGGCCTCGGCAGTGACCTTGGACCACGTCAGCGGCGTGGGGGGCACAAGATGCTGCAGCTCTGCCAGTCCCGGCCATCGGCCCCGCATCCACCCAGCAGCACCAGCCCTCGCGGCCAGCACCCACTGAGCAGGGGGCCCGTGGGGTGCCTGGGTGGGGGCACAGGGCCAGCCATGCACACAAACACGCATGTGCACACGAACACGCATGTGCACACGTACACAGACACGCATGTGCACGCACATACACACAAACACGCGTGCGCCCCGGGCTGCTAGAGGAGGGGTGAAGGCCGGAGCACCAGTCACCCGTCCCTGCTTATCCCTCGTTATCTCCCAGACAAACCCAAACTGGGGCCAGGCAGAGCACAGGGGCCCTGACGGGCTCACGCCGTGGCAGCCAAGGCTGGGCCGTGCTGTCCCTTGGGCTCTCCATGCCAGGATGGGGCTGGGGCAGCCCAGGAAGCACCCAGGGCTGCAGTGCTGGGAGCTGGTTGGGTCTGGGACAGCCCAGGCTATGGGGCAGCACCCGGGAGGGCACTGCAGGGTGCTGGGTGGATGGAGCAGGGCAGTGCCCCGCACCCAAGGATGCACTGCAGAGTGTTGAATGTGGCTGGGGCAGCCCAGGCAGCAGGAAGCACCCAAGGGTGCAGCGCAGAGTGTTGGGAGGTTGGGGCTGTGTAGCCCTGCAGTGAGGCAGCAAAAAGGGGTGCAGGGCTGGGTGCTAGATGGGCTGGGGTAGCCCACGCTATGCAGCAGCACCCAGGGGTGCAGGGCTGCTGCCAGGAGGACGGGGCTGGTCCCAAGGCTGGAAGCGGCCCCGCCAGGTGCCACGGCAGCGGGGGGACCTTTGCAACACCTCAGGCAATGCCAAGGGCAGCACAGCAGCCATGTCACAGCCGCCCCATGGACTCTGCACTCGCCAGCACGTTGGCCTCAGCCCCTGCCATCAGGGAAGCCCTGTCCCGATAAGATAAGGCCCTGTCGCCTGCCCTCGGCTGCCCTGCCGGGCACAGAGCCTGCCGGGCTCTGCACCAACTTCCACGGAGCATCCCCAAACCTGGAAGCCGCTGGGGACTGCCACAAGGGGGTGGCTTGTCCAGCTTCTCTTTCTGGACTTGTGCCCAGCTGCCCCTGGGCTGGCAGAGGGGAAGCAGGAACCCCTCCGGGCTGCGGCTCCCGCGGAGCCGGCGCGGGGCACCCAGGTCCGCATGGCAGCGCCCGGAGGGGACCGCACGCAGATGCCCGGGTACGGGGCTGGCTCGCCCAGCGCCAAGGCCACCCGGGGGGCGGGAGGGGTCCCTGTCCCCGTCCCCCTCGCCCCGCGGGGAGGAGGAGGGAGCGGCGGGAACGTCCCCGCAGGGTCACGCCGGGTCCCACGCGCGGCGGGGGCGGGGCGGCGGGCGCGGGTTAAAGGCGGGCGCGGGCGCGAGCGCGGGGCGGGCGCGATGCGGGCGCTGCTGTACGCGGCCGCGCTGCTGCTGCCGCCGCTGCTCGGCGCCCCCGGCGGGGCGGCGTGGCCCGGCGGAGCCCTCTGCCCGCGGCGGCGGGCGGGCCCCGGCGGCGCCCGCTACGTGGCCTTCCTGAGCGGCGGCCCGGGGCCCGCGGCGCTCGTGGAGAGCGCGTGGGGCCCGCGGGGGGGGCTGCGCGCCTGCTGGGCACGGCGCGACCCGCGCCTCGCCCGCGCCTTCCGCGCCGCCTGCGCGCAGCGCCCGCCCCGCGGGGACAGCGGGGACAGCGGGGACAGCGGGGACAGCGGCGCCGCCGGGGCCGCGCTGCGCAGGGAGCTCGCGGCTCTCTGGAGGCACCGCGGCGTCTGCCGCGACCCCGGCGGGCGCGGGGCCCGGCGGCGGCGGCGCGGCTGGACGGTGCCGGGCACGCTGTGGTGCGGAGCGGGCGACTCGGCGGGGAGCCCCGCGGAGCTGGGTACGGCCCGGGGGAGCGGGGCTGCGGGGAGCGGGCGGCTCGGCGGGGCGGCCATGCTCACGGCCGCTGCCCGCAGGTCTCTTCCGCGGCCCCGACCGCTGCTGCCGGGAGCACGACCAGTGCGAGGCGCAGATTGCGGCGCTGGAGTTCAACTACGGCATCCGCAACTACCGCCTGCACACCGTGTCCCACTGCGACTGCGACAGCAGGTGTGGCGGTGGCAGGAGCCCCCCTGGTCCCGTCTAGTCCCCCCTGTCCTGCCCCGCCGTGCCGCTCACCCACCCCCACCGCAGGTTCCGCCGCTGCCTCCTGGACCTCAACGACACCATCTCCAACCTCATCGGCGTCACCTTCTTCGACCTCCTCGAGGTGCCGTGTTTCGTGCTGGAGCCGAGCGAGGCGTGTGTGCAGTGGCACTGGTGGGGAGGGTGAGTGTGGGGGAGCCGGTGCTGTGCCCAGAGCCCGTGTCCCTGTCTCTGGCATCACCGGGGCAGCTGAGCCCCCCAGCACAGCCCCTCATGCCCTATGGGCTCCCCAGGTGCCAGCGTTATGGGATGGTGCCCTTGGCCAGGATGGTGCAGCCGCATCAGTACCATGCAGGTCCCCTATCACCACTGGAGGAGGAGGGGACGAACGGTGCCACCAGGCAGCCCCTGCGCGAGGGCAGGGGGCAGCCCCCCAGGCTAGGCCACAAGCAGCTCCGACAGAGGCTGGGACAAAATCCGCAGCTCCGCCAGGTGCCGAGCGCTGGGCAGAAGCAGAGACTCGTGGTGCCACCGCAGCAGGGCGCCGAGGCCCCGACTCCCGCATCTCGCAGAGGGGAGGCTGAGCCCACAACCGGGTCCCTGCCGGCAGCAAGGCCTCCCGCAGCGGTGGCCATGCGGGAGCAGGACTCTGAAGGAAGGCAGGAGCTGGGAGCAGCGCGGGAAGGGGGTATGGGCTCCGCACAGCCCAACTGCACGGCTGCTTGTGAAGGAGACAGTGCCGGACCCAGCGCAGCCACAGAGACACGTGGAGCAACCACGGTGCCGCCCCCACAGCAGGGTGAGTTGCAGCCGGGGACACACGCAGGGAAGTGAGGGGGTTTGGCAAGATGGGATGGGGCCGCCCGTGCCTGCGAGGGGCTGCGTGCTGGAGGGGCCCCTCGCCGCTTCCCCGCAGGCCATGGGCAGCCGTGCAGATGCTTCAAGCGCCTGGACAAGTGCGAGCAGCAGGTTGCGCCCCGCGAGCTCAAGTACACACTGCACAATGCAGACACCCGCACCCTCTTCCACTGCAACTGCACGCGCAGGTGGGTGTCCTGGGCACAAGGCGGCGCAAGCTCCACACAGCGGCCCTGGCCCTGGCCCTGGCGGTGATGGCTGGGTGCCCTCGGGCGCAGGCTGGCTCGGTGCCTGCACAGGGCTGGAGCACTCAGCGCCGCAGAGGAGGCCGTGCTGATGGAGCGCGTCAGCCCAGGCTGCTTCATCCTGGAGCCACTGGCTGCCTGCAGCCCCGCCAAGGAACCCCAGCGTGAGTAAGTGCAGGGGGATCTCTGGAGTGCAGGGGCTGCTGGGCGCTGGGGGCAAGCGTGGCGCCGTGCAGGTGCTCTGGGCATTGCTGCAGTCGGCAGCCCAATGGGCCTGGAGCTGCTCCACGCTGCTCCGGCCGCGGCTGCCCCTGGAGCCACCCACTCTGCTCACCCACAGCTGCGTGGCCACGGTCCAGGCTCTGCTCGTCCCTGCTTGGCATCTCCGCAGCGCCTTACGGCACTGGGGTTCCCTGCCCGCGGGCGCCCTGGCGAAGCAGCAGGCGCAGACAATGGAGGACAGCGGCGGGACGCTCTACCAGCGCTGCTTGCAACTGGCGTCGGAACAGAGAGGGGGAGCCCGGCTGCCTACGGCACCGCGATGATGCCAGTGTGGAGCTGCCGTGCGGTGACAACGTGCTGGGGCAGAGCCACTTAACCCCCTTCTTGAAGGCAAAGGATGGCGCTGAGCTGAGCGTGGCTGGTGCCGTGACTGCGTGGCGGCCGGGCAGGGCCGCAGCGCGCAGCCAGTGGAGGTGCTGGGGGGTGCCCGGCGCCCTCCCCCAGGAGTGAGGGCTGCGCAGGGCAAAGAGTGGGAGCACCAGGGAAGGGAGCGGGAGCACCCAGGAAAGAGCAGGAGCACCAGGGAAGGGAGCTCTGCCCCTGGGGCAGGGGAGATGCTCAAGCCCCATCCCCTTTGAGCGTTCAAGACGCAGACAGAGAAACCGGAATTACTCCCAGCTCCCAGGCTGGGAGCTCTTCCGCAGCAGGGACGAAGCAGGCAGGGAGAGTCTGGCCCCTGCCCCAGGGGCTGACACAGAGGAAGGGCCGGTTACAGCGCTGGCTCCATCCCCACCGTTGCTGGAGCAAAGCTGGGCGCTGGCAGGGGGCAGCGGTGCTGGGGTGCTGTGAGGGGCCATGCAGGGAGGGCAGAGCCCAGGTGCGCGGCACGGGGAGACACAATAAAGGCCGGCGCTGGGTGCGGAGCCGCCCCGCAGCGGGCGCCGCACGCGGGAGGGCAGCATGGTTTATTTCGTCACTCGCACTATGGCTCAGGCACAGAGGTAGCAGCGGGGACGGTGCAAGCTCGAAGCTCCTGGGGACCCCATGAGCCGTGGGGGGAGGGCCTGGTCCTGCCCTCGATGTCTGGAGTGGGGGGAGGCCAGCTCTGCCCCGGCAGGAGGGGGGTTGCTCCATTTGCCCTCAAACTCCTCAAGGGGCCTCCCCCAGTCCCTGCCAGTCCCCACCGTCCCGTCCCCTCTGTCCTCGCAGTGCTGCCTCGCAGCGCGTCCCCCCAGGGCAGCACCATGAGCCACTGCCAGCCCCTCCGAGCTGGGCCCGCAGCAGGGGACAGGAACAGAGGGGCGCTTGCTGCAATAAATAAGGGAGAGGATGGTTCAGCAGGAACATGGTGGAAAGAAGCAGGCAGCAAGCGCCCTAGCCAGGCCAGGTCCTGGAGCAGGGCTAGGGCTGTCCCGCGCCCGGCGCCAGCTCCTCGTCCCTCGGAGAGGTGCCCACGGGGTCCCCGAGGGGGCTGCTGGGGCTCGTCTTCCTGTACAGGGGGCCTTGGTCCACGCTCTCCCTGCGCAGGCCCGCAGCGGGGTCCAGTGGCTCCAAGCGCAGAGCAGGCAGCAGGCCCAGGGTCCTAGGGTCAGCCCTGGCCAGGAAGGTGTCCCCAGCGACATGCCAGAGGCCGCACTGCTCCCACGGCGTCACGTAGCTGGCGCCGCCATTCCGGCCCTCCGCCGCCAGCGCCACATCCTTGGCCCTGGCGCCGCGGGTGCCGGGCTCCTGCTTGGGCAGGGGGATGGCGGGGAGGTGGGCGACGAGGCCGCGGCGGCCTTGGGGCGAGGGGCTGCGGCTGGCGCCCCGCTCACGGCTCGCTGGCCGCAGGATGAGGCCTTGGAACTTGGCCAGGGTCGGGCTTCGGCTCCGGTGCTGCTTCATCTTGCCTGGGCTGGGGCTGCGCGATTTGGAGGCCAGCAGGACAAGGGTGCTGTCATCCTCGTCGGAGCCCTCCTCGGAGCTGCACAGCGAGATCTGCAGGGCGCCCCCCATGAGCGCTGCCGCTGCCAGGGCCTGGCTCGTCCTGCGCACAGCCCCGCTCACCTGGAAGGGCTCCGTGACGCCCACGATGCTGCTGCAGGCGCTGCTGTAGTAGCCGAGGATGTAGTCGCCCCTGCCCTGGGGCAGCGCCTCCTCCGCAAACACCACCTGCAGCCCCGAGGCAGCCCATGGGCACCAAGGCAGGCGCAGGCCCTGCAGCCCCAAACTGGTGCCCGGGACCCCCCGGGCAGCTGTGGGCAGGACCCTGGCACCAGTGCGGGCCGTGGAGGTGTCCTCCCACCACCCACGGCCCCGGGGCGCAGGGGGAGGCCAGGCCGGGGCCCGGGCGCCGCTCACCTGCGCCCACGCCTGCTTCTCCACGCTGCAGTCGTCTTCCTCGCTCCTGGCCCACACATAGGACACGTAGTCTTTAGGATGCCGAAAACCCACCTGCACAAGGGCACACGAGTGAGCTGAAGAGGACACCAGCAGCGAACCCCTCTACAGCGCTTGACCCCAGCTCGGCCCCGGGGCTAGGACACAGCCGAGCCAAACGCGAGCTAAGAGGTCGGGCTGCCTGTCCTGGGAGGTGCAGCGTGACCATGAGCCACGCACAGGGCTCGGGGGACACTTGCACCTACGTGGGGCTAGGGGGAGACCCGGGCACCCCACTCCCCCGGGTGCGTCTGGCCTCAGACCTCATGGACACCAGGGGCTGGGAGGAAGAGGAGGCCCCAGGACGCGACTGCCTTGCGGTTTGGGAGCGGGAGCTTCTCCAAGGGCAGCAGCCCATGGGGAGCCACTGCAGGGAACAGCAGGGTGCCCCACTCCCTCCAGCCCCAGAGGCACTACCTGGTAGAGGCCGATCCAGTCCCAGGAGCTGCGGTGGAAGCCGGTGGCCATCCTGTACCTGACCACCGCCTGCTCGGGCCGGCTCCACTCCTCGGCCACACAGATCTCCACAGCGGGGCTGTCCGCCTTGGAAGCAAACTGCCAGGACCACGCGGGCGTGAGCACAGCCAGCTCGACGCGCCAAGCGAGAGGCACCCGAGAGCCGCACGGCCTCCTGCAGGGCTCCCAAAGCAGGGGATCCTGCTGCCCGCCCTGGACACCCTGCTCCAAACCCGAGCAGGAGGAAGAGCCTCGAGCTCCTCCGCAGAGCCCAGCAGGGCCGCCAGGACGCACCTGCACGGCGAAGACGGCGGCCACGGGCTTGTGGTCGCTCACAGTGTACTCCATGTGGCTGCAGTAGCAGAGCTGGCTCACGGACAGGCCGCCCCGGCCCGGCGGGCACCCGGCGCCTGGGGCCTTGATCTTCCAGAGGATACGGTCCGTCCAGGCTGGCTTGCGCTTCTTGACGCTGTGGGCGCGGAGAGGCAGCTCTCGCGGGGCCGGGGCCTCCACCGCACGCCGCTCGGCACAACCCCCATCCCAGCGTGTCCTGGCCCTGCCTCCATGCCCAGCTCTCCGCAGGCATCCACAGGAACCAGCACCCATCTCGGCTCCTGCACCCGCCGCTTGCAGCCCCGCACAGCTCAAACGCGATCCCCCTACCTGCTGTCGTACTTGTTGGTGCCCACGTCAAACTTGAATGTGGGGGGGAAGTTCAGGGGTCCCTCCTGGAAGCCGCTCAGGACGGGCCAGGTGCTCTTGGCAATGTTCAGCTGAGGGCGAGAGCGAGTCAGGGGGCAACCCGGCCTCGCAGCCGGACTCCACGTGCTGCTGGAGCCCTCCCTGCGCCCAGACGGGCTGCCCCCTTGCTGCCCACCCTGCAGGGCAGGGCACTGCGGGCTGTTCTTGCCATGGGAGCAGCAGGTCTGCAGTCCCGCTGCTCTTCCAGACACGAGGAAGGGATTGCTAGTGGGTGTGCAGGAAAAACACCCCGCGGCGGTGCTGCCCCTTGCCTGGGAAGCTCTCACCCTGTGCATCCCAGAGGTGGCTGGCGACACCATCAGGACATGCCCCGTGACACACGTGGGACCTCCAGTGCATCCCTAGGGACCCACATGGCAGCACAGCAGCTCCCTGGGCTCCCACCTGGTCCTTCTCCCAGAGCTGGCTCAGGATGTTGCTGTCGATGGCGTACTTGACAAAGCGGATGTCGAGGCTCTCGATGCGAAAGTTGAGGTCCCCGAACCAGAACACGAGGCTGGGGATGGAAGGGCGGCGGGTTGGAAGGGCCCGGGCAGCAGGACAGGACACGGCAAGGCCGGGCGGGCGCCGCGGACGCTCGCGGCAGCCGCAATGTAGGTCAGCGCTCAGCCGATAGCTTGGCCGGCCGCCAGACTCGCTTAGGTACGGCCCGAGCGCCAGCCAGCAACCAGGCCACGCTTCCCCGGGCGGGAAGATGAGAGAGGACGGAAATTTCCATCGCATGGCACCTGCGCGCGAGCTGCGCGCACGCGACCGGCCCCTCAGTGGGCTCGAGCGCCAGCATGGCAGGGGCCGCCCCACGCCTGCACGTGCCACCTACCCCTCTGGTGCAGCCATTCCAGGCCACGGGGCAGCCCCATGACTCCGCAGTGTCCATCCCCGGGCTGGCCCCGGGGCCCAGAGCAGGCAGCGAGGGGGGTTACGCACTCGTGGTCCAGGATGCCGTTGGCCGCGCGCCCCTCGAACTGCTGCATGTGCAGGATGGTGGCGAAGTCCTGCTTGCGCTGCTCGGCCTTCTCCAGGTGTGCGGGCAGGTGGCAGTTGAGGAAGCAGACCATGTGGCCGAAGACGGAGAGCCGCACGCTCACGCCGCCCTTGTTGCCCTGCGCCGAGAGGAGCGCGCTGGCTCGCTGGGAACGCGGCCCCCGGCGCAGCGCCCCGCGCCGCACTCACCCAGCAGCCGCCCAGCCCCGTCCTGGTGCAGTCCGTCTGGATGTCCCGCAGGAAGGGCAGGTGCTGGTACTTGGCGAACAGGAGCAGGAACAAGCCCTGCATGCGCACTGTGCTCACCTGCAACGAACACAGGGGCTGACACACAGCCGTGCCAGGACACATGGGTCGCCCCTAGATCTCCAGGGATGTTAGGGCTTATGCAGTGCCCTAGAAGCACCTGGGGGGGCCAAACCAGCCCTAGAACCCACCTCAGGCTTGTTCCCACGTTCACCTCCCACCCTAGTGCAACACGGCAGCAGCTGCAGATGCCCTAAAGCATCACAGGTGAAGCCAAAGGCAGTAGAAAAGGGAGCAGGCTGGCAGGGGTGCTGCAGCATGCTGCTGAGCTGCCCTGCTGGCCCTCAGTTCACTTTCCCGCTGGCTACAGGTTGTCCCTCCAGTCAGTTCTGCTGCTTCCAGCCCTCCCTGGAGCTCCACAGCCCAGCTTGAGCTCCATACCAGGACAAAGGAGAAGGGGCTCAAGACGTCCATGAAGAGCTCGCTCCACTGGTCGGTGAAGAGGGCATCCTTGAGGCGCTTGTTCAACTTGGAGTTGACCTCCTGCAGCCTGGAAGGAGAGGGCAGGGACCCTGCAGGGCTGACACAGGCACAGACCTCGTGCACCCCGCACAGAAGGAGCCTGTGCCCCAGCTGGGATGAGCCCCTGCGCCAGGACGGTGCAGGGCAGCCTCCAGCACAGCTTGGGGGGACACAGCAGCAGTGTCCTTGCTGCGAGCCCAGGACAGGCCCTCCGAGCAGCAACAGTTCAGCCTCACAGGGCTAAGCAACAGCCTGAGCAACAGCCTCCACCCCAGCTGCATGAACGTGTGCCAAGAAGCCAAGTCGCAGCAGGACTCCAGCGCAGGTGCCCGACCCATCCCCGCCACTGAGCTCCCGCAGCAGCAAACAGTTTAAGGAGGCTCCTAGCCCAGCCATAGGCGAGCAGAGGGAAGGAGCCCATCCCGGAGAGGAGCAGAGCCAGGAAGCACCTTGTCCCAGCACCGAGCGCCAGGGCTCGCAGCAGGGACGGGCAGAGACATCCTGGTGGTGGGAGTCGCTCACCCCGACCAGACACCCCACGTGAGGCCGACAGGGAGCCCAGCAGGAGGGACATGTCCGAGCTCCCATTCCCCCTGTTGCCTTCCAGCCCAGCGGAGCCTCCTCTCGGCTGCATCCCGCTTGTCTGTGGAGCCGGAGAGGCTCCAAGCCAGCCCAGGCGGCCTCCAGCTGCCCTCTCCCTGGGATGAGGAGAGGCTCTCGGGCACAGGGCGAGCTCCTCCAGCTCCCGCAGGCCGGGGCAATTCCCGCAGGCTTCGCGGCCACCCGCAAGGGGCCAATTCTCCCCTTTGGCTGGGGCAGCGGCCGCTGCCAGCGCCTCGGAGCTGCCCTGCCAGCAGCCAAGTGCTTCCAGGGGCACAGAGCCAAGTCAGCTGCGAGAGACAAGATCGGTGCCCTTGAGGCTTGCACGGCACCGGCAAAAGCCAGCACGAGAAGGCTCCTCGGGGATGCCGGCCGGGGAGTTAAACCCGCTGCTGGCACGATGCCGAAGGCGGCCGCGCCGGCGGCAAGGGCAGCGCCGGGGTCCGCCGAGCGCCTCCGCGTTTCCTAGGAGGCCATTTCCGCTGCCCGGGCACTGCGGACAGCATCCCCAGTGAGAGGGGCCCTGCCCTGCGCAGCCCCCCGTACCCGATGGCGATCATGTCGGCCTCCTTCGTGGCGCCAGCCTTGAGGTGCAGCAGGGATGTCACGTCGCTGGGGGGCATGGCAGTGCCCACGTTCCAGGTGACCACTGTGATGCTAGGGGGGACAGGGGAGGACAGTGCTGACGGTCGGGCGCAGGAGGGTGCCCTGTGCCCCCCGTCCCCGCGGCCGCCCTGCAGGAACGCCCTCCCAAGAGGTGGCTGCTGCTGAGGTCAGAGGGCAGCCGGGACACCGTGTCCTTAACACACGTGTGAAGGAGACAGGTTGGGGCCTCCGAACCGCTCCAAGGCTGTGCCCTGGTGTGCGACGGCCACGCTGCCCCGGGACAACTCTGGGAACCGGGACATGGAGCCCCCATGTTTGACAGCGGGAGCCCCAAAGCCAGGCGGGCACCAGAGGCACCCAGGGAGTAGGCACACGCCGCAAAGTGGCTCCCTCCGCTCTGCCCCGGCATCACCCGTCGCCCGGGCAGCACCACGCGCGGGTCCCCCCCCCCACGGTGCCGGTGACCCGGGACACCCCCCGGGGCCCCGCTCACCGGAAGGCGCCGTCCGCTGCCGGGCCGGTCGCCCGCGCGCAGCCCTCGTCCGAGCGCGCCTTGGGGAGCGCGGGGGCGCGCGGCGCGGCGGGCGCGAACTCGCTGGAGGCGGCCTTGGGTAGCGCGCGCGGCGCCGCCTCGGCCCACGCCGAGAGCTGCCCGCTCGACTCGGCCTTGGGCAGCGCGGGGAGGGCGCCGCGCCGCGGGGACGGGCCCGGCGAGGGCGCGCGGCGCTCGGGCGCGCCCCGGCGCGCGAGGCCCGCGGCGCCCTCGGGCTGCGCGGCGCCCGGCTCGAGCTGCAGCGCGGCGCGGCCCGGCGGCGCCAGGAGCGCGGCGGGCGGGCGCGCGGCCGCGGGGGGACCCCGCTCCGCGCTGCCGCGACGCGCCCGCTCCATCGGCGGCGCCGCCGGGGCGCCCGCCCGCGCTCACGGTGCGGCGGCCGCGGCCCCCGCGCGTCCCCCTGCCGGTTCCATGGCGGCGGCGACACCCGTGATGTCACCAACCCCCTCCCGCCACCTGCGCGGCCCCTTAAAGGCGCCGCCACCCCTCGTGCACCTGCGGCCGCCCCCCCGCGGCGGCCACGCCCTCTTAGCGGTACGGGGGCGGGGCCTCGCCCTTAGCCCACGCCCCCGGCCTTGGCCACGCCCAAACGGCCGTTGGCCACGCCCCCCTCCGCGCCGTTCCCCCGGCCCTTCCGCGGGGGACGGGGCCGCTGGGGGAGGAGGGTCCGTGCGCGGCTCCCGCGAGAGCGGGCACGTGTGTCCGTGGGCACACTTGTTCGAGCGCACGCGTGTCCGTGCGCACATGTGTCCGTGTGCACCTATGTCCGTGGGGACGCGTTTCTGTGCGCACGTGTGTCACAGCGTACAGGTAGCAGTTTGCACGTGTCAGCGTGCACGCATGTCAGTGTGCATGTGTGTTACCAGGTACAGGTGTCTGTGCATATGTGTGAACGGGTGTCAGTGTGCACGGCTATCAGAGTGCACACGCAACAGGCCCCACTCACTTGGGCGCTGCTGTGTTTTAAATGGGCTTCTGTGCATGGGTGTGTGCATAAGTGAGTGTCCTGGAATCATTATGGTTGGAAAAGACCTTCAAGATCATCCAGTCCAACCATAACCCCCTCTGCACCATCCTGCTAAACCATGACCCCAAATGCAGCATCCACACGTTCATGGCACACTGCCAGCAATGGTGACTCCACCACTGCCCTGGGCAGCTGATCCCAATGCTTCACCACTCCTTCCGTGTGGAAATTTGTGCTAACGCCTAACCTGAACCTCCCCTGGCGCAACATGAGGCCGTTTCCTCTTGTCGTAGCCATAGTTATTCCGGAGAAGAGACCGACCCCGCCTCACTGCAGCCTCCTTCCAGGTAGCTGCGGAGCGATAAGGGCTCCGCGGAGCCTCCTCTTCTGCCCTCTGAACACCCGCAGCTCCCTCAGCCGCTCCTCAGGAGCTCTGTGCTCCAGCCTCGCTGCCCTCCTTTGGACTCGCTCCAGCAGCTCCGTGTCCTTCTTGGAGCGGGGCCCAAAACTGAACACAGGACTCGAGTGCCTGCGCAGCGCCGGGCGCGCGCACACACCTTTGCGCCTCCACACGCGCGTGCACGCAGCCGGCTCGGGGGTGCGCGCGCACGTGCAGGCGCGCGGCGCGTGTGCGCATGCGCGGGTACGTGCGCGCGCGCGGCGCTTGCGCGGAGGGCGACGCGCGCGGCCCGTGACGTGGCGGCGGTGGCGGGATGTGGCGGGCGGCGGCGCTGCTGCTGCTGCTGGCGGCGGCGGGGGGCGAGCCGGACCCGCTCCGTGTGCAGCCCGACCGCGAGAGGCTGCGGGGCCTGGCCCGCGGCAAGGTGGAGGTGAGCGCGGGAGTTGCCGCGCCGGGAGGTGGCGGGCGGTGGCGGGCGGTAACGGCTCTGCTCTGCCCGCAGACCTGCGGCGGGTGACGGCTGAACCGCCTGCCCGAGGTGGGTACGGGCGGCCGGGCCGAGCGGGCCCTGGCAGTGGGAGCCGGGGGCGCCCCGGGGAACGGGGTGGTGGGGGGGGGATCCTCCGGGGGGGCGGGAGGAGCTGATGAGGAGCCACCCGGGGGGGGGGCTCCCAGGACAGGGGCATTGAGGGGGAGATGCCCGAAGGAGGGGGGCAGGGGACCACCCTAGGGAGGAGGGTGCTGGGAGGGGTGTCCAAGGAGGTGGGTGCTGGCGGGGGGGGCAATGCGCTATAGAGGGGGGACGCTGGGGGGGGTGTCCCAAAGAGGGGGGCCCTGAGGGGGACGTCCCAAGGAGGGGGCGCTGGTGGGGGGTGCCAAGGAGGGGTCACTGGAGGGGGGTGTCCCAAGGAGGAGGGCCCGGGGGGGGGCAGTTTCTCAAGGAGGGGGGCCCTGATAGGGGTGTCCCAAGAAGGGGGCGCTGGTGGGGGGGTGCCAAGGAGGGGAGGGCGCTGGGCGGGGGCTGTCCCAAACAAGGAGCCCCTGGGGGGAGGTGTGTCCCAAGGAGGAGGGTGCTGGGGGGGGGATGCTCCATGGAGGGGGTTCCCAGGGAGCTGCCCCAGGAAGGGGGTGCTGGGGGGCCCAGGGGTCACTGCCCCCGGCTGAGCTGTCCTGTGCACCGGCAGGTGAAGGCCTTCGTCACCCAGGACATCCCGCTGTAGTATCCTGCGGCGCAGGGGGCTCCCGGCGGGGTGGGATGGGACAGGGCGGGCGGCCGCGGCGGGGTCCCCGGCTCCGCCGCCTCCTTAGCCCGCCCGCCAGCCACAACCTGGAGATGAAGCATCTGCCCGGCGCCGACCCCGAGCTCGTGCTCCTGAGCCACACGTACGCTGAGCTGCAGGTGAGCGGCTCCGCGGGCAGCGCCGGCGCAGCCAGGGGCGCTGTGACCCCTGGGACAGGCACCGCACACTCCTTTCCGCACAGAGAATCCCCCTGAGCGACATGACGCGGGAGGAGATCAACCAGCTGGTGCAGGAGCTGGGCTTCTACCGCAAGGAGACGCCCGAGGCACCCGTGCCCGAGCGGTTCCAGTCTGCACCCGCCGGCGCCGCGGAGCACCCCGACCTCTAGGCAGCAGGGCAATAGCTGCCGTGCACGGCGGGTGGCGGCGGGCACCAATGCGCAGGAGCGAGGGCTGCATGCCCCGCGCGGGACAGCATGAAACGCTCAGCAGAAAGCCCCGCGTGCTGAGAGTGGATGCGCTGAGTCCTGGCGGGGGGAGCGCCGCCACAGTAAAGCCCTTGCGCACCCCGCGCTGACCGTGTTGTCCTTCTCGTGGGGCGCGCGCAGGCGGTGGGGGACAGCCCTGGGTACATGGGTGCTGCCGGCAAGCAGCACAGGGAGCCCCATGGCCCCCCAGCTGCTCTGCCCGCATGGGCCCCACGCGGGCCCCGCTGTGGCGCGGTCAGAGGTGCAGAGGGGAGGGAGCAGCAGCCAGGCCGAGTTGCTGATGCTGCCCCTGCGCTTGTCCCCATCCGCAAGTGCCAAGGTGTCCCCCTTGCCCATGTCACAGCCGAGCCAGGGCGCCCCCGCTGCTCCCAGCTGGCTCCGTCCGAGGGGACGCGGCTACATCCCGCTGCCGGGCTCTAGCCACGCGAATGGCCGCAGCGCAGGGAAGCGGCCAGCGCCGCAGAGGGAGGCAGAGCCGTGGCCCTGTAGAATAAACCTTTATTGTCTGGCTGGTGCTGGTACACGTGTCAGCGCGGCGTGGGGACCGTGGCGAAGGGGCGGCGGGTGCTGAGCACACAGCGCCCAGGGCCGGGAGGGCAGCGGGGCCCGCGGCCCCCGTGGTGCCTCGGAGTCGTCCCCAGCCGCCGACGTGGCTCCCCGGGCACGTGCGCGCGGTGCCAAGCGGTGTCAGCGCGGTGCCGAGGCGGCACCGAGCAGGCGGGCAGGGCGGCCTCCGCACGCAGCGCGGCTGAGCGGGCGCAGCTGCCGCCGGCAGCCCAGGATGGAGCCCCAAGGAGGCTGCCCGCGCTGCAACCAGCTCCTTGCAAACCAATAACTTAGTAGGAGAGAGGGCAGGGGAGGAGGAGGAGAGCCCGGCAGGCAGTGTCCGGCCCTCAGCTCCGGGCGCTCGACAAGGCCCGCGCGTGGGGTTCCCCCCCTCCCCGGTGCCACCCCCTCGCGTCACTGGCTCCTGCCGCCAGCCCGGGCCGGGCGGCAGCTCCTCGCGCCAGGGCCCTGCGGGGAGAGGGGCAGTGCGGGGCGGGCGGCCGCGGGCCAGGCGGCCTCTAGCACTGGTTCTGCTGCAAGCGCAACTCGTGGCGACGCAGGTGGTTGTAGAGGGACTGCACGTAGGTGAAGACGCACTTGGAGTCCGGCTTCTTGCCCATGATCATCATGTCTTCCACCTCCACCAGGGGCACGCAGTCCACCAGCGTCCTGGGGAGACACAGCCCTTAGCAGGGATCCGCGGCCCCGGCCCCCGGCGCTCACAGAGCGCCGCTCGCTCCTGGTTCCGAGGAGAGCTCGTGGTGGCACCGCTGGGCCAACGCGCTGGCCCCAGCAGGGCTCCTGGCCCTGTCTACTGTCCCCTGTGCACGTTGGCCCCGGCCCACGGAGCGGGGCCTGCCCCGTCCTCCTCCAGCCGCTGCTGCCGCTGGGGCAAACCCCTGCCTGGACGCTGCCTTGCCCATGGGGATGGTGTCGGGGGCTGCTTGGCTGTGGGGCAGGCACGGGGGTCCCAACCACGTCTCCTGCCCCTCATGCTGCCGCCCAACTTTCCCCCCGCTTCCCCTCTGCTCTGCCAGCCTCATCCAAGTCAAGATCCCATTGGAGAGGAGTCCCAGCCGCGGTGCCGCATTCAGCGGGTACTGGCACCGCACGGCCTCGACCACCCCAGAGCCAGGACGTGGCACCTGCCACCCCCAGGTCAAGAGGCCTCGGGGCCACCCCCGTAGGGTCCCAGGTCCCCCCACACAGCCCTGGGCAAAGCAGCCGCCCGAGGGCAGCCGGGCAGCCCCAGCACCAGGGGTGACGCAGGGCACAGCTCCCGGCAGAGCCACACACGGAGCTCAGATCGGCCCGGGCCAGCAGGGCAAAGCCCCAGGGAGCCTCCACTGCGGCTACTGCAAGGGGAAGGTGCCCGCAGGCTCCTGGGTTGTGTTGGTAGTGCCAGGGCTCTGCATTGCAGCCCTGTTCCCAGGGACACGGCCTGAGCGAGGCCGGGCAGGAGCAGCTCCAGGCTGAAGCCGCACGGCAGAGCAGGCAGCGGCGGCCCAGGGCGCCTGCAGGCCGCGCCCGTGGAAGGGGCACGGAGCTGGGCAGGAAACCACCGCCCTGCAGCCTGTAGTCCCTGCCGCAGGCTGCAGAGCCCCCAGCCTGCAGGGCCCCAGTCCTGGCGTCCCGCAAAGCCCCGCGGAGGGGCCTGGCAGGGCCTGGAGGCAGCTTCAGGCCCCGGTGGGGAGTGAGAGCGGCAGCGACACAGGAGGAGGCCAGGCAAGCCCAGCAGGGCCGCCCCACGCCAGGCTCGCTGCTGCCCCTCTCCTCACACCCCACTCGCTGCCCCCAGGGCCAAGGAGGCTGCGGGACCAACGGGCTCTGCACGGGGGCGGCTCTTGCCAGCACCTGCCCCTGCCACACGGGGCTGCCCGTGGGGCCGTGCTCGGCTCACGCAACGCCTTGGTGAGCGGCCTCGTGGCCCCACTGCCCTCAGCGCCCCAGCGAGCGCCCTCAGTGCCCCGGGGAGCGGCCCCACTGCCCTCAGCGCCCCGGCGAGCGGCCGTGCCGCGCTTGGCTCTCGCAGCGCCCTGGCAAGTGGCCCCGTGGCCCCACCGCGCGCAGCGCCCCAGCAAGCGGTCCCACCGCGCTCAGCCCGGCTCACGCAGCGCCCCGGCAAGCGGCCCCGCGCCCCACCGCGCTCAGCCCGGCTCGCGTGCAGCGGCAGAGCGCCCGCAGGCAGCTCCTGTCCTTATAAAGGCACGGCGCAGGGCCGGGCGCACTGGTGCGCGCGGCGCCGGGCCCTGAGGAGGCTCCCGCGCCAGCCGCGATGCCCCTGAAGGCAGGCGCAAACACTCCAGGAGGCAGGACCCGGGCCCTGAGTCACACTTTCCAGGCTCCCCTTTCTTGCCCATATATGAGCAGGCGGCACCTCTGTGCGAGCACCGTCACCCACGCCTGACCCCGCGGCGCAGCGGCCGCGCCGCCCCCCGCCGGGGCCCTGAGGAAGGCAGCAGTGAGCACGAGCGCCAAGGCCGGGGCCTCCCGGGAGGCTGCAGGGGCCGCTCGCCCTCACCCCGCCGCAGCGGGGTCCCACTGCCGAGCACAAGCGGCACCGAAGCAGCGCCCCAGCAGCGGGTGCACCCCCGTCCTGCCGCGCAGCAGCAAGAGAGGAGGCCACGAGTGCCGCCTCTGTCCCCCGCCGCAGAGCTCCACGCTCATCCCCCCTTCCCGCCCGCAGCGTTCCCTGCCGGAGCGAGGCCGAGGCCGCTGCTCCCAACCGCTCCCCTCCATGGCCTCTCCCAGAGCCTGGACCGCCGCGACCCCATCCGCGCGCCGGGGCCTGGCAGCCACCCCCAGCCCCTCTGCCCCGGGCACGGCCAAGCTGCGGGGTGCGGGCAGGCGGGCACGCGGCAGCAGTTCGACAGGAAGGTTCTCACCATCGCTCCCAGGGGTGCAAATAGGCTACGACTTTTTGGTTTTTACCAGCCCCTTCTGGACCAGGCAGCGATAGAATTCCTGAATGTATGTGTACACACACTTCCAATCCGGCTCGCGCATCCGGATCATGTCCTCCACGTCCAGCAACTGCGGACAGTCTGCGTGCTTCCTGGGGCAGGGAAGAGAGAGGGGGAAGCAGTGACCGCAGCCCAGTCGGGGAAGGGGGGGAAGAGAGAAAACAGAGACACGTAGTCAGTGCGCGCTCCGCGGGCAGGCGCTGCGCGGCTCCCACATGCGCCGTGCGCGGTGCGGGCGGGCTGCAGGCGCGCTCGCTCCAAGGCCATTCCGTGAGACTTGGGAGGGGAGGGCTCACAAGCACAGGCGCGAGGGTAGGGCGCGGGGTGAGCAGCGTGGACAGGCGTGAGGTCCAGGGGGGAAGGACAGAACGAGACAGAGGAGGGAGTGACGTGTTCTGGCGCCGGGTGCTTGGGGGGCAGATTCCAGAGCGGAGCGGTACTCTATGGAGCCAGTATAGAGACCGGGCTGGCAGGGCAGGGCATAACCTGACCCTCCTGCCAGCTCCGCTTGGAATTGCATGGCACAGCCCTGGTGCAGGAAGCTCAGGAGAAGACGCTCACAAGAGCTGGAGGAGGAGGAAGGATGAGAGGCCACCTGGCTTCCAGGTTGGAGGGATCGATGGCGCTCTCAGTCCACGCACCGGTCCCAATTAAGGCAAAAGGTATATTAACAGGATCACCAAGACCCAGGCACACGGCCCCCCGTTCCCGCTGCTCCGCTGAACAACCACAGCACCAAGGGAGCTGGCTGGAGCTCCCAGCTCGCGCCACCGCACTGGGCACCAGCCCATGGCACCCGTGGGGACAGGGGACTCCGCAGAAACCCATGTGGCCCTGCTCAGAGGCAGCAGCCAGCCAGGCACGGGAGGAAGGAGGAGCGGACGGGAGGAGAGACAGAAGGAAGGAGAGAGGGCCCAGCCTCCAGCCCTCCAGCTGGACGCACTCCCATCTCTCAGCACCCAGGAAAACCAGAAGCAAAAGGGAAGGGGAAAAGACTCGAGAAGCTGCAACGGTGTCTGAGCCCTTCAGACCGTGAAGGAGGCACCCTGCACGTAGGGACCCGGCCCTGCATCCATCCCTCAGCTCTGGTGGGGCTGTGATCCCATGCTCAATGCACTCAGCTACAGGACAGGAGGCCCTGCACGCAGGAGGCTGCCCTGGCTTTGGGTCTCCAGCTACCCCCGGCCCAACATCTCTGCGCCACACTGGGCTGTGTCGGCCTCCTGGGGCTCGGTAAGGGGAGGCTCCACTCCCTGCAGTGTCTGCCCGGCCCCCAGCCTCAGGGCACAATGCGGGGAGGAGGCGGAGGGGCCACTGAGCCTGGGACAGAGCCGGCGCCGTGCGGGACTGGGCTCCCACCCCAGGCCTGGCATCTCCTCACCCAAGCGGCGAGAGGAAGAGCTGCCCAGGCGCGGGGCGAGGAAGGCCCGTAGCCCATCGGGTGCAGCGGGGGCATTACGTACTCTGCAGAGGAGAAGGCCACCTCGAAGTTGTGGCGGCGGTTCTGGGGCGTGAGCTGGCTGTAGTCAAAAGCCTCGGGGAAGAAGTTGTGCACCAGGGCGCAGAAGGCCATGCCGTCGCTCCAGCTGGACGAGAAGTTCTGGATGTCCACGTGCTGTGGGGCACAAGAGTTGTGTGGAGGGAGAGCAATATGCACACTGTATGATCAATATGTGCAAGTACCCGAGGGGGGGGAAGGCAGGGAGGATGGGGCCAAACTCCTCTCAGCGGTGGCCAGTGACAGGACAAAGGGTAATGGGTACAATTTAAAACACAGGCAGTTCCCTCTCCATGTGAGGAAGAACTTCTTTGCTGTGAGGGCGACAGAGCCCTGGCACAGGCTGCCCAGAGAGGCTGTGGAGGCTCCTTCTCTGGAGATCTTCCAAACCCGCCTGGATGCCATCCTGTGCCCCATGCTCTGGGTGTCCCCGCTGGAGCAGAGGGGATGGACTGGATGATCCCTAGAGGTCCCTTCCAACCTCAACCATTCTGGGATTCTGAGGGACTGGCCCAGCCTGGGCAGGGATGGGGAGAAGGGGCAGCACTCACCTCGTAGCCCCGGGTCTTGGCTCTGCACCAGTCCAGCAACATCTGCTTGATGCTGTTGGCATTGGGGACGCCAAAGCTGGTGGAGCGCTGCACGGCGGCGCGCGACACAGCAGGGTTTGCAGGGCTGTGGGGAAGAGCACCCAGCGTCACCCTGGCACGCGGCGCCCGCCCCGTCGCCCGCGGCTGGGCCCCCCTCACCTGCCGCCCTCCTTCTGCAGCTTCTCCATCATGGCCTTGCGAGCCTGCGAGGTCGACGTCTTGGGCAGGCTCTGAGCCTTCATCAGCTCCTTCTTCTTCTCGGCCTGGCGCCGCTCAAGCGCGGCCAGGCTGCTCTGTCTGGAGGCGCTCTCGTCCTCGCGGTCAAAGATGCTGGAAGAGACACGGGCAAAGCCTCAGCGCCGGCGGGGACACAGCGGGCAGAGGTGCTTGGACTCCTGGGCTCCTTCCCATCCCCAGCCCAGCAGCTCCGAGACGCATTGCTGGGTCCTCCAGCCACCCCCACCTTGTGCTGGGACCCTTGGTGACACCCCTGCGCAGAGCACCACAGCTGGGCAAGGGCATGACCAGAAGAGATTCTTTGGGCGGTCCCTGTGGGCCGGGAGCTGGGGCTCTGCCACTCACCTGCCCATCTTCTTGGAAGAGGAGCTGTAGGATGATTTGGTCTGAACAAACGTGCTGCTGCCATCTGCAAAGAGACAGCGCAGGCACGAGCGGCGTCAGGCAGGAGCAACGCGCCAAGGGCACAGCTGGCACCGAGCCAGCGGTGCCCCGAGGAAGGCAGCACAGAAAGGGAGGCACAAGCTCTTACTGTCTTGTCTCTTCACGTAACTCGACTCCATGGTTGTCGTCCGGGAAGTCTTGGAGCCATCGTCTGCAGGGGAAAGGCAGAGGGGGTCGGTTGGGGCTGGGTGCTCCGGTACCCACGCAGCCTGGCCACCAAGACGGGACCAAGGGAAGCCCCGGAGGCACGGGTGGATGGATGGGCACAGCTGTGTCCCGGCAGGTACGGGGGGACACAGAGGCATGAGCCAGCCCAGGCACCACAGCGGAGAGACCAGCGTGAAGGAGCGGAGGGGCAGAAGGGCCAGCACAGCCCTCAGTCGTGGGTAGCAGCTCCCGGCTGGAGCTGGCAGCACATGTAGGGGCTCGGAGCCCAGCAGGTGACAGGAGAGTGTCCTGAGGAGCACACAAGGCCCCTGCCAGCACAGGCTGGGAGTATGGGTGAGGTGGGAAGGGGCTAGAGCAGATTCTTTAATGCTCAGGCCTGGGGTGAGCTGTGGCAGATCCAAGAAGAGCCCTGCTCCCTCTTGACGCAGAGGGAAGGCGCTAAACCAGGGTCCTGCTGTCTCCAGGTTGCCTCCAGCTGTATCTCCGGTGTATCTGGGTGGGCTTTCTGGGTGCAGCTGCACCCACACCATTCCCTCCCTCCACAGGGAGGGCAGGACAAGGCGCTTGGGTCTTTGGGTTGGCTCCTGCCACACACTGGAGTGACATTGGAAGTACTAGGGCTCCCTGAAGACACCACAGCCAGGCCAGGCCCCAGACAGATGGGAAGGGAGCAGCAGAAACAGGGCAGAGCCTTCGAGAGAGGCTGGAGCCCGCGCGGAGCGGGAGCGCCGAGGCCCTGCCCTTACTCGACTGCACGAGGCGCTCCGTCTTGGTCACGGTGCTGCGGGCCGAGCCGTCGGCCGCCTGGCTGCTCTGCGTGGTCATGGTCTCCGTGTTGTGGCCTGCCCGCCCTGCGCCCGCCTGGCTCCGGAGCTCCTGCAGCTGCTGGTTCCGTTCCCTCTCCCGCTGGTCTGCAACACAGGCACGAGACACGGGCGCCGTTGGGTGACGGACGCCTCTGCGGGCGCAGGGAAGCCCCCGCACTCAGCAGCACCGGCACCGGCCCCGCGGGCAGCTGTTACCTCGCTTGCGCTGCCGCAGCTCCCGCATGGCAGCCCGGATCAGCCGCCGCTCCTCAAAGTCCATCGTTTGATCCAGCTGCGGGAGGACACGGAAGGTAACGTCCTCCGCTGCTTGGGCCTGCTGCCGACCCCAGCACCCCCGCGGGCGCTCTCCCTTCCCCTCGGGAGCGACCCGCTCCACATCCCGCTCCACCCCTCTGGGCACGCCGTGTTACTACCATCTTATCCAGAACATCCTCGTCCTCGATCCTGCTCAGCTCCTCAGCGCTCAGCTTGCTCCTCTTCTCTGGCTCCCTCGCTCGCGCTTTCTCCGTGCCATTGGGCAGCTCCCGTTCCCCGCTCGGTGCTGGGGGCTGCTCCTCCGCCTCCGCTTCCATCTGCAACGAGAGCCCGGCACAGCTGAGCGCCCGTTTGGCTCACACGGGGGTACCCGCCCCGCGCTTGGGTGCGTCTCACTGCGCCTGGGCAGCAGCCCCTGCTCCAGGAGCAGGACAGCCACGGTGAGCACCAGCTGCAGGGTCCCCCCGCAACCCAGCGCAGCCCCCTGGCCCCACAGTGAGGCCATGGGTGCCCAGGCGGTCCAAGCTGGGCTGTGCTGTGCCCGCTGCCTTGCAGCTGGCAAGACCAGTGTGCACCATGAGCGGTGGCAAGGGATTTGAGAGGGAATTAAGGGACTTAGCGGGAAGAAGAGCTTGTGCAGAAGCTCAGGAAGCCTTCCTGTCGTCTCCGCTCCGAAACTAGGCCGGCTCAGCGCCTGCGGGCCCACGGCCAGGGCGCCAAGTCCCTTTCAGCGCGACCCACGAGCAATGCGCGCCAGGCAGCTGGCCAGGCCCAGAATAGGACAACAAAGGGACGAGACAGGAGGTGCCCAGCGCAGGGCCGAAGCTGCCCCTCCGCACAGCTGGCTCCGGCCCGCAGCCCGACACGCGTGCAGGCACCGGCTGCCCCCGCAGCTCGGCCGGGCCCTGCACCCCACGGAGCGGCGCTGGGAACCCGGAGCCAGGTGTCACGGTGGGGGGACGCAGCGAGGCCCGCGGCCGCCCCCGCTGTGTCATGTCGTGTAAGGCGAGCACAGACAGCTGCCCCGCGTGCGGGCGGCCCCATGGGGCAGCCAGCCCTCTGGCTCTGCTCCCCCGCAACACGCAGCCGCGCAGCTGATGCCGGTGCCAGCAGCGCGCCTGCCTGTCCCCAGCTATTGCCGGCCCCGGGCTGTCCTCACGCTCTCCTTGCTCAGCCCGGGGCCGGCTCGGCCGCTCCTGGAGGATCCCAGGCAGGAGCTGGCGTCCCGCAGCGGCCTTGGGTTCCCAGCGGGGACGGGCAGGGGCAGCGCGTCCTGCCGCGGTGCCAGCCAGGCCCCCGCTGCACGCGCGCCTGCCCGCACTCACGAAACTGTCGCTCCGGGAGAGACGCGGGGGTGACGGCTGCCGTGTGCTGGAGAAGGCGGGCGGGTGGGCCACGGGGCTGCCGGGCTCCTCGGTGCCCTCGAAATGGGCGCAGGGGTCCTGCGCCTCCAAGAACAGAGCGCTGATGTCCTCGTGGGCAGGCGGTGCTGGGACGAGTGCGTCGAGGTGGCGGCGCAGGCGCGCCAGCTCGGCGCGCAGCACCACGTGCTGCTCCTGCAGGCCGCGCAGCGCGGGCGCCAGCGACTCCACGCACCGCAGGGCCTCCTCGAGGCGCGCTTGCTGCGCCCGCGCGAAGTCCTGCAGCTCCGCGCGCAGCTCCCGCAGCGCGGCCAGGCCCCGCTCGCACGCACCCGGCCCCCCGCATGGCGCCGGTGGCCGCCAGGGCTCCGCGCAGCAGAGAGCCCCTCGCAGCTGTCACGGCCCTTTATAGGGGCTCCGCGGGCACCACCCTCTGCGCTGGAGGCCGGCGCGGCGCCGCGATTATTCTTATCGCCGTACCGGGGGAGGCCCCGCTGCACAGCGCTGGCCTGGCCACGCGGGGGACAGGGAGGAAGGGCCAAGGGCTGCTGTGGCGAGTGGCAGAGCAGGGTCCTGCTGCAGCCCCACGGAGCACGGTGCCAGCCCCGGGCCGAGCGCCCAGCCCCGGTGAAACACAGCCCTCGCCGTGCGCGACTGCAGCGGCGTGCGAGGACTCCGTGCCTCGGGGCGCACCGGCATCCGTGGGGACACCCGGCTCCCCAGGATGTTTGCAGGACGAGTCTCGCCATCGGTGCCACCCGGGCCACCCCGCCAGGTGGGCGGCTCCTTCCTTGTCTGCCCACGGCCCCTGTGGGCATCGCCCAGGGCCCTGCCTGCAGCGGGACAGACCCCTACCTGTAGGGCTGAGGGCGCCTCCACCTCCTCCTCCTCCTCCCTGCCCGCTTGGCTGCGTGTCCCCAGGGCAGGCAGGTGGCTCTGAGCCCCCTGCCCGCGCACGGCAGCACCACTAATGCCTTAATGAGAGCTGACGGCCCCGGGCCGGGCCTGCCTGAGCGCATTAGTGCGCAGAGGCCGCCCGTGTGCCCGGCCCTTCCCCCTGCGCCGCCCGCGGGAGCCAGCACTGCCCCGCGGCGATCGCGGCCGCCACGCAAAGGGGGAGCGAGTGCGCGGGAGCCGCGCGCGCCTGGCCCTGCACCCCGCAGGGCGCCGCGAGCAGCACCCGCCACGACAGCTGACACTGCCAAGCGCAGCGCGCACCAGCGTGCAATTACCCTAGATGGCCAAGCACAGATAAACGCACCCAGAGCCGCCTGCAGGGCCCCATGCGGCTCCTCTCCCTCGCACTGAGCAGAGGGGCGTTTTTCTCCAGTCGGATCCAAGAACCCTCAGCCCCACCAGGTGGCCGCCCGTCTGCCCACCTCAGGAAAGGACGGGATAAAACAGGATGCTCCAGTGCCGGAGGCCTGGAAGGGGCTGTCCCATGGGCAGATCCATCCCCAGGAGTGGAAGCGCAGGGATGGGGGGCAACAGGCTTCCCCCAAGCGATCCACGAGCAGAGTGGGACCCGGGGAAGAGCCACAGCGGGCTCCCCAGTGCATCCCCAGGCACAGCCTGGTCCCCCTGATGCTCATGTGGCCGGGCACGTGAGTGCCCTGCAGAGCCGCAGGGTGAAATCCCCCCCGTCCCGGGCAGTGGGGGGACCCGGGCAGCCTAACGCGGCTGCTGCCCGCAGGCTCCATGGCGGGTGCGTGCTCACCTTGGTGACATAGCTGGTGCTGGTGGTGTAGGTGCCGGTGCCGGCGGCGCTGGGAATGGTGGTGATGCGGATGGGAGCGCTCCTCAGGCCCAGCGTGAGCTCTGCAGTGGCAGGGAGCAGCGCTCGGGGGCCGCCCCAGAGCAGGGTGCCGGGCCCCGCGCCCGCCGAGGGACGGCGCCCGCCGCCGAGCTGCCTGCCCGCCAGGCGCATCCCGCCACAAGCACGGACCAGCGCTGGGCACGGCCCGCGGCTGCTTTATGAGGGCAGCTCTGCCCCCCGCTGTCACCCCAGCCCTCCCTCTGCCACACAAGGGCACTGCTAGCAGCTCTGCTGCCGGAGCCAAGACCACCCCGGAGCAGCGGGCAGCGCCACGGGGGGCCGCTCCGGGGCATTCCGACCCAATCAGCTCCCAGTGTGAGTGGGTAGAGCCAGGACACGCACGCTGGCAGCAGCAGAGCCGGCGCAGATGGGCCTGCGAGGACACGCGGGGACCATAGGCAAGGCAAGTCTGTGGGGACAGGGCCCCAGCGCGGGGATGGGGACAGCGTTTTGGGCTGGTGGCCTCGTGCTGGGCACACAGGTGCCCTGGGCAGCCTGACGGGTTCTGCCAGCACGTGGGGGCTGCCGGGCAGGAACCCGGCCAGCACCTGCACCCGCGTTCAGCATCCTGGCCACCAGCATCCCGCTCCCATGGGTGCCCTCCTCCCTACTGCTGCCTACATGTCCCACGGGTACCCACCTCTCCCCCACCTCCTGCATGTGCCATGGGTGCCCTCCTCCCCAATGCTGTCTGCATGTCCCTTGGGTGCCTACCTCTTCCCCACCTCCTGCATGTCCCATGGGTGCCCTCCTCCCTGCTGCCTACATGTCCCATGGGTGTCCACCTTCCTGGTGTCGCCCTCCACCTGCTCCTTGGCACCTGCTGGTCCCACTGGTGCCTAGCACCCCGTTGGCTGCCTGCTAGCTGCTAGCACCCAGCACCCACCTGCCTGCCAACGTGCGTCACCCCATGGTGAAGGCCACCTCGCGAGCACCCGGCCGCGCCACCACTGCTGATGGCCACCTCGGCGGAGACACCCAATGCCCCACAGGCACCCGCTGCTCCCCCAGGGACCCACGTTCCCAGCCGGCCGCGCTGGCCCCCACCTGCCCGCTGGTTGCCGGGGGGCCCCACGACGCGGGTGGTGAGGGGTTGCATGCGCCCATCCTTGATCTCGATGGTGAAGCAGGTCTTCATGGCGTCAGCAGCGGCGGGGCGGGCGCCGGCGGGCGGCAGGGCCGGGCGCTGCTCTGCGCCCCCACGGCCGCCCCGCGCGTTTTGTGCGGGAGGCGCCGGGGGCCCCCGTGGCCGCTGGGCGGGCCCGGCCCGCCCCGCTGTGGCGCCAGCAGCAGCAACGGTGCCGCCCGCCCCTTCGGGGCCGCCCGCGCCCGCCGCCCGTCGGCCCTCACTGCGCGCGGGGGCCTCCTGCGCAGCGAAGCGGCGCGCGCGCTCCCTCACCGAGGCGGCGCCGGGCCCTGCGGAGGCAGCACGGGCGCCCTCAGCATCCGCATGCGCCCGCGGGCACCCCACGGCACCGGCACCGCGCTCCCGCTGGCCATGCGGCATCCGCGCGGTGCATGCAGCCTCCCCGGGGTCCCCGTGGTGCATGTGGCCTCCCCAGGGTCCCCCATGGTGCATGCAGCCTCCCCGTGGAGCATGCGGCCTCCCCATGGTGCATGCAGCCTCCCCAGGGCCCGCTGTGGTGCATGCAGCCTCCCCGGGTTCCCGCAGTGCATGTGGCCTCCCCAGGGTCCCCTGTGGTGCTTGCAGCTTCCCTGAGGTCCCCACGGTGCATGTGGCCTGCCCAGGGTCCCCTGTGGTGCATGCAGCCTCCCCGCGGTGCATGCAGCCTCCCTGGCATCCCCCGTGGTGCATGCAGCCACCCAAGGATCCCCCACGGTGTACGCGGCATCCCCCCAGGGCACGTGGCCTCCCGGGGTCCCCTGAGGTGCATGTGGCCTCCCGGGGTCCCCTGCGGTGCACGCGGCTGCTCATGGGGCTCCCGCGGTGCACACGGTCATCCCACGCCGCTGCAGGGCCAGGGCAGGCCATGACGCACACAGCCTCCTCGGGGACCCCCACGGCACACGCAGCCCCCACAGTGTCTGCTCGGGCACACGCAGCCCCCCGGGTGCCCCTCCAGCACCCTTAGCCAGGCTTCCTGCACCTGCAGCTGGGATGGCCCTGGAGGGCAGAGGGAGCAGCAAACCTACCCTCGTCCCTCCAGAGCGTGGCCTCGTGACCAGGGACAGCGGTCACCACGTCCCACGGGCCCTGTGCAGCCTCCCTGGGCAGCGCGGGGCACCCGCGGCAGAGCTGGCACCGCCACCCCCGCAGGGCCTCACCTCCGCGGCCAGTTGGGCGCAGCGGGGATGGCTCCTGCTGCCAGCGGTGAGAGTCGCTGTGCGCCGGGGTCCCCACGTCACGTTGGGCGCCCGCTGCCACGCGGGAGGGGACGGGGCCTTTGCAGGCACGCCAGGAAGGAGCCGGAGGGAGCAGAAGGTGAGAGCGGTGCCGGGCAGCGCTGGGAACACTCCCCACCGTGCACGTCCCCAGGGTCACCCCGCATGGCCAGCAGCATCCCTGGGCTGCCCTCACTGTGTGGGGCAGGGGGAAAGCGCAAGACGGCGCATGGGCAGCGAACAGGCAGCGGAGCCTGGTGCCAAGGTGGCGGCTGGGTGGCAGAGACGGGTGTCACATCAGCTGGGAGTGGGGAGGGGGCTCCACGCGCTGGCTCCCAGGCCAAGGTCCCTGGGGACAGCCCTGTGCCCACGGCCATGGCCGGGCACAGGGGAACTGGGGCACCCGCTGGAGGCTGCAACTTGCCCAGGCCGCTGCCACTCGCCCCAGGGGACACGGTTGGGCGCAGGGACGGCAGCTCCCAGGCAGGAGCCTCTGCAGGAGAAGGGACGGACGTTGCCGGGAGGGCAGCCAGGGGCCGCGGGGGCTGCCCGCCGTGCAGGCAGGCGAGGAGGGACGCGGCAGTGCGGGGCGCCCGGCCAGGCCGCCGCAGCCAGGGGCTGGGGCAGTGCGGTGCGCAGCTCCCAGCCTTATTGGGATGAAGAATGCAAAAGGCTGGAGTTTGGTGTGTGCACGGATTCCCTTTCATGGCCCGGCAGCAGGGCAGGAGCTGGGGGACTTGTAAACACGGAGCCCGGCACCCCGCTCTGCCGGCCCGGGTGGCCAGGGCGGACAGCGCCGCGGCCGGGGAGGGCAGCCCGGGCACCGGCCACAAAAGCCTAGGCCGGACCCTCCCACCGCTCCATCCCGCTCGGCCGCCCACGCGGACACAAGTCCCATCCCCAGGACGCCAGCTTTGCCCTCGCTCTGTTTACCCTGCTGGGGACGTCCCCCACGCGGGGCTGCAGGGACACGGGGCTGCTCTGCCCGCTCAGCAGCAGCAGGCGGCACCAGCCCACAGCACCGGCAGGGCGCCGGGGCCGGCCCAGGCTGAGCCGGCAGCGGGGCCATCCCGAGGGCTCCGCGCGCCGCCCTGGCTCCTTGCCCAGGGCTGCTCTTACCTGCCAGCTTCTGCGCAGGAGGGTCTCCTGGCTGCGCCTGCCCCCTCACGCACATGACAAACTGCAGGGAGGGACGGGGACAGTGCAGTGAGCGGGGAGACCGGCCACACTCCGCACCCAGCCAGGGTGCAGGGCCTCGAGAGTGGCCAGCACAAGCCCTCCCTGAGCAGCCCTGGAGCTGCAGGACCCCCAGGCCACCGTCGCCGTGGCCAGAACTCTGCGGGCGCTCCGGCTGCCCGCTGGCTGCGGGCACGCGGACCCGCTGCTCCCGCGCAGCCGCACTGCGGGTGTCTGTACCTGGCTGGGCTGGCCGAGGGTGCAGGGCGGCCCCGCCGGCGGCTGCTCCGGGCAGGAGCTCTCCCGGCCGCCACGCGGAGCATCCGGCTGCTCCGGCCCGGGGTCTCCTGCGGCACGCGGGCGCTCTGGGCTCTTTTCCTCCCAGGATGTTTGGAAGTGCAGGCCAGCCGGAGCTGCGGGCTCGGAGCGGGGCTGTGCCGGCTCCTTGGGCTCCGGTCCTGCGTCAGGACAGGCCTCGGGGACCTGGTGGAGATCTAGGAGCACAAGGGTCCCCGAGGCGGCATCTACAGGAGAGGGAACAAGCTCCTTGGAGGGAAAGCCTTGGAGCTGCTCGCCCAGCGCTCCCCTCCCGGCGCCCCAGGCAGACGCCCTGCAGTCCCCTCTGTCCTCCCAGCCCTCCCGCAGCACCTTGTCGCGCTCCCCGGCTCTGCTGCAGCCTGGGAAAGCGGGATGGACCCGCACTCACCCTGGGCCACGGGTGCTCCGGGCATGCTCTGCGGCTGGCAGCGCGGCGCCGGGCTCTCCGCGGGAACGGGCTCCTGCTCCGCTGCGTCGCCTCGTGCGGGCTCCTGGGGGCGCGGGCAGTGAGAGCCAGGCCAGCACCACGGGGGCCTACGCCATGTGGGCCGGCCAGACACCCCCAGGCACCAGGCGCATCCTGAAGCACCGCTGCCCGGACTGGGAGGTGGTGCCGCCGGGGCGGCCTCTCCTCGCGCTCCGCAGCTCCAGGCTCAGGGCAGCCAGCGGGATGCGGGGCTCCTGCCCACGGAGCCCTGAGCAGCACGGGAGCTGCTGTGGCAGGAGGAGGCCCAGGCACTGCCTTTGCCCAGCCCGGCGCTCACATCCACCTGTGCCCCCAGGCAGCCCATTTACCACGCTGGTGCCAGGAGCAGGTGGCAAAGACAGTCCCTGCGCAGTGACCGCTGCTTGCCAAGCCCCAAGGAGGCCGCGAGGGCCCCACGGTGCAGGGGAGCACCGAGCGCCAGCCTGTGTCGGCCTGGCCCTGCTGGGGCCACCAGGGAGGGCACAAGGGGCCCCTAGGCTTCCTCTGCCCACGTCCCGTCACAGCACGCTGATGCCCACAGCCTCCTCTCCAAGGGGAGCAAGGGGTCCCGGCAGGAGCCCTGGAGCAGCACGAGCTCCAGCCGCTGCGGTGGCAAGTGCGGAGGTGATGAGGAGACGGGTACTTTTCCACAGGGGAAAGCCAGGTCACCACCAGGGCAGGGTGCCTATTTTAGGGATGCTGCCCCAGGCTTCGGAGGAGCAGATGAGCCAGAGAGGCACGGAGGGCTGCTCGGCAATTACCTGCGAGCCCTGCATAGCCCAGCGGGGAGGCACAGGGGGGTGAAGTAGGGCCACTTGTCCCCCAACAAGCCCCTCGCTGTGGCCCAGGGGAGGCAGAGGGCAAGGGGAGGCAGGTCCTGCCCGGCCGGAGAGCGGCTCCTCCAAGCCCCAGCCAAGGGGCAGGCGGCACCGGGAGCGCGAGCAGCGGCCCCGAGCAGGGCAGGGACATGGCCCCAGGGAGCCACCACAGAGCCCTGTGCCAGCAAGCGCATCCCGCCCTGGCTGCTCCGTGCAGACCCTTCCACCCCCTCGCCCAGCACAAGGGCAGGTACCACCGGCACGGGGCAGCACATCCAGGCAAGGCTTGGACAAGGAGCCAAGCGGAGGAGAGGGACGGCCTGCAGCAAAGGCCCGCGAGCAGCCACTCACCAGGTGTCCGGCTGCTGCCGGCTCCGGAGCAGCCGGCGTGTCGGCATCATCCCCGAGGCTCCCCTCTGCACCCCCGGCCAGGCCAGGCACCTCGTCCTCGCCCCGCCGGCTGCTCTCCCCGCTGCCAGTGCCGCCTCCGTGGCTGTTTGCGGCGGGCTTGGCGGCGCCGTGCTCCCGGCTCCCAGGCAGGGCTGTCCGCGCGTTCTCCCCGCTCCGGCCACTCTCCGTGTGGGCAGCCAGCGCCGGCGGCTCCGCGTCGTTCCTGCGGCTGCTCTGCGCACTCCCCGCCAGCGCCGCAGCTGGGGGCAAGGGGCGAAGGCCGTTCGCGCAGAGCCGACCACGGCCCCGCAGCACTGGCCGGGACGCGGGGGGCTCCTTACCCTCGATTTCCTCAGCTCGCAGCTTGCGGATGGCCGCGCGGATCAGCTTGCGCTCCTCGTACTCGCTGGCTCCCCGCAGCTGCCAGGGAGAGAGCCAGCTGGGACACGAGCTGAACGTCCCCGTCCCGCGCACGCAGGAGCAGCACGAGGCGTCCCACGGGTGCCAGGGTCCGCACGCTGTCCCCCAGCAGGAGTCTCCCTTTGGGCACTGGCCAGGCAAGGGGACACTTACCAGCTTGGTCAGCTCCTCCACATCGGAGATGGTCTCGAGTTGTTGGGATAACGAGGCCAGGGCCTTCTGCTGCTCCTCCTCCAGCTGCTGCGACCTGAAGGGGCCAAGGAGAGCGGCTCGCCGGGACCCAGACCCTGGCATGCCGGGCTCCTCCTGGCATACATCGACATGCGCCCAGGCCGGAGCAGGGGCCCGGCACCCACGACAGGGCGCAGCGTGCTTGGACGCGCTCCCGGCAGGGGGGCCGTGTGCTCACCGCAGCCAGTTCTCCTTGTTGTCCTGCCTGTGGCTGCCGCGCTCTGAGCGGAAGCGCTTGGACGCCAGCGCCTCCTCGTCCCGCTCCAGCTCCTGCCGCTGCAGCTCCCTGATGGCCGAGCGGATGCGGCGCCGCTCGGCCAGGTCCAGCGTCACCTCCAGCTGCAAGCAGAAGAGGAGAGGGGGTTCTGCACCGCTGCAGCACCCACACCGGACCCTTGCCCGGCCCCTGAGGCCGCCCTCCACATGGATGCCGGGCCGGGCTGCCTACGCGCGGCACAAAGGGGCCCTCTGTGCCGCTCTGCCCACCCGTGCCCTCATCCCCCCGGCAGGCAGGATCCTGGCGCTCCATCGATGGGGCGGCCACAACGGCCGCTGGTGCTGCCAGACGGTTCTCGGGGCCATCCCAGAGCGACATCCCCCGCCTCAACGCCCCCAGCCCCGCGAACGTGGCCCGTGCATGCACCCGAGGGCGCTGCCAGGACAGGCCGAGCCACTGGGGCGCCCAAGGGGCCATTTCTCAGGGAACTCATTAAAAATAAAACACCACAACCCAGGGCAGCTGCCGCGTGCGGGGAGACGGGCAGGCTGCAGCAGCAGCCCCGCAGCTCCCGTCCCTGCACGGCGACCGAGCGGGGAGCAAGGGAAGGTCCCACTCGCACTGAGCCGGGCACGGAGGGAAGGTCCTGCTCGCATCCAGCTGGGTGGGAGGGAAGGTCCCACTCGCACCGAGCCGGGCATAGGGGGAAGGTCCCGCTCACACCAAGCCCGGCGCCATTGGGAGTGGGAGCCTCTCCGGAGCGCAGGCCAGGCCAGACCCGTCGCCCCCGGCTCGGAGGGCTCTGCCTGCAGGGAAGCAGCCAGGAATGGGTTCTGCTTCCCCAGGCCCGCTGCAGCAGCACGCCGGGTCTCAGCCCCATGCCCAGGCCCACGGCGTCGCCGGAGCGGGGGCCCTTCAAAGCGCCTGTGTCCACAGGCGCTTCCGAGTACCCTGTGACGTCCCCCCGCCACAGCCCCTATCGCACCGGCCGCAGCCGCTTGTCGCATCCTGTGGCCCTTGGAGCATCTTCCTGCCCAGCAGAAAGAGCCTGGGGGGCTGTGTCCCCGCTGCAGCAGCTCTTTTGAAGTGGGGCTTCCCCCCAAACAGTGGAGCTGGGAAAGCCGGGGGGGAAAGAGGGAGGAGGAGGAGGAAGGAAGGAAACAGCTGGGGAGGCTCCAGACCGGAAACCAAGCGCTCGCCTTTCCCATCCACAATCCTGCTCTGGGGAAGCTCCTGCAAAGAGGGGCTGCGGGTGGCAGGACGGGGACATGGGGACAGGGGAAGGAAGGAGCTAGGCAGCTCCCGCAGGCTCCGCTTCTTGATGCAGGATGCCCGGCTCCAGCGCATGAGGGTCTGCGGGGAGCCGGGAAGAGCTGCCGGCCCAAGCCCCCGACAGCCTCTCTTAAAGGGAGAGAGAGGCCTGGGGCGCTTGGAGGACGAGGAGGAAGGGCGGTGGGTCAGGCTCTCCCGCAGCTGCGGCTTGCGGGCAGACAAGCGCTGCGGAGCCGCTCGGCGGGAGGCCGGGACCCCGCGGGGCGGCCGTCGCGGGGGCACGTGGCAGGGCAGCCGCGGGGCCCGTGGCCTCGTCCCCCGCCAGGGCCACCGCGGCGGAGCCCACGTCAGCACGGGGCCGGGCCGAGGGGAATGAGCGGCTCTGAAGGCGCCGTGGCCACACGGGGCGGGAAATGCGCCGGAAACCACAGCTGGAGCCGGGCTGGGAATGGGGCCGAAGGGCCCACACTGCGGGCGCCCACACCGCGCGGCTCTGTGCGCGAGTGCTGACAATGCCACGGCGGACCCACGGGAGCACTGGCCCCGTCTGGGCGTCCGCCCAGCTCCTCCGGGACGGTCGTCACCAGCGCGGTGCCCGCGCGGCTCCTGGCAGGGCACCCATGGGCGCAACGACGCATTTAGAGCCTGGCCACAGGGGAGCCCTGCCCTGGGGACAGGAGCCAGGCACGTTCCCACGACGGCTCCTCGTCCCAGCATTTCCTGGGAAGAGCTGTCCCACCTGGGCTGGCAAACGGAGGGGACAGCTGGGGGACAGGGGACACGAGGGGGACACAACAGCTCCTCGGGGCAGCCAGGAGGCTGGGCAGGACAAGAGCCCAGACCTGGGAGGCCCCTGGCTCGCGTCCTGCCCTAGGGCTCCCCTGTGCCAGCTCAGCGGGATGGGAGCTGTCCCAAGCACGTGGGGTGGCCAGGGCTACCGGGACCCCCGCAGAGCCCCAGCCCCAGCGCCACCCTCCATGGTCTCACTCCAGGGAAGAGGAGGACGGGAGCGGAGCGGAGGAGCAGGGAGGAAGCAGGGGGAGCGGCAGCAGTTTTCCCTTATATGGGCTAATCCTCTTCCAGCTGCGCGGAGCCAAAAGGCGGCACGGGAGAAAAAAAAAAAGGGGGAGAAAAAGAAATAAACAGCTCCAAGCCCTCGGCGGCCTCGCGTTGTTTCGGAGCGGCTCCCCAGCCAGCCCCACTGGGGGCAGATCTGAGCCCTGGGTGCAGGCAGGGCAGGGGGGTCCACGCCAGCCCCCCACGTGCCCCCATGTAGGCAGGAGTGGAGGGGACGGGTGAGAGCCCAAGCACCAGGGAGGGGGAAGGCTCGAAGTGGGACCCGCACAGGGCTGCTTTCCCCTCCAGCAGCACAACCTGCCGTTTCAGGAGCCGCCGGCCCGGCCCCTGTGGCCGGGAAGCACAGGGCACCTGGACAAGCCAAGGAAGCCGCCAGCCCGGGCAGAGCAGGCAGGAAGGCCTGGACACGACCCAGCGCACCAGGACCCTGTGGCATCGGGCACTGCCCAGCCCAGGGCTCCCCATCAGCCCTGGGCCGGGGGTGGGAGCGGCAGAGCCAGGCGGGCGCCAGTCTCCAGTGGCACCAGGCTGGTCTTGTGGCCGCTGCTGTCACCTCCCTGCCGCACCACGCACCCCAGCGAGCGTCACCTTGGCTCATCCCGGTCCTTCCCCACTCCTCCCACCCAGAGCAGGCTCCCCGGCTGGCCCAGTGGCAGTTCTGGGCAAACAGGACAAGCGCCGGGTGCCCCCCACCGCTGCTACTAGCCACAGAGCAGCCCTTCCGCACAGCCACAAGGAGCCCCAGGGGCTCCTCGGTGCAGCCGCAGCCCTTGTGGCCACGAGGGCGGCTGCGACCGCCACCCTGCAGGCCCTGTCCCGGGACCCAGCGGGCACCACGCACTGACGCGGGCGCAGGGGTGGCCCTGGCTCTGCGTCCCCCTGCTGCCTGGTGCAGCAGCATCCCACTGCTCCCTATCTAAGCCCCCGTGCTCCCCCGTGACCACACGGGCCCCAGGGCTGCAAGCTGCGCCTGGCGCATCCGGACGCTCCGGCCGGCACGTCCCGCACTCCGCTCCACCGGGCTCACGGCGCCCCGACTCTTTCCTGTTCCCACCAGCCAGGCTTCCCCAGCTGACTCAGCTTCCTGCCGTTAACCATTCCCAGCGTCATTCCCAGCGCCCGCCACTGTTTACAGCCAGCCCAGCCTCCGGGGCAGCCAAGCAGAACTCGCGCGGAGGGGACCCGCCGGGGCTGCCCGGGGGCAGGGCAGTGCTCAGGGCAGCGCCGGGCGCTCTGCGGGGGGCTCCCCCGTCCCGCAGAGGCTGAACTGAGCCTCAAGGAAGGTCGCGGCCGGACACCCCGGGTCCCGCTCGGCCGAGTCAGGTCCCAGTGACCCTGGCCGGGCCGGGGAGCCGCAAGGCCGGGACGCGGCCCCCAGGCGCTCCCACGAGCGGCTGAGCCATCCTGCCCCGTCCACGGGCTACGCGGGCAAAGCAGCTCCCGCAGGCGCCCCGCAGTCCCGCCGGGGCTCGACGGCAGCGGGATGCAGAGCGGGGAAGGGCTCCGCTCCCGACCCCGGTCCCGATCCAGTCCTGGACGAAGCGGAAGCCGAGAGCCGAGCCCAGGGAGCACGAGGCGAGCGGGCGGCACCCGCGGCAGGCAGGTAACGGGGCGGGGCGCAGGGGGCACCCAGCGCCGGGCGGGCGATGCCCGGGCCGATGCTGGCGGGCAGCGGGAAGGCCCCGCTCCCTCCATCCCTCGGCGGGGGCGCCCCGGCCCGGCGGCCCCCCCGGCGCTGCCGGTGCTCATGCCACGCTGGCGCGGGGGCCGGCCCGGCCACTCACCAGCTTCCGCAGCGCCGCCTCGTCCATGGCCAGCAGGTTCTCCTGGGACATCGCGCGCTCCGCCGGGGCTCGGCGCGGGGCCCCGCGAGCGGCGCCGCCGCCGGGCGCGAGCAGCGGCCCGCGGAGCGCGGAGCCGCCCCGGGGGGCTCGGCGGGCGCCACAACAAAGCGCGCCCGGGGCTCCGCTCCGCCGGCCGAACCCGCGCCCCGATCCCGATCCCGATCCCGATCCCGATCCGTCCCGCCCCGGCAGTACCGCGGCGCCGCGCGCGCCGCACACCCCGTCCCGCGCGCGGCCCCGCACCGCCCAAGCGCGCGCCGCTCCCATTGGCTCCCACGTGCGGGCCCCGCCCCGGCCCCGCCCCCGGCCCCGCCCCGCCGCCAGGCCCGAGGCCGCGGCGATGGGCGCGGGCTCCGTGGGTGCCGGTACCCCTCGTCCAACCACCCCCCGCGGGGCTCCCGGGGCCGCGCGGGACCCGCCGCGGGCGCCCAGGGCCGAGCGGTGCCGTGGGGCGCCCGGCTGCCCCGCGCCCCCCCGCTGCGGCGGCTCCGCGTATCCCACGCGCCGGCCCTGCGGTGTAGAAGAGGCCGCTGACACATTCCTGCCCCACGCAGCCTGCTCTGTTTTGGTGCCAGCTTTTTGCACCCCCCGCCCCCCCCAATTTGGGGTGTCCACACCCCTCTCAACCCTTCCTTGCTGCCGGCAGGGCTGAGGGGTCCCCTGGCACGGGGGGACATTTCCCTCCCTAGGGCAGGGGTCCACGCTGTTCCCCCTCCTCCGTGTGGAACCGCTTCCAGGAGTGCCGTCCCCAGCCCGGCCCTGCCCCCGGCGGAGGTCAGGGAGGCTCTCGCGTCTCCGCTGCAGAGCAAGGTGGGGACACATCCCTGGCACCTCCTGCGTGCCGCATCCTCCCGACGTGGCATCCCTGGGGTGTGATCCTGCAGGATGGGGTGGGTTCTGCCTCCTCCAGGAGCAGTTTTCCGGGATCAGGGTCACGGGCCCTTATGTGGCCCTACATCCTCACCCATGGGAACTGCTTGCAGTAGCCTCCGGCCTTCTTGGGCCTCTGCCCTCGGAGCCATCCCGCCAGAGCGTGGCTTGGCCCCTGGCCCAGTGCTCGCAGCGCTACCCCTGCGCGACGGGTAGAGTTTCGGGGCCGCTCAGTGTCCCCAGCCTGGGTGACAGTAACTCGAGCCCGACAGCCCTGGGAGGATTTCCTGCCGCCACCGGCCTGGCCCTCAGTTCTCCTTGGCAATGCCTTCTCGGAATCAGCCCAGCTCAGTCCGGACCCCGCGTGAGCCTGAAGCAAGGCCAAGACCCGGCGCCAGGGCAGAGGCTGGGTCCCGTCGAGGCCAAAATCCCTCCTGGGCTTGCAGCAAGCGCGGTCGGAGCGCAGCCACGTGGCAGCGGCATGGACAGAGCCGGCGCAGCCACCCGAAGCGCCACACGCTGTCAACTCCTGCCTTGCCGGATGGGGTTGAAGCCCAGCCGCTTCTCCAGGCGTTTCAGGCCACCTCTGCCGCAGGGGAAGGACCAGGGTCCCCCCGGAAGGGATTCGGCAGAGGCTCCGAGGCCCCTTGGGTCCCTCTGGCGCTGCAAGTGATGCTAGGGAGCAGTAAGGTGGCCTCACAGCCGGGTGCAGGGAGCCCTGCCTGCCGCAGACAGGACGCGGCCGCACGAGGCCATCAGAAAGGCCGTGGGGCACAGGGAATCCAGCCTCCCGCAGCCTCCTGGCCTGTCCTGATGGTCACAGACGTGGGGACACAATGGGGACACGACACTCTGGGCTGCGGCGCAGGCTCCTAGGCGGGACGAGCTCCTCTTCCCTGCCGGAAGCAGCTCCCTCCCTGCTCTCCCAACACTGCCCACTTGCCTGGCTGCTGGCCCAGCCAGTGCTGCCGCTGCTCCGGCTGCCTCCCGGGCGGGACGCGGCACGTGGGAGCTTCCCTGAGCTCATCTCCTGCTCCTGGGCACACCTGCCGCCCACGGGCGCCAGGTCACCGCCGCTCCACGGAGGCCCTTCTGCTCCTGGAGCTGGCCAGTCCCAGGGGCAGCATCCACTGCATCCCGCGAACTGCACCCACTTGGCCCCGTCCCGTGGCACAAGCCACCTTGGGAGGGCAGATGGGCCAGGTGCCCCTTCCCAGGGGACCATCTCCCCTGCTCCCCTTGGATCTGCTCCCCTGGATCTGTGCAGGCACTCCAGCTTGCCGGGCAGGAGCTGGCACCTCCTCCCTGCGTCACGCTGATGTTCCCAGGCCCTTGGTGACACATGTGGCTGTGTGGTCCTTGTAGGCCCTTCCCCAGAAAGAGGCTCTGGCTTGTGGGATACAGAGGGCTCCTGTGGATACAGAGGGAATGTTCCCTTGGGAACGTTGCTCTCCTGCCCCGGGAAGCTGGGCATGTTTATTTTGCCTTCTTGAGCAAACACCTGCACGTTAAAGTTTGTGTGGCTAAAAGCAACCTGGCCATCATCACTGGAGCACTGCCTGCGCGGCGTCTCCACCAGGCTGGGGAGAAACAAAACAGCTTCGGGTAAAGGAGGAAGAGGAGGCCACGCCTGGAGCGCTGGGGAAGTTCTGGGCTCCCAGGACAAGAGGGATGTGGAGCTTCCAGAGAGGGGCCAGCGGAGAGCAGCGGAGATGATGGACTGGAGCATCTTTTGTATGAGGAAGGACTGAGCGAGCTGGGAGAAGAGAAGGCTGAGAGGGACCTAATCAACATGTTCAAGGGATCTGAAGGGAGAGTGTAGAGAGGATGGGGCCAGGCTCTTGGTGGTGGCCAGTGACAGGACAAGGGGTAATAGGTACAAGCTGAACCCCAGGCAGTTCATCTCCATGTGAGGAAGAACTTGTTTGCTGTGAGGGTGCCAGGGCCCTGGCACAGGCTGCCCAGAGAGGCTGTGGAGTCTCCTTCTCTGGAGATCTTCCAAACCCGCCTGGATGCCACCCTGTGCCCCATGCTCTGGCTGTCCCTGCTGGAGCAGGGGGTTGGACTCGATGATCCCCAAAGGTTCCGACCTCAGCTCTTCCGTGACTCTGTAGAAGAGAGGCCATGTGGGGACAGGTCAGAGCCCATGAGACTGCCCTGTGCACTGCCCAGCTCAGCGCTCGCGGGGATCTCCTGGGCCTGCAGCAGGACGGGGAACAACCCTGACCTCTGCCAGGGCATCTGCCAGGAAACCCGGAGCTTAGCTCACTCCAGAGCCAAGCCACACGTCGGTGCGTTGTTTGTGGACGCCACGCGCCCGTGTCACTGTCCCTGTGATGCTGTGCCCGGCAGAGGGTCTGGCTCCCCTCGGCGCGGCAATCGCCAGCGCAGGGCCGCATTCCAGCCGGGATGGGCCTGTCCTCGTGGGTGGCACCGCAGGCCCCGCTGCACCGCGGCCTCCTGCCCTCCCAGCAGCATTGCAGCAGCCACAGGCTCTTCATCTCTTTCATCCCGTAAAACTTTTGAAGATTAGGGTCTGTTTTGATCATTTCCTTCCTTCTCCACTGGGACAGCTGGGAGGAACCAGGAGGACTCGGCGCTGTATTCCAGAGCTCATGCATGTTTGTCCTGGTCGTTCCTTTGTGGAAGCCACTCTCCCATCCATGTCCCTTCCATAGCACGAGCTGTGGCCCCTGGTGCTATCTGAGCCTTGTGGGGCAGACACTGGGGGTAGCTGCACTTTTTGGCAATGTGCCATCGCCTGTGCGCAAACATCAAATGTTTTCCTAAATGTTTTCCATAATAAATCTTTCTCTTGATACTGTTCTTCTCCACCATTTTTGCAGCTCTTTCATAGGCTTTCTTCTGAGGCATCGCTGACTTGACATCCTCCTTCTACTCCCTTCTTACTCAATGCAAAATAAAATATGGAAGTGGTGGGTTGCAGAAGAACCTCTGGGTGATACACGGAGCTTCAGTATTACGCCCATGTTGGCTTGTACACAAGAAGATGCAAGCAAGGTCGTGGCAGCCACGGCTGTGCTGTGCTCCTCGCCACCCTGATCCGGGCGGGAATGCCGAGCTCCCGGGATCGCCAAGCTCCTCTTTGGGCTGCAGCAGCTCAGACACGACACAGTGGCCTGCGGAAAGCCCTGGGGGACTGTCCCCTCTTGTTCTCACACACCATCTTCTCATCCTCCACTTTCTCCATGGAAAAGATTGTCCCATCAAGAGCTATTTCTGAGGATTAAGCAGGGATGAATTCTCTTTTTTTCCCCCTTGCTGTTACAGGACTCGGATTAAGGCTGCAGTTACATGTAAACAGAGTGGAGTGCAGGGACGGCCTCGTTGTGCCTGGAGCATTGTCTGTGCAGCCACAAAGCAGCAAATCTCTGAAGTGGGGGAAGGAAGTTCTGCCTTAGAGCAAAATATTTAGATTTTGCGGAATATTGGCCAATTACAATATTTTTCTTCAAATAAAACATTTGTAAGAACACAGAAATAAATATTTGAAAACGTAATATACCAAGGTCCTGAGTCATTTCTGATGCAGAAGCTTTCTCCCGTTCTCAGGCAGCTTCCCCATTTAGGGTTGGGAATGAGGACGGCAGCTGGTGGCACTGAGGCGCACGGGCAGGTCCTGGGGCTGCAGCGAGCGCGGGAGCAAATCTGGCAAGGGAACGCCTGGTATGCCAAGGACACACCATGCCGGGACAGGAGGAGATGGCCTGGAACGTGGCTGGTGACGGATGGGGAGAGGCAGGGGTGACCCAGCTGCCCGGCCCTCTGGCACAGCCCGCATGGCTGCGGCCTTTGAAGGAATGCGGAGGGAAGGAGCGAGGCGATTCCGCAGCTGTCCTCATCCTGCAGCACCCCCGGGTGCTCCTGCCATGACCAGGTCCAAGCGCACGTAGGGGCCTGCGGAGGCACCACACACTGCAGCTTCCACGGGCAGCGGGAGGGAAAGGACAGAGAGAAAAGGCCTTCTCCTTTCTTCTGTTCTCTGTTCTCTTCTCCTCTTGCTCTTTCCCCTCCTCTCTGGCAGTGCTCTGTTCTGGAAGCCCAGCTCTCAGCTCGCCCTCATTCCCCTCTTGCTGGAGCCCAGAGCACCTTTCCCTGCAGGACAGGCACTACCAAGGCCAGGCCTCGGGCCATCCGCCACAGGCTCTGGACATCGGGTCTGGCTGAGCAGACTTTGCCTTCTCCGTGCTGACCTCCCACTTCCGGAGAGCTGTGAGGATGGTGGAAATGGGGCACAGATCTCTCACTGTCACACACACCAGCGTTGCTATCCGTAGGCACCTTGCAGGGGACACAGAATGCCCTCGTGTCCAATCAGCTTCCAACCTCGGCTGCTGGAATCTGGAGAGTGAGGCCGAGCAGGGAACAGGCAAACACGATGTGTGGCACAGAGAGCACCAGCAGAAAACAGAGATGCTTGGAATGGGCGAGCAGACAGACAGACTGGCAGGGTTCAAAGGAAAGGGAAAGACCCTGGGAAGAAGGGGGAGGAGGCCGTGGGCCTCTCCCAGCAGGTTCGTTGTGCTGCTCCTGGCCATGCTAGCTTTCTGGGCCTGGCATCTCTTCCCACCCTCCCATTTAAACAACCCCTGGTTTTTCTCATTTCTCGCAGGGTCAAGCACTGCTACTTTCAGTCCTGCTGCACGTGCTGGGCGATCTCAGCTGGCCAGCATCGCTCTCCGGGCCCTGGGCACTCCCCGGCCAGGGCAGGGCCCGCGTCCCAGTCGCCTCTTCAGCAGCTCCCTTTCTCGGGGCAGCCTCCTCTTGCCCGTCCACTGCTCCGCCTGCACCTTCTCTCTCTGGCACCCCTCGGGAAAAGCCCAGGCCAGGGCTGGCCAGCAAGCTGCACCTTGCAGCAATCTCCTCAATGCTGGTGCCGTCCTGCAGGGCTCCACCTCCGTCTTGCTCATTTGGATGCATTACACAAGTGTGGGGACATCCCCGGAGTTCCTGCAGGAGACCCTGCATAGGATCGCAGGGCTGCCGAGGCCTCGCTAGCACGCCGGAGCCACGACTGCTTTCTCTTGATCTTCTCTCAAAGATCCTCCTCTCCTGCCTCCCCCTGTGACTGCAGGAAAGATCTTCACAACAAGAAGTAACTTCAGGGCGAAGCTGATGGGAAACAGACAAGAGCCACCTCCCCTGGCTTTGCTCTGCTTTGTGTCCCGACACCGCAGTCGCTTTTTGGTGGAGTCTTCTCATGCCTCATATGCCCCTCGCTCCCCGCTGGCCTCAGCACAGCCACATGCCCGAGCAGCTCCCGCGGCTCTGTGGATCCTCTCCCAGCGGCTGAGCCCATGCCGTGCGTGGGGCTGTCGGCTCCCCACAGCGCGGAGGGGACTGCAGGGACATCCCGCCTGGATCCAAGCCTCGCCAGCAGCAGCGGGACGCATCCCGCCAAGCCTCTTCTACCTCCATCTCAGGCTCGGGGGGATGAACGTGTTCAGAGGGGACTTCGCTCACTGCAGCGCTCACAGCACACAAAACTCTCCCTATCCATCGACAGCCAGCACGGAAAGAGGCTTTGATGAGAAGAGCCTGCAGAGTCTCCCCAAACATCTCCACGTTAGCTGTGCCCACACGGCAACGCGTTCTGCATGCGCAGCACAGCCCGGACGGCTGGATGCTGCTTCCAGGCGCAACAATCCTCGGAGGTTTCACGAACTTGTCCCCACAGGAGCGTGTTCTCAGCGGCTCACAGGCCTGCCAGGCTGGAATCACTTGCCCCATCCATATTAGGCAGGTCTGCCAGGGCCGCTCGGAGTGACGTGCTAAATCAAACAAGAAACAACAGGTTACACAGTCCACATGGTGCAGAAAAGGAGATAAGGGAAAACGTCTTTATTTACTCATGAACAAAAGGCATTTCACTAATTGGCCACTTGGCTAAGAAGCCCGCGAACCTTTTCATTTCAGTAAAGGCCACGGAATATTTCCACCAGCCACTTCTTGGAAAGAAGGAGGTCTCAGGCTCGGGAGGGGACTCTGGCAGGTTCTGCTGCACGCCCCCCTCTCCTCACATCAGGGCATCTCCCTACTCTTCCCCTTTCCACTCTTCTGCCAACTGTTTCCATCTACACACTCCTTTGTGACAGTCAGTGTCTTCCTGAACACAGAACCTATACCAGTATTTTCCAATGGGGGAACACAACCACCCACCATAAACGCACAGGCCAGACGAGTTCACCATTGCCCAAGTCACTTGTTGAGATGGTTACACGCACCATGGCAAGCTCTGGTGTCTTCCACTGCCACAAGTGCCTCTCGAGGGTGATTCCGATGCCCACATTTTATTTTACGCACCTGTGGAAGAGACCTACGAGCAGGGGCAGCCGGACTCACTCTACGTGCTCATGCAGCAGAGCTGCAGAGAGCCACCTTCCCAGGAGCTTGGGAACAGGACGGGAGCTGAGAAGAGGAACTGAAGCGCCTCACTTTATGCACTGCCCAAATTCCTTCAAATTTGGGATCCTTAGCTCAGATTTTTGTTCTCCGAGATGCAGGAAAAGCAACCATGCTGTTTTAAAGGCCACTTCCGGAGGAGGATCTGAGACGCTTTTCCACCGGGTGATTCAAGCATTAGCAGAACAGCTCTGGCCCTGGAGACTCCACTTTTCTGCCTGTGGTTCAGTTGGGGATGAAACCTGCGCCACAGGCAAGGAGGACACCCTGCTCTGCTCAGTCTCCTTGGAATTCAGGATGAATCAAAGCATTCAGGGAAGAACGTTCGTGACCCCCTCTTTATTAATCTACTTTAGTCAATGGGAGCAGATCCATCAGCTTCTTCCTGACTTCGCAGGCCCTTCACCACCATGAGCTGCTGCCAGCGGCAGGCTCGGAGGGGCTGCTCACCCTGAGCGTGCCGCAAGCCGAGACGGCGTCTGGATGGGATTCCAGCCCTGCTGAGACCTTCCAGGACCACACGCAGGTGCCTCGAGGCTCTATGACCCCCGTGTGGCGCTCAGGTCCCGCTTCGGGCACCGCAAGGAGCCTCTCCCACTCTGATGTGGGCGCCTGGGATTCACCCCAGATCAAACCCAGCGCTGGCCGATGCTCCGCGCAGCCATGGGGGAACAGGGGGGTGGCAGAGGGGCAGGACCGGCCACCACAACCCCTCAGCAACTGCCTGCAGCCTGCGGGCACCCTTTCCCCCACGCTTCCCCCTATTTTGCTCCCATTCCCCGCCATTTTCCCCTCATTTCAGCAGAGCCCCGAAAGCAGCAGCAGGGCCAGACTGGATCAGACCGGATCAAAACGGATCAGAGCGGATCAAACCGGATCGGACCGGACGGTCCCCGCCCACCGCGCGGGCGCCGCGCGCGCGCCCCCCCCCCCCCGCCCCGATGGCCCCGCCCCCCGGCGCCTCCCGAGGGATGCTGCGCGCGCCGCACTCACCCGCGCCCCTCGCGCGCCCCGCGCGCCCGTCACGTGGCGGCCGCCGGTCACGCGGCGCGCGTGGCCCAATGGGCGGCGGGCGCGCAGGCCCCGCCCCGCGCGGGAGGCGGGGGAGGGCGGCGGCGGCGGCGCGGGCGGGCGCCGCACACAAAGCGCGGCCGGCGCGGGCGGGCGAGCGGGCGGTGCTGCGGGGTCCCGGCGGGTCCCGCCGCCGCCGTGGGACGGGGCGGGAAGCGGAGTGGGGGGGGCGGGGGAAGGGGAAGCTCTTGAGGGCGCTGGGCGCGGCCGGCGCCGCCCGTGCCGCCATGGCCTTTGCTAATTACAGCAGCCTGAACCGGGCGCAGCTCACCTTCGAGTACCTGCACACCAACTCGTGAGTACCGGGCCGCGCGCCGGGGGGGCGGGGGGGCGGCCCCTGTGCTGCTCCCGCCCGGCCGGGCTGCGTGGTGGAGGCTCCCGGGGACCCCCGGCCTCCCCTTGCTCAGGCCCCACGCACGGCACCTCGAACGGGAGCGTGGAGCCGCCGCCACCGCAGGATCCTGCAGAATGAGGCCTCTGTGGAAGAGGCGGTGTTCTGGCTGCTCGAGCTTCAGCCACTTGGGAATGCCCATCGAGCCATGGAAGTGTCCCTGTGAGACAAGTGCCTGCCGAGCCCCCGTCCTGCCATGCATGGAGGAGCTTCGGGAAGCGGCCTGTTCCCGAGGAGCGGGGCCCGAGGCCCAGGGCATGCTGCTTCCCTTCCATCGCCTGGAAACCAGTACCTGCCATGGCATTGTCCTTAACATCTCTTGGAAGACTGACTCTTGCTTCCTTCACGGATAGGAGAGCAGAAAGTGCTGCCATATCCCCACACGTTCGGGGGCGACTCAGGAGGACGCAGTGCAGCGGCCGGCAGCAGCACCCAGCTCGGTTTTGGTGTGGAGCTGCCGTGTTTTTGCTGGCAGTGCAGAGCTCGGCTGCGAGAGCGCCTGGGCTGCCGGATCTCACATCCTTTCTTATGGCAGGAGCATTGTGCTCCATTTCCCTCCACTGTGAGGAAACCCAAGTTTTTGCACAGGAGAAGGAAACTGATGACAGCCTGATGTCACCCGTGGCTCTGCTATCCGCTGCCTTTGCCCCTGGCTTAGCCTGCAGTAGTTGCTTACGAAGTCCACAGGCTGGTGCCCGAAGACAACAGGCAACACAGAACTGCTGGTGCTTCCTTGATAAAATGCTCCTCGGCAGGTGCTTTTATGGATGGAAAAAATATGAAAAAAATAACTGTGTGGCAAAACTGTCAGCAGTGCTGTGCTCTGCAGGCCATGGGAATCCAGGCTCTGCTCACAAGACGAGAGCTAAGGCCTGTGCTGCACAAGTCTCGCCTTCTGTGACTGCTGTAGTTGCTTTCCTAAAGCATCAAAATCATCTTGTGCTGCCGCCATAGTCTCTAGACAGTTCATGCTGTGGATTTAGCAAAGTGGAAGCGCACTGAGTTTGTTAGGAAGGGTTATAGGTCAATAGGAGTAGGTATCGGCCGGTGTCAGGACACTCGATCCACTGTGAGTGAAGAGTGGGATTGCAGGGAGCACTGCCTAATCACAGGTTCCCTGGGAAGAACAACAATGGCAAGGAATGGAAACGGTGGAAATATGTTTAACAAGTTTGTGTGCAGGGGAACAAAACAGCCCCCTCAGGATTCCTGGTTGTCTTTCAGCTGGTGTTCTCCTGCCATGGTATCCTGAGAAGTCCTGGGCTGACCTCAGTGATAAAGGTGCTCCCATGGTCAAGGAGCTTAAGCTGCAGCGGACCATCAGCCTCCCAGCTGTGGAGCTGTGCAAGGAAACCCTGATTGACTTTTGCTCCGTTTCTAGGTTCTCAAAGCAAAGAAAAAATAGAATGCACTTGACACAGACTAAAATCTAGAGAGCTTTTCAAAGGCTGTTTTCATGGTCCCCACACTTCAGGGCTTGTAGCTGATTTTTAGGATAGCTTAACACTTCCATGCCTGGTGGCAGGTTTCAGTATGTTTGCTTGAATGACTTCAATTAGTCCCCCCCCCCCCCCCCCCCCGCCTCCTGCTTTTCTCTAGTGCCACAGATATTCATCCAAATGCTCTTATGAAACTTGGAGTACTTGAGCTGTGAAGGTCCTTTTGGCTTTTACAATAAAGAAGTCCCATGTAAGCGCATGAACATTACAGGTCTGTTCTTTTGGAGGCTTCTCAAAGCTGCCTGTGTGGAGGCTGTTTTTTTCCCTTAAAAAAACGAAATGCTGCTACTTTAAAAACACTTCTGAAGTCATTTATTGAGACTTGTACAAACGACTGGGGGTCTCTGGACCCAACTGACACCTTTTTAAGTATATTTAAGGCATAATTAAAGGTGCATATTGAAACTTGAGTACCGATACTGTTGTCCGAGAGCGGTGCCCAGGGAGGAGTTAGGGTGTGATTGAGCTCCGCGTTCCCGCTGCAGTCGGGGTTGTCCCATTACCCACAGCTGGCGCAGGAGGACTCCACGTAAACGACAGGGCTCCCGAGCAGCTCGGCAGTGACCTCAGGGAATAACGACCGTGATGATGATGATGAACTCCTAGCCTCCGAGCACTGGCCCACGCTCTGCTCTTTTTTCTGTGCGTGTTTCCTGACCTGGCCTGCGAAGTTAAAATACAACTGCAAGAGAAGAGCTCTTGTTTGTGACGCGGATGCCAAGTTCCTAGCTTAATTATTTTGCCAGATGTGGCATCTTTGAGAACAAAGATAAAGTCTTCTGTCTCTCATTAGTAGTTAGGTACTCGTCTGACTTTGTAGGATTAGGAGTCCAGCAGGGTTCAGGCAGAGGCATCTTCTCAGAAGCACTCGCAAAATAAACCTCTCGGGAGCCTGGAAAATGCTGCTCCCCGGGGCTCGCAGAAACGTTCTGTGTTCTCTGGAGGTGTCCGGCTTGACCTCCTGCACCAGGATTTGGGTATGTGCTTTGGCAGCGTTCAACTCCCCTGGTCTGTTTTCCTTTGTCAAGCTCGGACTCTGGCACAGAGCTGCCTTGAATGAAACACAAAAAAGGAGGAGGCTTCCGGGCCTGTCCATGTCTGCTAAGAGGAGCTGTCACCAATTCCGCGGATTCCTCTTTCCATTTTCCCTGCGTGTGTTTCGCTACACCAGCAATGTGATCAGCAAGTTTGATCTCCGGTGCTCCTGCTGCCTCGGGTTAATGCAGCCTTGGGCGCCGGGCTGGCTCCCAGTGAGGGGGCTCCAGGCTTTGTGCGAGCACCGGTGGGCTCCGTTTCACCCTCAGCTGGTGCTTTGGGAGCTGCCCTGTGTGGGATTAAACCCCGGGCTTTCCCACAGAGGCGAGGGGACCTGTCACTGCTCAGGACGCGCGTTTGGTGTCTTGCTCATCTGCGATGGTGCGAAGGCAGCAGCGTGGGTTCAGTTATAGCTGAACAGGTCAAATCATGCCGACCACTGCGTGCGGCCTCTGGTTTGATATTCGCTAGGTAATTTGGGACTCTCTGGGTCAGGTGTTGAAGATAATGTATTTTATGTGGTGTATTTGTAGTGTATTTGTATCTAGCAGTGGTAAAGAGCTGGACTCAGTTTCACTTGCTTTCAGCAAGGTCTGTCTTGGCCTGTGTCAGCACGAGGGGTTCCAGGGTTGAGAGCTGTCCAGGTTGAGTGGGGTGCCCTTCTGGGTGGAAATTACTTTGTTCCAGCCTCTTTCTGTAGGCACTGCTCTGTGTAACTCATCTGCATCTTTCCCTTCTTTTGAAGCATTCCTTAAATTGCAGTGCAGTTTCCTAATGACGCAAGTTAGTTGCTAACGAAGCTCAGTCACTAGTGCTGAAACATCTTGGCTTGTGGCTTTTTGTGATGGGGTTACTTTCTAAATAAACTTCAGGGATGCAGAACTACAGAGTGCTCCTGAGCTAATACTTGAGATCTGAGGCCAGGAAGGTGTGTGGAAATGTGGGAGCAGCAGCTTGGAGCTTCTGGAAGCGCTTTGATGGCTCTGCTCAGGAGGAAAATACTCTTCAAAACAGATCTGCCCTCAGGCTCTCATCTCTGCTCATTGGCAAGTGGAAGCTTGCAGAGAAAAGCTGGTTTTCATGGCTGCAGGGATACCTTTGAAATTTGGTTTGCCTCATTCTGCCGAGAGCTGCGTTACTGCCGTGGATGTGAATGTTCACCCGGTCGGTGCTGGCACTGTGGACAGCCGGGTGCTTCGCGTGTGGAAGGGCCTTCGTCTCTGTTCCAGAGCTGCAGGTCTGAACCGAACAACCAAACAACGCTCTGTGCTGGCCCCTCTGTGAGCAGCAACAAAGCAGGGTTTATCTGAGGAGGTTTCACACCAGCTGAAGCGGGCAGATAGAACAGCAACTTCTGAGCATTCAATCTCTTGATAAAGTGTCCTGGAGGAGCAGCCAGTTCCATTAAAATATATATATCCCAGTTGATCAAATTACTGGATTTGGTGAGAACAGACAGTTCTCAGATCCTGCAGCTGCAGTTAATATGAGGATGGATATAAGGGTATGGTCCATCTGCATTTGAAATAGTTGTTACGGTTGGAATCTCTGCCAATGAACTGGGTGTACGACAGGTTCTGTTTGGTGTCGGGGGACGTCAGAAGATCCCGGTAGCTCTTTCAGGTTTCCATGCTGTGCATCTCCCGTCGAGGTTAGGCACATGCCTAATGTCAGTGCTCATGGAGCCTGGAAGCTAACCACTGTTTTCAAGCCTGTGGCAAACGGGGATTAAGGAGCGTGGCCTCGCACTGGGTAGCCGATGTGATACAGGGGGAGCAGCCGATCTCTTGGTGGCTTTGGGAACGTGTGTAGCTGCAGGGGACGTCCCGCAGCTCCAGGGATTTCAGGAATGGCTCCGGTGCTGTGCGAGGGTGTTGGAGAGCTGCACCTTGCACGCACTGCTCATCCGCCGTGTTCTGGTAGATGCGCCGTTGAGGTGTCACCAGGCGGCCTACTGAGGAGTAATTAAGGTTTTATATGAATTGTTGACTGGTTCATAGGCTTCCACTCAATAATGTTCTTAATACCTGTTAATGAGGCCCTTGTTGACCACAAGGTGTTTCCTCAGCAGCAGGTTGGCCGAACGTGACCGGGCAGCCTTTCTGCTAGGGCCCTGCCTCCAGGGAGCAGGCGAGCGGAGCAGCCCCGTGTCGGTGGTGGCCGTGGTGCCGCAGACGCGGATCAGGGAATGTTGCTCAAAAGGCTGCGGAGGTTGTTGTGTACGTCGGGCCCGCTCGGCGCTGCGGTGACCGCGCTGTGTCTGTGCTTCGTTTCAGGACTACTCACGAGTTCCTGTTCGGGGCCCTTGCTGAGCTGGTGGATAACGCCAGGTACGTCCCGGAGCCGCTTCCCGCAGCACGTCCCGCTGCGGGGGCCGGAACAGGCCTGTGCTTGGGGCAGGTTCTCCAGCAGTTTGTTATTTCCAGGAAGCTTTACGAAAAACATAAAATAATAGTCAAAAACCACTGTAGTTGAGTATGGCTGTTTCAGCTGATCCTCTTGCACTGCCCAGCCCCAGGATTTGTGACAGTTTGAGTTGGAACAAATCCTAGAATAGTTCAGTTTGGAGCAGTAATGCTTAGGAGGCATGAAATGGATTCAAGTAAAACTCTAGTTTTTACTTTATTTCTTTTGAAGATTTGGTAAAATAGTCATTGCTGGAATTAAAGATGCTTACATAACATTGGCTATTGGTATCAAGGGTGGCGAGAGGATGAAAGTAAAGTCAGAAGCAGGATGTTGAAAATGAGTGGAGTCACCTGTAGAGCACCCAAGAGGTCCCACTTGGAAATCATGGGGTTTGTGCTGAATTTCTAATGTTGTGCTGCAAAGTGCACTGACTTCTGGCTTCACTTCCTTTAAAAATTGAGTGTTGACTGTGGTTTTTATTTGTAGAGATGCAGATGCCACAAGAATAGACATTTATACTGGTAAGTCACTCTTACAGTTTCCTTACGCGTCTGCGGGTAAGTGAATAGTTAGAGCTCGGATTTAGGATGCAATATCCACCCAAAAGGATAAGACTTTCCTCCATGACTGTTTATGCTGTACTACAATGACCTGCTTTTGAAAAGCAGCTTTTCTGCCCAAATTGAGCACGATACTACAAAAAGTCATTTCAGTCTTAAGCTGAGGTCAAGTGAACACCAAGTTGAATGACTGTTTATAGTGGGGGCTAAAGAAGCTTGACTTTACAATACACTTTGTAGCATATATTTACAAGATAAAGTGCAGGAGAATTTCTTAGTCATTCTGTAATAAAAATGTAGTGCCCTTTTCTTAGTGTTCAAGGATGATTTGAGTAAAACTGCTGGTTATTGGAGTTTGGCCATATTAGGTTTGGAAAAGTCCCGTTTATTGTGCTACCCCGGTTATAGAGGCTGTTTGATTGGATCTCATTTTATGGAACTTTTGGCCGTTGTACGTGGGAGTGTTGACTGTCTCTTGCAGAGCAACGGGAGGATCTGCGAGGTGGCTTCATGCTGTGTTTTCTGGATGATGGAACAGGGATGGATTCAAGTAAGTGCCTGGAGGTTACGTTTGCATTTTCAAGCTGGAGTGTCACTCTGGCTTGAGCAGAGTTGGTCGCTTGGCCGTGTTGAAAAGGGGAAGTTCCAAGGGGGTATACATGTTCCTGGCTCTGCACTGACTCTTTTAGGCCTTATCATAGATAAAATTAATCATCTCCTCTGTGACACATTACTCTAGCCAAAAAAAATAGAAATCAATTTGCTGCATTATAGAGCTGAGTCAGCCTGGCCTGTGACTGAGGCATCCTTTGGGAGGATAAAAAGTAAATAAACGCAGATATCTGTGAGCTCTAACTACTGAAATAACAAGAGGCCTTTCAGGAGCAGTTTAGGGATGTCATCCTGCCTTGTTGCTCTTCACTCGTATTGGTCTTTTTCCACACTGGACTTCCTGATTTGGTCATGCAACTTGATAAAGGCAGGAAAGGGTATAGAAAAGCACTAGGCCAAGCAGCGATGGGCATTGCTAAAAATTAGGCACATGTGTCAAAATACTCCCGGGAGAATTACAGTTAGAACTTGATGCATCGACTCTCTTCATAGTGTTTGACCCAAGGTTCGGAATACGTTTGGGTTCAGCCTTTATAGTCCAGTCTTTCCGTCTTCATAGTACGGAGTCAAGAGCTCTTGAAAGACCAGAGAGTCAGTAATGCCACAGAACAGGTTTTTATTTAAAAAAAAAAAAAAATAGCATCCCCCAGTGCAATATTGGAATCACAGCAGTGATCCAAACGTTTGGCTTGTTTCACAGGGGGCTAGGTGAGTCAAACAGAAAACCCCAGCCTACATCTCATGGCACATGGTTGAATCAGCATTGCCCCTTCTGTGCCTGGTCCCCGCTGAAGGCACTTAGGCTTGAAAAGTTTTGCTTGCTGCTTGGGCTCTTGGTACTGCAAAAGTTCTATGATTCAAAAGCCAATTTGAAGAAAATTACTTCAGAAAGTGTTAATTGTATTCCCAATCCTTGGTTCTTAAGATATAGCTTGAAGGTCGGGAGTTTAAAAGCATCTTCCATTTTAGGCAATGCAGCCAATCAAGTACTAAAATCTTGGTTATTTTTATTAGCTTTTTTATTCCTGTAAATATTTTCTGCCCGGTGAAAACCTGTGTGTAAATGTTAGTGGGTACTAGCACGGTTTACGGGTGAGCATATGCTGCTGTGTCGGGGCTGTGGCCCTTGGGAGAACCATCCCAGCGCAGTGGCTCATGCTCTTCCCAAGGGAAACTGTTTCTAGAAACTACTTGGCACACTTAAAGCACACATTGAGGGAAACTTGGGAACAGGGGAGATCTTTGGTCTTCATGGGAACCTGCTCCAAAGGGATCTGTCAGTGGCTCTCTGTGTTCATTCGTTTCACCAAAATAACTGGTTTGTTTCTGTATCTGTTATGGTGCCAAAGATTTCTGAGTTTCTCCCCCCTTTCCCCCTGTCCCAAGGGAAGCTAGATCTGAAATGGTCTTGATTTAGGTTGGTTTTCCCCAGCCCAACTTTCCCTGTTTATTTATTTTTATATTTCTGTAAATAAGCTACTTGGGCTCAGAGATGTTCTCGAGCCTATGGTCAATAATTATGCTGCAAATAGTCTCTGCAGTGCAAATCTGACAAAAAACAGATGTGTAGAAGGCAAAGGATGGTTTTTCAAGCTCAGATTGGTACCTGCTTTGCTGTCCCTTCAGCTAGAGACCTTGGAAGTGTGGGCTCCTCTCCAGGAGTGACAGCTGGGACACAAGCAGCCCTGTCCACCATCCTCATCCCTAGCTGTTGGATGTTTCTTTATAGCAATCCCTCTTTTTAATCTGAGCCCTTGCTTCGCTTCCCTGTGCTTTGAAGAGCAATCTGCCATCTTCAGTGAATTCCTTGGAATTACTTTTTTTTCTCCTGTTTGCTGTAGATGACATCAAACCACGGGTTGTTGCCAGGGAGTTTGTTTTTTAAGTCTAGCAACTGCGAGACACGATAAAACCAAAACAGTGCAGCTAAAATAGTCCACTCACTTCTATTAAGTCATCTCCTTCTAGAGCCTTAACTTGCTAAAGCTGGAGAAAAAAATGTACAAAAAAGTTTAAAAAATGTATTTGTACGTTGGTTCCTGAGTAGATAAAGGTTAAGTATGTCCCAAAGATAGAAAGCCTGGTGCAATGAAACTCATTTACTCTTCTTTAGACCCCTCTTGCAGAGGTCAGTTATGTCGCTGTGTCAATAAAGAATGTTTTTAGACTGGTCTGGGCCTGCCAACATTGAGTGATAAACCATATGTTCACCTTCGAGAGAAGGGAAATGCTTTGGACAATTACCCTTTTCTATTTTTAGGCTTCTTTGGTTTTTTTTTTTTTTTTTTTTTTAATAGAAGTTGATGCAGCTTTTCACAAGGAGAGGTCTTTTGCTAAAGGACAGCAGTGACAGGCTCTTCTTAGAGCTCTATCCCCCTGTCTGTCCAGGCTTAAGCTAACACAATAATAATAATCATCATAATAAATTGTGTCTGGAACACCAGATATGAGATAAACTCCAATATTTGCTTTGGTTGTGGTGCAAATAGCGTAGTGAGCTGATGTCCTGGGAGACCAGGTCAGAGAAGCAAGTACTCCCACCCAAACAGAAGTTGCTTTTCAAACAAATTACGGACCTTTTGTGTAAGTCCAGTGAGCCAAGCTCACTGGGGACTTTTCGGTGCAGTTTGTGGCTTTCCATGTGAATGTCATTCACTGGGAAAGGGCATTTGGAAGTGCAGCTCCATGAGAGGTTTCCTATGGAGCAGGGCTGGTTCCCGAGCCGCGCGGGCTGGCTGCCTCAGGAAGCTTTCGCAGGCCTCGGTGCAGGTGATTCTCCCAGGAAGAGGGAGCGCCGTTCATTGGGAGTGTCCTTAGAGCCTTCCCGTCTGGAGGAGGTTCCTGCTCAGGGACTTGGTGTTCCCGTCCCGGGAGCTGCAGTTGGTTCCTGCCGGCAAGTTGTGCAGCAAGGTGATGGCTTGGGGAAGGGAGGGGAATTGTCTTGCAGAGCCGGTAGCCCCTGCACAACAGGGAGGCTGGAGCGGGAAGCGGCAGCTCCCCCAGCTGCGACGCGGTCACGTCCTCTCCTTGTCCCGTGCCAGGAAAACGCCAGTTCCTTGTGGCAGTGCTGGCGAGCGCTGCCGTCGCACCCGGTACGGCACAACCGCCGGCACTGCAGGAGCCTGCTGGCAAAAGGAGCTGCTGTTCTGGCAGGGTATTAATTATCTGTAGTGCTCAGTTCAGCTCCGTGATGGAAACAGTGATCAGTGATTATCCTGCATTCATGCCCCTTTTTCATAGCACTGTCTGTATATTAGTGTTTTCAGAGCGCTCGTGTTAGTGATAGAATCAGAGCTGGGGAGGTTCTGGGCGGTGTTTTTTGGTTTTGGTTTGTGAGCGCTTTCATAACTGTGGGGGATGCAGCAGGTCGTGCTGTTTCAGCCTTCCCTAAAAGGACATCTTCATGCCCTGCCGTGAGGCATCGGCCTCATCTAAGTCATCAGCCTCCTTTGGTCAGCCTGGTGGCATCTCTGTAGAGCCTCTACTAACACAAGTGCCATTGAATAATGCAGGTTTTAGAGCTGTGTGGTGGAGCTTCATGATGGGCTGCGGCTTGAGCTACCAGCCTCTCCCACGGTGTCTTCCCCCACCTCCTAATCCCGAATAAATTTATCTAAAAGATTGGATATTTTGTGCGTTAAAACTAACGTTGGTTTTGCTTCCTGCCTTCTGCCGCAGATGAAGCTGCCAGCGTGATTCAGTTTGGAAAATCAGCCAAGCGCTCGCCGGAGTCGACCCAAATTGGGCAGTACGGGAACGGCCTGAAATCGTAGGTACAACCGAGCCAGCCCCCGAGATTCCCGAGGGCTGAGTGGGGCTGGGAAACGGCGGTTTTGCTTGGAGATGCTTTTACTTACACCCCAGAATAGCACATGCAGATAACATCAAAATTACATATAAAGAGCTGCTAGCCTGTTAAGGGATGCTAGATACTGTGGCTTGATAGACGTAACTGTGAGCATCATCTTGATTTCTTCAGTGGTAGGAAAGTCAACCCAGAGCCAGTAGCAGTATTTCATTTTTTTGTAGTAGTAGTCCTATAATGAAAGGTTCTTATACCATCTCACTATAGTTGTCTTTTTTAGATTAAAAAAAATAATTCTTTTGAATTTTTCTCATAATTTGACTCTTTATACTTCTGTTTTTTTCTTCTATGAGTAGTGTTAAATATTTTAGGGAATGAATTTACAGAACTCTTGATCTGTTAAAATATCTGGATTTAGGTGCCTTTTTGAAAGGAACAAGTTGTTTAGGGCAAATGATGCTGCATCTGTCTCATTCGGTTTTAACATTTCATCACTGAACATAATGGGAGAAAACCATGGATACTTCCCTGTTCATAATGTAACTCGCAGAAACCAACCTCAAAACATCTTCTAACTCAGTGTAACATAATCTGAAATTGTTTCTAGGGGCTCCATGCGGATTGGGAAGGATTTTATCCTGTTCACGAAGAAGGACAACACTCTGACCTGCCTCTTCCTGTCCCGGACATTCCACGAGGAAGAGGGCATTGATGAGGTTGGCACGTCCTTTGTGGTGACAGGAGGCGCTAAAGCTCCCTCATGTGAACTTCTCTGAGAAGAATGCGCCAACACTGATTTCCACTGTGGTCCTGCATGTAGAATTTTCTCTTGGTGATGCCTTTGCAGGCCTTTACCTTTTGATTTTGAGGTCTTCCTCATCCTGATTTCAGGATGTGTCAAGACTCCTGGCATTCTGCTTCTCCCACCACGTTTGGTTTCAAGACATGTTGAAACTTACTGTTTCAATCTGAATTTTACTAGAGAATCAAAGGTGGTGTTTGAAGTTGTTGTAGGTCAGGAATTCCCTACATGTCTTTGCTTTCACATTTTTTCCAACATTGTGTATATCCAAACTCTTAACATGAAACATGAAAGCATTCTTAAGTATGAGAATTTTGCTGGCAGAGTTAATACTAAAAATTTTGAATTTATGTTGTGCTAGTGTCTAACATTAGCTTGAGGTTAAAAGATGATCACTGAGGTGCCAGAATTTATCTTAAGACTAGATGTAGTAGAAGGGTAGCCAGGAGGTTGGAAAAGAAAGATCCTTGAGTATTTTAAACATGCAAAACACTGAAAAGTTAGGAAAGACATGTGCAATACTGGGGGGCCATCAGAAAGAATATGTTCACTTAGGCCTGAAGCACAGGCCTAAGGCACTCAAGGTGCGAGTCTAAATCTCCTGTTCCAACCTGATGTGCAGGTCATCGTTCCCTTGCCCACCTGGAATGCACGGAACCAGGAGCCCATGACTGACAACATGGAGAAATTTGCTATCGAGACGGAGCTGATTTACAAATATTCCCCTTTCAAGTCGGAGCAGGAAGTGATGGAGCAGTTTGACAAGATCCGTGGTGAAAAAGGTAATGTGTACGCGGTGTTTTTCGTGGGCAAGGGATTAATCTGTTGGATGGGGCTCACCTGAGGAACTTTACTGCTTACTCAGGCACCCTGGTGATCATCTTTAACCTCAAACTAATGGATAATGGAGAGCCAGAGCTGGATGTGACTTCTGACCCCTGGGACATTCAGATGGCAGAAACCCCGCCAGAGGGAACGTAAGTGGAGCTCCTGTTACAGCTGTTGGCATGAAATGGCATTTAGGGTTTGCTGGGTACATTGTGTTTGCTTATGTTTTTTAGAACTCTTTTACTGAGTGTGAGTTGGAGTATTTAGGAGGGTTGTTTTTTTTTTTTTTTTCTCTCTCCTTTGAATTCATAGTTACAAACAGCTCACGGACTTTTGGTAGTGCTCTTGGTGGGCATTTCTGCATTGGCTTGTCTCAGCCCAGTGAAAGCAGCCAACAAAATACTCTTAGCTATTGTAGAACAAGGGAGCCCTGAGCTACAGAACTAATTTTCTAGACCCATCAAACCATGAGTGTCCTTCTGGGGTATAGGGGTAGCTCCTTGCCCCCTTTTAGGGGGAGGGGGAAGGATGTGCCCAGAGGGCAGCCAGAGGAGCAGAGGACTCTGTTCCGCCAGAGCCGACTGTTTGCTTAGCTCATCGGGGAGGAATTCTGCTCTGAGCCTTCTGGAAGCTCTGTTCGCTTGCAGCCTGGAAAGAAATGGAGAAACTAGGCTAAAACAACCAAATGATTGATTAAATCCCAGAGCTCTGTTTACCCTACTTTTGGTCTTTTTGTAAGATTATGGGCTCTTTCCTTATATTGCTCCCTTCCTACAGAAGTGCAGGTTTGGACACCAGGGAGCTGGTTATTCCTGAATGTAATGGCTTCATGTTATTGAGCACAAAGGTGCAACAAACTCCTGGAGGACCGGTGGGGATCAAATGTGCTTCTCAATTGAAGACACACTGGTTTTGTCATCACTGTTACCAGACTGAGCCCATGTCCCCAACCTGCTGATACTGTCTGTTTGATGGGGGCAGTTTTGGAGCGCACTCTTACCTCCAGCAACTCGGGATGCTGGTGCTGATTTAGTGCTCGGTGCTCCAGGTTACAGCTTGAACACACTCTTTGGCAAGATGTGCTTTTATTATCCAGCTATAACCACAGACCTTGTTTAAGCTGCAGTAATAAGTGCATGGAAATCTTTTGTCACTGTATTTAAAATATAGCTTTAAAAATCCCTGTGGAAGGTACAAGTGAGGAAATGAAAGAAAAGCCACGCTTATTCTACCCACATGGTGATGAAAATCAAACTTTCACATAGCTCTCTTGCTTGCAGTTTTAACTTTGGTAAATCTGAAGTAGCTGCTTGTGTTCAGATTTCCAGTGATTTTAAAGGGAGACTCATGCTAAAAGCTCAGCCAGTAACGCGTGAAGTTGAGCGAAATGAATCCTGCCATAGGTGTCCAAGTGCAGGGACGGTGCTGATCAGCATGAGGGGTTTGGGGCAGGGGAGCATTTCTGCTGACCAGGTGGGGTCTGAGCTTCTGGTAGGTCTTGTGAGGGGAGAAGCTCATTCATTTGATTTGGAGAGAGGATTTTATCAGGGCTCCTTTAAATTGGAGAGGAGCAAAGGGAAAAGAGGTGAAGGAGAAAAGGAATCCAGACCACAGGAGACAAAGGTGACGTCTCGAGGGAGGGATGACTCAAGGGATGAGCTGATGTCATCACTTCTGGGCTGTGTGGCCCAGCTGGGAAAGTAGGTCTGCTGCTAATCCCCAAAGGAGTTGCTGTGCAAACGGCCTGGTTTCCGAGGCTGCTTTCTTGCAGGAAGCCCGAGCGCCGCTCCTTCCGCGCCTACGCCGCGGTGCTCTACATCGACCCCAGGATGCGCATCTTCATCAACGGGCACAAGGTGCAAACCAAGAGGCTTTCGTGCTGCCTGTACAAGCCGAGGTGAGTGTCGGGACCCAGACCCTGAGTGTTTCCTTGTAGAAGGGTCGCTGTTTTGCTCACCAGGTTACTATCCTGTGCAATGCCCTGCTAAAGCTACAGAAACAGAGTGGGAGAAGGGGGTAGCATGGGAACATTGTAGGAAAGGGGGTAGCTGCAGGAAAATCTAGTGCTTTTGAAAATTGCACCAGTTACCTGTGGAATTTGGCTCCCTTTGAAAGCAAACACAAAAGTGAAGATACTGACTGTTCAAAATCAAACTTTTGGGGCTGTACTGAACAGTGTGGATTCCATATCCCCTGCAGGGTACTTGTTACTGCCCACAGTCACATGTCAAACCACCAGTTGTCTTTTGAGCTTGGCCAATTTTCAGCTTGCTTAGTGGTCTACCAAATTCATATTTCTCCAGCTTTTTAAGTGAGAATGTGGAAAAACAGTATCAAAGCCTTACGAGGCAAGGGGGATCACATCCCAGCTCCCGCCAAGTTGCCCTGGCCAGACATTTTGTTGTAGAGGGCAGTTACACTGGTCCATGATTTGCTCCTGCTAAATCCTCATTCCCTGCGTAGGGAATCTGTTGTGCTCGTGAGTTTCTGCCTGCTTTATTCTATGCCACAGTCCAAAAAAGGACCAGGGACGGAGAGCGAAGGAGGAAGACAGAGGCTTTTACCTCATCAGAGACTGGCTTCTGAGATCCGAAGACAGGGCTTCCTCACTGCCTGCCTTCTCACGATAGGATGACATGTCCTGGGTCACACCAGAGGTTCATCTGTCCCAGTCTTGTCTCTCTAGGAGTGGTTGGTAGTAATGCCTGGAAAGGAGTGTAGGTTTTGGTTCTGTTCTACACCTTAGGACTGTTCTCTCTTGGAAAGAGACAGTCGTCTTAGACACTTCAAACAGCAGTTGGTCAGGGTCCCCGTCATCACTTCTGGATCTGCTTTTCCTTGTTTCTGGAAAGTAGCACCTTCCTGTTGGGCAGCTGTCAAGTGAGTCACATTTGGAGCACCTGAAACTCCTGCTTCTGTGGCTCAGAAGCAGAGACTGTGAACAGGTCTGAGAGTGCTGCAGGGCTCTGCACGGGGCAGCCGTAACCCTGCTGGGCTCTTCTGGGCAGTGTGCTGGAGTTTCCTTCTCATCTCCTGCCCCTCGCGCGACGTGGGGATACCGAAGACACGTGGTCATTGGGATGAGCCACTGGCACCTTCCCGCCCTCCATGTTGGTTCTGAGAACCAGCGTGGCAGTTCTGGTAGGTGCAGCCCTTGTGCCACAGCTTGTCAAGGCTCGGTCTTTCTCCTTCAGATGCATGCGCAGTTCTTCTCCCCTGGGTGTCTCTTTCCCAGGATGTGTTTCAGGAGAAATGACAAACCAGTCCATTCTGTGGACAAAGTTACTATTTCTTTGCAGCTATTTGTGATTTCTTATGTTTTTTCTGAACCTGATGAGAAAGGCTGCTTGTGCCTGGATCATCACCTTAGAGTTGAAGCTAGAGCTCATGCATTCCCATATCCATCTGCTTACTGGATTTTGCGTGTACTGCCGTTTAATACAATTAATACAACCATCCTGAACTGACATAAGGACTCTGATTTTTTATATATATATAAAATATGTTTTTAGAGGGGAGATTCTCTGAACCTGACATTAGGACCTTGATGCCATTCTGGAACCTTTAGCCCCTGCCGTTGGGGGCAAGCTGCTCTTGTGCCAGTTTGCTCTTGCCTTGTGCCCTCCCTCCCTCCCCAGAGCTGCTTTTGCAGTTTGAGGGATTTTTCACCTCTCCTCCCGCCGTGACTGCGTGAGCTTTAGCAGGGCAGCTGAATGTAGTCACGCTGTTTTGCACGTCAGCCTTGATGCTATCTTCAGATAACTGAAAGGTCGGAGATCGTAGCGGACATCCAGTGCTGCTGTTGCTGCAGTTCTCTGCTCTTTTGCTTCCCTTGGCCGTTGCTGGGATTTGCTGAAGCACATGCAAGAGCCTCTCTTGAGAAGGATGTGCTAGGACAGCTGTAATGAGTGTCTGCAGGATGAGGGGGGCTGTCACATCGTGCTGGAATCTGGCCTACAGAGAAGATAAACGAGATCCATCTTGCCCTGTTTACAGATTCGTTTGCTACAGCCGCTCTTGCAAACCACTTGAACATGGGCTTTCCTGGCTGTGCTGCCTTTGGCACTGGAAGAGACCATAAAACACTGATGTCTGGGTTGTTCCTTCTTGACGCGGTCTGCACGGTGTTTCTGGAATCAGCTCTAGGGGCTGGTGGTCCCTCTGCTTCACGTCCTGGGTTGTTGGACACCCAACAGGCAGCTGAGGCTGGCGGTGCACCCGGGAGGGCTGGGAATTCCTCGCATTCATCACTCTGCTGCCAGCAGTTGGGTACAAAATCCAGGAGCTGTTTGCCCCTCTGCTCGGCAGGCAGCAGCTCCGGCCCTTCGCTGCCTCGGAAGCTGGGCATGTTGAGGCCTTTCACCTTCACCCTGTTTCTCCTGTTTGTGCTCGGGAAGGCTGGGTGCGAATGAGGCAATCTATTTGTGCCAACATGTTGGAGGCAGCTCTGGTTCTCAGGACGTGTTCTGTGTCTTGGCCCAGGTAGTCTAAATCACCCTTAAGTGAATTTGAAGAGATTGCACCACCCCAAACCCAATTTTCCTTCTCCTAACAGTGTTTTTGATATTTCTTGGAAGAATTGGTGCCTATCTGCATATCTTGCCAATAAGCAGGGCCTTATGAATAGCAGAAAATACCTTGCAGTTAACAACTTTTATGTGCCAGATGACATTTGTGCATCTAGTGCACAATTTGTGCAATCAAGTTGACTATGATGTAAACTTTCTGAATTTAGGGATAAAGGTTTTCTGATAATTAGACTATTTGACATCTGTATTGCATCTGTATATAACCACCCATAGAAAAATACCTAACTCCTTTTTCATCTATGCAGTGTGGTTAGTTATAGGTCTTGATGGATTATCGGCAGTTTGGAGAGATCTTGTCTCTTACTGCCATCTAAAAGTGATCCCTGCTACGTCAGTGAGTTGGCCAGTTAAGCCTTAAGTCCTTATACGCTTCCCCGTTGCTGTGGAAACATTTCCAGGGATAAGCACTTTGACTGTGGGCAGGAGAGGTTTTCTTTTTTTCTAGAAAGCTTTGTTGGGGGTTGGAATTTGGGATGGGCTCGGGGCCTTTCACATCTTCTGAGGCTTCCTCTCAGTTGAGATACCTACAGTTAGGTCATGATTTGTAGTTGATCCAATCTAAAGAGGCCGAAGCCCATGCAGCTCCAGCGTGGTCAGCAGGGCTGTAAGCAGATTGGGTGGCGTAGGAAAACGTCCTGAAACTTCAGAACAAGGATTGAAGGTCTGCTCAGGCCTTTGCCAAACGTTAAGCCATTCTGAAGCTTCCCGTTGGGATGGAGCTCTTGAGAAATCAATTCTGTGCTCAGTTTTCTCTGAAGATCTGTTCCTCTTAGAGGTAAGCTGCAGGGCTGAGAGGCACTGCCTGGAGACGAGCACTGTGATACTGCACATTTGGACAGTTGTTTGAGATAGAAAGTGTTATTGATCTCTAAGGGGAGGATTTTGAGAAGGTTTCCAAATACATTTACTCCACCTCGCCACTTTTAAAGAGTTTGGTCCTCTTAACCTTGGGATTTTCAACAGGAACATGGGATATGTTGCACCCAGGTCACCTAGGAAAATGGAGGTGCTGTGATGGCTGTTACTGCTGTAGCATCTCTGCCTTAAACTTTGGCTAAACCAATACACCCAGTTACTCAACCTCATTCTCCCCTTATTGAATCTTTTGAGAAGAGCAGAGTAGCGTGTGGAGACGCCGTTTCCTATGGGATGATCGAATCGTGGTGTGACCTGACTGCTGAGGTGTTGCTGATGAGTAAGTTTTGGTCATTACAGGATGTACAAATATACTTCAAACCGCTTCAAGACCCGTGCAGAGCAAGAGGTGAAGAAAGCAGAGCACATGGCCAGGATCGGTGAGTCCTCGGGGTATGCATGAATCCTGGTTTTACTGTAGAGAAAGAGCCTACATTGCTGATAGGACCCCACATTGTTTGCTTTTCTGATTGCTGGGAATGTCCAGGAAGTCTGTTTATAGTGTAACTCCACATGAGCCAGTCTTACCGCACTGGGAGAACTTGCATCATTCCCTAAGACCACTTCCTCTGCGGAACAGATATCCAGGACAATCCCTACAGGTTTTCCCCCTGCTATACATGGAGCCTTGCTAAGCTGCCTCCTTGTTAGCCCACAGTTCTGCCCCCCCAGGTTTTATGTATCAGTAGCAGCTTCCTCCCCTTCTTTCTGTTCCTTCCCTGCTGAGGCTGTCGCTCAAAACTAGATTTTTATTTTATCAGTTAATACAGTGACTGTTCTGCATGCACAAGGGCATCCTGCTTTCTCTGAGGCATGTTTTGTCTGCCCAATCTTCTCAAGTTCTGTAGCTTTCAGAGGAAATAAAACGACATTGTTGGATATCTTAGCACATAGGCATTACATAAGCATGTAAAATACAACAAATAACTTTGTTAGACTTGCATAAATTTAACACACAAAGCAGCCTCTCCCATTCCTGATGGACAAATCCCATAGGGTAGGAAGAGTCTTGGAGTTTTAAGGCATGGTGGCTTTTTCACTGATGAGCTCCCCAGGTGCTGTGTGTCATCAGGGAGGTTGTTGCTCCGCTGCTTCGTTTCCTTGCTCTGGGTGTCTCCAGCCAGAATCTGCTGGGAGACCGGGAGGGAAGCGCTCAGACCATGTGGCTGCAGCCCTGCTGCCACCTTCCTGTGGCCTGGATGGAGGGCTGCTCCCTGGGCCACTTTCCCTGGGAGTGTTCTCGAGTGACTGCTCAAGGTGTTCTGGAATTGGTGCATGCCTCCTGTCAGGCTTTTTTTTTTTTTTTTTTTTTTTTTTGGGATAGTCTGAAAGAGAAAGAATTTCTCTCATTGCCGAACTTGGAGATCAGAGTGAGTGGTAGGTTTTCAGAGCACTAGGTCCTATTTTAAGCGTAGCCCAAATTTGGCTTCCTTCAGGCAAAATGAAGTGATTATTAAAAATAAAACTGCTTCTCAGGATAGTCCCTTCATCGTCTGGCCAAGTGAACTGCCTCTTTGTGCTTCCTTCTCAAGTCTGAACTTGGTGTGAGGTTTTCCTCTCTGCTTCTCTGCAGACCAGGCAGGGCCACGTGCATCCTTATCATTTCCACTCCCTCCCCATCTTCCTCATGGATCTTTCCCTAAACCTGCTTTTGCAGGGTTTAGACCTGTTACTGTGCCAGCGTTGACTGCAATCTCTGATGAAATGTCCTCTCTTTACATCAGACTTTATTTTATCCTCCTCGCGTTGCCTTTTCACCTCTCCCTTGTAGAGGTAAATCCAGCAAGGGCCCTCTGGAAATCTCTTGGCTCAAGTGAATGCCTTACAGTGTGGTGTCTTTTCTGTGTGATTAATACATTTTTTCCCTTGTGTTTTAGCGGAGGAGAAGGCTCGAGAGGCAGAAAGTAAAGCCCGAGCACTGGAACTGCGCCTGGGAGGGGATCTCGCGCGGGAATCCAGGGTGAGGCTCCTGCCTTTCCAGTGAGTTTTAAGTGCTGGAGGAAGGTTCCTGCCTGTTGTTTTGGAGCAGAGAGCTGTGCTGATCACCTGTGATGTGCAGGTAGAGCAAATGCCCCTGCTGGAGATACATTCCAGCAGTGTTTAGGCCGAGGCAGCTCCATGGTTTGTGACCCCAGGACATGCACAGGTTGGTGAGTGTTTTTGAATGAAAACGTGCTGGCACTGCGGTGCTCACGCACGGCAGCATGTCTGTGTTGGGAAGGCAGCTCTTTAGCAGTGCTGGAGTCTTACTGCAAAGATACTTTAGTTTCTACCATTCCCTGAAGAGGCAGCATGAGGAATGTGAAGTATTTGAATAGAAATAAAATCGGATAATTTTGGTCAGTTCCCTCTTATGTCCATTGCACTTTGCTCTTGAGCTTTCCCAAACTGTTGCAAGAGCTTTGGGGTGGTGGGTTTTTGGGCATATTTGCTTTTTATTTCCTTCCCTGTGGAGCCAGAGCTTGTGGTGATGGTACAGGCTCTTGAAAGGTGTTTGAGGCTTGGCTTGGATCTAGCCAGGAGGTGGAAGGTAGGAAGGATTTCGGGAAAAGCCGGATGGTTCAGCAAGCAACATTTGCTTAAAACCACTTTACTGTTTAGTGAGATGTAATGAGAGAGAGAAAAAAAAAAAAAAAACAGCATTTGAATGTTTTTGGCTGCACCGCTGGAATCACAGTTCCCTGTGGTTGCTGTTGAAGAGGCATTTTCTTCCAGTTAACTGTGTAGCTGTTTAAATGATCTAGCAACAGGTGCTGCTTTAAATGTAAAGGGTTGCTAATTATTGCCCTTCACTTAATGAATTCTTGACATTTAAAATGCTCCTGTGATCTTCCAGAAATGGGAACAATGCAGAAATGAGTTAATCTTAGCTTTGCTGTGCGATCTCTCTCTGCAGGTGACCCTGCGCCAAGCGCAGAACGCGGCGATCGCGCTGCGCAGGGAGGCCGACGTCAAGAGGAGGATGAAGGAGGCGAAGCAGCGGTGAGCACGTGGTGGCTCTGCTCGGCACCGCGACCGGGGCGCTCCCGGGTTTGCTCCTCCGGCTGCTTTTGCTGTTTCCCCTTTTTCTGCTGAATGAAGTCTTTGAGTTTTGCCTCTTTTTACCTTTTAGAGGAGCAGAAATGATTTTCTAAAAACTTGTTAAATTCTGTTGTAGGCCATACCGTGAAATCAAAAGAAATAATTGTAATGAGTTAAGTTTGCTGTTCACATGCTCTCAGGGATGTTTCACTTTGTATGCAATTTTTTCTGCAGACTTATCCTATGTATTTCATAGCTTGGAACTCAATTTCTTAAACACCGAGTCTGGGAAAAAATGGGATTTGCATGTCATTTTATATACATATCCCACAGTGTGTTTTGCATGCTGATTTTCCTGCATGCCTGGGTCAGAGCTTCCCAGGCTTGATCCTAGAGATGGATCTAATGCCTCTGATGTTCATGGGAAGAGGGGAAAAGAAAAAGATTTGAACTCAAAAGTAGTAGAGATATGACCTGGAGAATGTAGAAACTGAGACGTCATTTTCTTCCATTTCCATGTGTATAACTCATCTTTTAAATCTTAGTTTCTATTACTGCATGCAGTAACAGCTTGTGAATGGCTTTCCACCCTTCTTTCAATGAGGAAACATTTTTTCTTCAAAAAGCTCAATGGTGAACGTAGAGCTTTAAGTTTGAGGATAGCATTTGTGTGCCCTTTAGTGTCTATAACGGGAGTGAGAAAATGAAATTAAATTTGTTCAACGGGTCTTGCTACTTAATTCTAAGAATATGGAGGCCCCAAAATCTGAATGAGCTCTTGGTTGGGAAAAACCCTTCTAGTAAGTATTCCAAAAGATTGTATTTAGCGAAGTGTCAAATATGTGATGAGAATAGATGTAGGCAGCTAACAACAAAGGGAAAACCTTTGTCCTAATCTAAATATATAGATATATTTCCATGTATAAGCATAGAGATATATACATAAATCCAAATATATAGATATATATCATATATATATTCCCTTATAGAGAGAGAGAGAGAGATGAACTATATATATATTCAGATTTAGATTCATTCATCTTTGGTTTCTCAAAGGGTTAGACTATTTCATAATCTTCCACTTTAGAAAACAAAAGAAGTTCCTGAAAGAGCTGCAGATACTGGTTCAAATTCAAGTTTTTGAGTTTCAGAGGATGCCGTAGGACAGTTTTCTACTGTTTCTCTGATGTCGTGTGTGTTATTGAAACAAATGCTGTCTAAGGCTCCCAAAGCCAATTTGCATTCAGGTGATGACTCCAGCAGATGGAGCAGATAGTACAGCCCTAATAATCATAGGCAACTGCCTGGGATTTGTATTTTAATTTTCAATTTTAATTCAGTTAGATTTGGAAGATAATTCGTTTTCCTGATTGCACATGTCTACATGAGGTTTAAGCCCTGCATCCTTCACCAAAATTTAGAAAACTAGCCTCAGTCCCTTGCCTGAGGTAGGAATGGTCCATGGTTTGGCCCCAAGTTGTCCACCTCGATCAGGTGAGACCCAAGTGATCCTTTCCAGCCCTGTTTCCCTATTGACAGGGTTCAAAACACATTTTAGCAAACATGTAGGTTTAAGGTTAGTGAAAGCTGCTGTTCCAAGTGTCTTCCCAGTAAGTTGGTTATCATGGAAAGAATAATCTCTGAGTCCATAGCTGCTTACGGAGTGACTGATTGGACACTAGCTAGGTGGCAGTGCTTTCTGCTAACAAAACAGACATTTTTGGATGTCTGTTGTTAAAAAAAAAATAAAAAATAAAAAAGGAAAAAATGTTATTGCAAACCAGCACATCGGTTCTGTTCTGCTGAACACCTCTTGTAGACCAGCGCATCAGGCCTGCTGTGCTGAATGTCCCTCTTCCACACATCCCTGTACAGACACGTCTCTGAACTTTGCTTTCATGCAAGGTAAATCCCAACATATGGCAGCAGAGTAGGAGGAATGTTGCTGCCTCATGATTTCGGGCTTTCTAATCTTTGTGGTTCAGTTTGGGGGCCCTTACAGTTGTAGGAAGGAACTTCAGTTTTAGAGGAATTTGTGGCAGGGGATTGTATACATTTGTATAAGAAAAGCATTTTATGAAAACGAAATAATAAACGTGAAATTAAAGTATTTCAGGGATTTATTTTGAGATACTTGAACGTTGAGAGACCTCCATCGTATAACTGCAGATTACCATATAGGTTGTTGCAGATATGCATTTTGGTTTCTCTTACTATGATATTTGCAGTAAACAGTCAACAGATCATTTTAAAGAATTTAAAATATCTTCAATTGCTCATTTTAAGAGAGGCCAAATTCCTAATTGGGATAAAGCATGTAAGTGTTGCAAACTTTAAGAAATAGAAATAGGAAGTCAAAAATAAGAGGAATGAGAAGAACAGTGGCATTGACTCTAACTTGTAATTATTACAAGTTTGAGGCTTGTGTTTGCTGCAACCTTCAGGCTAAAGTGGAAGAATCTCGTTGTAAAAAATGCTTAACAGGGATTTGAGAGAAGCTAAGGAACATAATTTGAACATAGTCTGTAACAGAGCAGCAGTTCTGTTTATAAAATACTTTTTTTATATCACAGAGATTTAAGTCTATTAAGGATTTCTCTATTGCTGGAGCTACAATTCCAGAAAATCAAAGAGGCAAGTTCAGAAACTCTCATGTGCTCACGAGCAGAACAGAGACCAACTTCTATTAGTTAGCTGTGGAACAGGTGAGGCAGGAGTCGTGCAAATTGCTGTCCTGGTATCTTGAGAAGAGAAAATCTCTGCTTCGCTTATGTGTTGCAGTCCCCCAGCTTTTGGGGCTTGGTGCAATTGAGTTTACAAAACTTGCACTTTTGAGAACTTCTCCAGAATCTAAATATTGAGATGGGAGTTTTATATCCAAATCCTAATTTCTGTGTTTTTTTGCAGTGTAGAGGTACCCATCTAGAACATACTAACCAAATTTATGCTTCACATTGGAGGGCATAAGTCTGTACCTAATAGTGTTTTTATAAATCTCTAGTCAAATTTTTTTTTGGAAAAAAATAATTCTGAAATAAGCAAAATCCATTTATGAAAGAGCAGGGGTATGCAGATCAACAGTTAGCTGAACAGATGGACCCTAGCCTGATCTAGTCTCTGTGCTGCATCTCTGAAGCTCTATTTTGATTTATTCCAGGGCACTGAAGGAACCCAAAGAACTGAATTTTATCTTTGGTGTGAATATTGAGCAGCGTGAGTTGGATGGCATGTTCATTTATAACTGCAGTCGACTCATAAAGATGTATGAGAAGGTGGGCCCCCAGCTGGAGGGTGGCATGTGAGTTTTTGGAGATTTTTTAGCAATCTTTGTTTAAGCCTGACGTTTTCTTATATGTGACTTAGGCTGTGCAGTAACTTATTCCTGTAAGGAATTATCGTCATTCTTTGTGAGCTTGAGGCTTCAGTCATTTTGTTATCTTTTAGTGAAAAGGTTTAGAGTCTAACAAAACATATTGAAATATATTGTCCAATATTTCTAATGTTCTGCAAAGAAAAAAAAATATTTCTGTCAAGATGCTGCTCATACCTGCAGCAGTATAAAACTGTTGTGCTCAATCTGAACACTCCCTCCGTGGGCTGACAGTGAACACAGGTAGCAATACTTACTTGTTGTCAATAGCCCAACTTATCTGTGATCAGTCTAGCAAAGGAGGCGGTTGACCCCACATTGGGTGTGTTTTTGGAATGCCGGCCCAAATCTGAGTAGTTTAGAAAGCTGATAACTGAAATATGGTACTGCACGGGCATAACCTGCTGCTTCAGTATTGCCTCCGATGGCTTTGGCCGTTGGACAGGCCGTGTGGCCCCGTCAGAGCTTGGCCGTGTTGGTAACTGCGTCTGCTTTCAGGGCCTGTGGTGGAGTGGTCGGTGTGGTGGACGTGCCCTATTTGGTCCTGGAGCCAACCCATAATAAACAAGACTTTGCCGATGCCAAGGAGTATCGGCACTTGCTGAAGGCCATGGGAGAGCACCTGGCTCAGTACTGGAAGGACGTTGCCGTAGGTAGGAAAGCTGCTTCATCCCCTTCACAGTTACTAGGGGCTGGAAGGGAAAACTCTGGCAGCTGGAAGGGAATTATCAAGGGAGAGGGCAGCCAAGAGTGAAGGTGATTTTTTTTTTTTTTTTTTTTTTTTGTGGTTATGGCTCCACAATGCATGGGCAATTGTTCATTTGTTTTGCAGCCCAGAGGGGTATCATCAAGTTCTGGGATGAATTTGGTTATTTGTCAGCGAACTGGAACCAGCCTCCCTCTAGTGAACTCCGCTACAAGCGCCGCAGAGCCATGGAGATCCCTACCACGATCCAGTGCGGTGAGTCTGAGCAGGAGGCTGCCCTTCACTGAGGAGGGAGAGTGTTCACTGAGGCTGGGTCTGGGGACGCTCATGGTAGGAGGCTTCCGAGATCCTCTTCTTAGAGGGCCTCTCTCCTGCTGTGAGTGCCCTTTGCCTGCGCCTCATGGCATTGGACATCCTGCCATAAGGTTCCTCCCCTCCACGTTCGTGATGTTCTTTAGCTGTGCTTTTTCACAGCTGGGACTGACCAAAGGCACTCGTCTCTAAGCTAAAATAAGATCAGAAACTTCCTTTTTTGATGAACTGGGCTATTGAGGAACACTAGATATGAGCACAGAAGGGAATCATTTAGAGTAGCCTTTCACACGTCATGTGAGTTCTTGCGCACCTTGAAATGGCTCTTGCCAACCTCTCTGGGAGAAGGGAGGTGCCAGCACAGCCACTTTGTGTTTTGGTGAAGACCAAACTCCAATGATGCAGATGAGGGTGTAGCAAGCAATCTGAGCACTAGTCTTTTGGAAATGGTCAGTCTTTTATCAGGTTTTCATATCCTGACAATTTCCTCACCCCTTCCAAGTTATTCCGAAGTAAGAAGAACTTTGCCATTATTCACTGAGTCTTCTGTTGACATCTGCCAGGGCCTGTAAAGTCTTTCCAGAGTCTGAATTGAGAATACTTGTATTTTCTAGACAAAACTCATTTTTACACGAATGTTTTCCCAATTGTCATATAATGCTCTGGAAGCCAAATCCGTGTGTTAACCTGGGACATCTAAATCTGTCATGGACAGATCTGACTTTTGTAATCCAGTAAGAGCTACAGCGGCCTGTGGCTGTGTCTCATTTCCTACCTTTTCCTTGTCACTAGCCCTGCTGTCGTTAGATATTCTTTGGAAATTAATATTGTCATTGAGTGCTAAATGGACTCGAGTGCTGTATAAAAGTTCTGATTTTATGGCTTAAGATGCATTTCTGACTTGCACAGATGTGTGTCTGAAGTGGCGGACACTCCCATTCCAGCTGAGTTCAGTGGAGAAGAATTATCCTGACAGCTGGGTGTGCTCCATGAACCCTGATCCTGAACAGGACAGGTAAGAGTGGGCTGATACAGGGATTTTCTGCTGCATTCCTTATCTGTATTTTTTGGTCATCTCTTCCTTTAGGATAATTTAAGGGGGTAGCTGAACACTTTGTAGCTGTAGACTGAACTGTTCCCAGAGTGAGTGTTGGTGACATAGGTGTTGCCACACTGTATGAGCTGACATAATCACCAGGATGGACGGAGTAAATTAAGTTCCTTTATGTATGGGATTTTTTGTTTTGATTTTTTTTTTTGGTAGTCACTGGAAATACAGTTGCAGCCTTATTTTATCCACATAAACTATTATGTAGGCAGTCTAGACAGCAATTAAAGAATAAGAACAGGCTGTTGCTGTAACCCAATGAACACAAACTGGGACTGCAGTAACGGCCTCTGAGCTGCAGGGAGCCCAACAAAGACTGAGCTGATAGAAAAGCACAGCAGTTCGTATGCCAAAGGCAGATTTCACAATTATAACATTTATATTTTATATAGATTTTTATAAAAAATATTATATTTCTAAAAAGTAAAAAATTATATAAAATATATACCTTTTAATAAAATATATAAATATATAAAATTTAGGTGAAATCTACTGATTTCTGAGAAATGTGATTGCTCTAGGCTCCTTCTTTTTTCCTGTGCAAAACAATACTGGCAGAATTTCGTTCATATCCTAACTGAATGAAGAAGCAAGCGGATCAGGCTGTCATTTAGGTGCCTTGGCTCAATGCTTAAAGCCAAAGGGAAAAGTTACCGGATGGTAACCAGGCTTGCTGGAATCAAAGTATTAAAGTCCATGGACAGGAAGACTAGTCTTAATTAGGATGTTTTAATGGTGAGATTTGGAGAGGATATTCTGCATTCATGTGTTCTTTACTGGGGAGTTGAACTTGATGCTCACACAGTGTTTGCACACTTGGTATCATAACCAAATCCTCCTTTTGGGAAGAGGGTAGGCACAGATAAGATTCCCAGAGAGGTGATCTCAATTTCTGGTGATTTCTGCTGCTTTGAAAGGGGGAATCTTATGATTATCCCTCTGGGAGAATCCTGAGCGCAAGAGCATTTTTGCATTGAGCAGGCTGACATGCCCTTCCTGATGGTGAGAGGGTACTGATGTCCTTCACATGAGGTAGGAGGGTTTCCTTGCAGGAAGGTTGTCCCTTCCTGCAGTCCCTGTGTTTCTGCATTTCCCTCCGAGCTGATGAGCTAACTCTGCTCCCTCTTAGCTCCATTTTTTTTTCTTCTGACTGGAAGTATAATTCGTGTGTTGTCAGGCTCGGCTTGTTTCATTTTAGAGCTCATCATGCTCCTGGATCATCTTCCAGTTCGGGTCCTGGTGCAGAGGAGCCCAAGGGTCTTTTCCCCATGCGGTGGCTGTTGATTAGCACTCGTGGCAGTGCTGAGAGCCCCGGTGGCTTCGGTGGCAGCAGGGTGCAGGGCTGCAGTTTGGGGAGCTGCCTTGGCACGGTGTGGCACTGCCCCAAGGCTGGGGCAGGTTTCAGGACAGTGGTGCAATCCTGCTGATGTGCAACTCAGGCAATTAGTGACAGGGGACCTGCTTAACATCAGTGATTTTGAGTCATGCCAGGGCTGTGCTCTTAAAGGACACTCCTTAATAACCCTGTTTTAGACATGAAGTCCATAATTTCATTTATCTCCTATGCCCCTCTTTCCTTCTCTCTCAAGGTCTGTTCCAGGTAGGATTCTGACAGGACCTGAGCTAGTAGGGTACTTACTATTTTGTATGCCATAAATAAAACATGATGAGAGCAATAAATACCCCTATAGATATTTTGCAAAGGAAGATGTTGCACCCTTAGAAGGAAGGGTGCAACACAACTTAATTGCAAGCAGCTGGTAATAAGCTTTTCCTTTGTAAATAAAACGAAAATCACCACAAACAGGATAGTGTGTGAGGGACTTTCAAGACTTCTCAGTTTTTGCTGAGGTTGTCTTGTATTCTTTTGGTGCCAGATGTGAAGCTGCAGAGCAGAAGCAGAAAGTGCCCCTGGGAAGTCTGAAGAAAGATTTGAAGTCACCAGAAGAAAAGCAGAAGCAACTGTCAGAGAAGATCCGCCAGCAGCAAGAGAAGCTGGAAGCTCTGCAGGTGAATCAGGAGGTTTCCAGCTAAGTGGAACTTTGAGGGACCTCCTAATGCAAACGGATGAGGCTGAGTAATGATTCTCAGCCTCTAATACTACGTGTGCTGTGTGGCATTAATGGGTGGGGTGGTTTTAATAGCAGGAAAGAAGCATCTCAGCTTGCACATTTTGTTTGGAAGAGGTGTTGACTGCTGATGCCCTGGTGAAAGGATGTGTCTGGCAGCGCAGCAGAAGCCTTCATTTTAAACTGGGAATCTGTTTAGGTGCTTGGGTTCAAGCAAGTACTGACAGCTTTTAAAGATAACCTTCCTGATTGTCTTTTAGAAAACCACTCCAATTCGATCTCAAGCTGACTTAAAGAAACTGCCTCTGGAGGTGACCACACGGCCTGCAGGAGAGGTAAATGCTAGAGCTGCAATGCCACTGTAGTCTTTTTACTCTCCTGCAATGCAAAACCAAGCCAGACTTCCATTTTTCCCTGTCCTCTATCCACATTTGTTCCAGACCACTCGGCCACTGACCAGACCGCAGCGCCCTCGATCTCCTCCTTTACCTGACATAATTAAAAACGCCCCCAGCAGACCACCCTCGTCCAAGACTCTTCCAAAGTCCTCCAGTCAGCAGAAAAAGAGTTCTCCAGCTCAGCCAAGCACTAGCACGCCCGAAGTGGCCAGCGTGTCCTCCAAGGAGGAGGCCAGTACTTCCAGGACACCCCAGCACACTGGCACAGCTGGCAAGTCCAACAACACTTTAAGAACTCATGCCAAATCAGGAGCAGCAGCAAAGTCCCCCTCCACCGTCCCACAGAGCCCCAAGAGCCCACGCGAGACATCGAGTCCCAAAACCGCAAAAGTGCCAGGAAAGAAATCAGCTGCTGTCAGATCTACCCAGGTGAGAATCCGGAATGAAAACTGGCATCTCATTTCTTGCTGTTCTGCATGGCTTGTCTTGCCCTGTTCACATGGGGTCTGCCCTGTATTACTTGAGCAGGAAAGTCCTTGTGAAAACTTGCTTCATCCCATCCCTGTGAGACCAGGCTGGTTCTCCAGCCATAAATATCGTGTGGGATGGTGGGAATGAACATTTATATTGTCACATGACACATACCAAAACCTTTAAAAACTGACCTAAGCTCTCAGCTGAGGACAACTGATGCTGAGTACTCTCTTATTTGACCAAAGGAAAATGTGGGTTGTTGGCATACTTGAACTGCAGCCACAACTTGCTTGTTTCCTGCAGGCCTCCACCACGCGGAAAAGGACTTTAAATGCCACAGAAGATGGGTCTGAGGAAGACGTGGAGCAGAAGAGGACGACTAAACGAGGCAAATATGTGATATTGAAAGAGGAGAAGAAGGAATCAAGTGAAGTGGTGGTGGAGGTGAGAACTGCAGGGTTTCCCCGGCAGAAGGTATTTGACAGCGTTCATAATCTTACTGGGGAAAAACCTAATCTGAGCGCTCTCTGCTTGCAGCTCACGGACAGCGCAGGAGAAGAGGAGCTAGCAGAGCTGAAGAAGGCTCAGAAAGGTGGGAAATGAACCTGGATACCCCTCCAGTATCTAGGATGGTGGAAAGGATGGGTGTTGCGGAACTTGCTCACCAGCTAAACGTGATTTCAGTAATAACCTTTAAATTGGGGATTAATATAAAGTTAGGTCCCGGAGCCTACTACTTTAGTTCTTAGACTACTTTAGTTCACACAAAGCAAAATTGTTTGGCTAAACTCCCTTGACATAACAGGAGGCCATAACAGGAGGCCCTCATCTGTAATGAGGGCTGCATTGTATTAGTTAGGGTGGTAGTCGGCTGCATGGAGTAGGGTCATGTTTGCAACACAAATCATGCTCACCCTTTCCAAGGGGAATGTGGAGCTTCCTTAGCAGGGAAATGCTGAGGGCTGTGTTTAGATGTGCTGCACTGCTGAGAAAGAGGTTTGGAACACCCCTAGGAAAGATTAAAGCTGGGATGATGTTGCATCTTCTGCTAGAGCAGCTTCTTTAGTTCCTGCAGCTTATTCCAATAACGCTGCTGGAAAGTGATCCACGAGGAATGCCTGGAAAACTGTCCTAGCAGCCACTACAAGCCTGAAAAATGCATGTCAGCCTGGCCTGCAGGACATCCAACCCTCTGTCTGAAAATGTCATGTTGTTTCCTAGCTCATTAGTGTCCTATTTGAGAGAAAGCAGGAATGTAATTTCATGACAACAGAGTTTTTATGGTTCATACCTTCACGTATAGGATTTGCTGTGAGTTTAGGTCCGCTCCCAGCTGAGGGTGTCTCTGTTCTCTTGACAATGATGTCAAATGTGCTCTCAGAACCCAAGTGTTTGCCAACGCTTTTAACGTGTTCCTCCCCTCAGATAAAGGGCTGCACGTGGAGGTGCGTGTGAACAGGGAGTGGTTCACGGGCCGTGTGACAGCCGTGGAGCTGGGCCAGAACACTGTGCGCTGGAAGGTGAAGTTTGATTATGTTCCTACAGACACCACACCGAGAGACCGCTGGTAACTATCCGCAGCTGCTGGCTTTGGGGAACTTGTTTTGCTTCCAGGTAGAAGATCCTGTCTTACTTCCATAGATACTGAAGACCAGTCTGTTGCTGTCCTCTTAGAGAGCCACATCCTCAGGACCATCCTGCTGCTCTGCAGCCAATGGACCCTCCAGGCTCAAGATGGTCTCCCCTCACCTTGACAGTTCCTGTGGAGGGAAACACTGTGTAATCTAGAGGTTTCTTTAGGGTGATGGCTTTGTAAAGGTTCTGATGGAGCTATGGACAGGATTTTAGCAAAGGGTATGTGACTTCCTTTGGATTTTTTTTTTTTTCTGCAGGGTGGAGAAGGGCAGTGAGGATGTGAGGTTAATGAAGCCTCCCTCTCCAGAGTACCAGACTCCAGACACGCAGCAGGAAGAGGAGGTTATTGCAGCTGAACCTTCTACCTCAGACTGTGCCAGAATTGAGCCAGACACCACTGGGCCCAGCAGCAGCCAAGAAACAGTCGACTTATTAGTGCAAATCCTTCGGTGGGTTCAGGGTGCATCATCTGAGCTGCTGCTGTCTGACTTGGTCTTCAAACGGATCTCAAACTCAGATTCTGGCTTTTTCCCTCCTGTATAGGAACTGTTTGCGGTACTTCTTACCTCCAAATTTTCCCATTTCCAAGAAGGAGCTGAGTTCCATGAGCTCAGAGGAGTTGATGGCATTTCCCTTGGTGAGTCCAGGACGCCTGTAAAAAGGAGGTTTTTATCCCCACACACGCATGCACACGTTCCATTCTTACTGCAAATATGCAGCCTGTGGGTGCAAGGTCACACTCTCTCAAAGGGTTATTAGAGTCCTTGGCAGACCAGTGTAGCTGAGAACACGTGGAGAGGTGTGAATGTGCCCTCATCCTTCCAAAAGAGACTGTCTGATGCTGAGAGGTGTTCTAAGCTTGCAGCTGTGTGAGAAAGCTCTTGGCTGCTATCTTGATTTCTTGTCCATTACTGTTAAGATTTTAAAGGAGACAGTCTGGATTAGAGGCTTTTAGCAGTGGGATGTAGGCGCATCTATTAATCTTGCCTGCAACCTTATAAATGCAGTTTAGAGACAATCTCAAAAATGGGGGAAGTAAGAGAGGACCCAACCCCACTTCATTTCCAGATGACCAAGCTGACAAGATAAAGGCAAAATACAGAGAGGCAGAAGTGCCTGTCTGTGATTTGGTGTATTTGGTAGTCACCAAAGGATCCTTCTTCCTCCCTCCCATGTATATATGGCATATATGTATATATATACATGCACACACACACACACACACTCTCTTTTCTGTCTGTGGATTTGGTTAGTCCATTTAGCATGCTGCTTTCACATAATATGTTGCCCTGTGGTGTAGATTTTAATGTGCATCTAGCAGATGTTGTCACCTCGCAGCAAGCTGTGCTGGGGGAGTTAGCTGTGTACTGAAGCTGTGCTGCTCTTTCGACAGCATAGATGTGCTTTCACACTATTAGAAGTACTACGTCCTTAACCTAAACGTAGTCATTTTTGTTGCAGCTCTACTCTTTGAGGAATAGGAAAAACTATGTGATTTTTTCTTTTTTCTTACAGTAAGCAAATCAGAAATGTTAGTGTGGAGTGGTGACTAGCCAGAGAGCAGTGCTGGCCCTGTGTAGTTCACTCGCAGTGTGCAGTAGCTGGATTTGTTGAGAAGCTGCATGTGCTGGAGGTTCCCTTGACACCTGGTGCTTTTTTTTGCTAATGTATTTTCTCTTATTTTTGTCTTCTATAGAAAGAATATTTCAAGCAATATGAAGTAGGTCTGCAGAACCTGTGCAATTCCTATCAGACACGTGCCGATGCCCGGGCCAAAACCAGCGAAGAAAATCTCCGCAACGCAGAGAAAAAGCTGAAGGAAACAGAAGAGAAGCTGCAGAAGTTGAGGACTAACATTGTGGCCCTGTTGCAGAAAGTGCAGGAGGTGGGTGAGAGCAGGGTGCCAAACCAGAGCAGCCTCAGCACGAGCATCTGTCCCCACCGGCCCGAGCCCAGTCCAGACACCTGCGATGTCTCAGTCCTGTCTGTGCTTCAGCTCGTTCTCAGTTCAGTTTAACTTGGGCACAGACCATCAGAAGTGCTGCTGTGCTCGCCTAAACTTTGGGATCTAGGTCTATTTCTCATGAGTTTTCATATTCATAGCTGACCTTTCTCATGACGTGCTTTAAATGTGCTATTTCTATTTTTTACTTTACTCAGTGAAACACAGGCGCATGCAGGAGAAATTTCCTGGGCATTTCCTAGGCAGTTTTCTGCAGATGGTATTGAAGTGTTATGAAGGGAATTTCTGCCACACTGCTTGAAATTAAGACCACCCAAAGGAAAAGTTAAAAGCGGATGGAAGCAGTTGTTTGCTATTGGGAAAATGTGTGTTATAGCTCAAAGAAGTACTGACTTGGCCCCAATGAGCACAATAGGTTTATTACTTGATTGTACTGCTTGAGCACCAAATGGGCGTGTGGTTTGCAGGCCACATGTCCCTCAGCCAAGCTCTGATAAAGGGGGAAGCCTCTAGTGCTTTCACAGCAGGTAAGTGCAGAGCTAAAACGTCGCTCCTGGCGAGTGCTGGCAGTCAGCACCTAAAGGCTGGTCATGACTGATGCTGCAGAGGATGTTTGGTTGCTGTTTGGGAAGGATTTACTTTTTCCCATGCTTACATTGTCCTTCATGATTCACTTTTTTATTGGCATTTCATGTGCTTTTGGTTACAGGACATTGATATTAATACAGATGATGAACTGGATGCATATATCGAGGACCTCATCACCAAAGGAGACTGAGCAGCCCATTACAGACCCTGGAGAAATGCAGAGTTGGTTGTTGCGAGCAGAGATGCAGATTCCTGCAGTGGAAGGACTGTGGCACCCAAGGAGAGCAGAGGGGTTTAGACTGTCATTGTGTTGTGTTGGTGTACGGCTTGTTCTCATGACTATACCTGAAAAAGACATCCGTGCTGTTGGCAGGAACGTTTTTAACATTGTAGTTCAAATCTCTTCCTTCTGTTTATAAATACTTATTTTTAAAAGAAATGGGAACTGTGCCTGATAATGACAGGAGAGTTGCTGAAGGTTTTAGTGAGATGAAAGTGTGAGTACACTTGTATGTAGAATATATTGATCTGCTGACCCCAGAAGGAGGAGAAAATCCTGCCTCATAGACTATCTCAAGGAAGAATCTGATGACTTCAAATTACTGAGGCCTTGAGCTGGGGAACAGGAGGTCAGGACAGAGATATTTGAGATACCAACTTGGGCTGGAGAAAGTAAGGTCAGGTTTTGAGCTACACGAATGAGATCAAAACGTTTTCTGCGTGAGCATGAGGAGATGGGATGAAATCTTGAGGGTTTTGACAAAGCAGATGGGAAGTAGTGCAGTTGCTGAACATCCTGCTTCTGCAAGCAGGTGGAGCGATTGAGAATCCTCATTGTCTGAGGATGAGGGTCACTTAAGAAATCTGTTCTCCTGCTAGGCCGCAAGTGGCGAGTTGTGATCATGAGAGGGAGAAAAGGCTGGAGTTCAAATTCTTTTCTAGCTGTCACCTTACTGCACAGTTTTGCTGCTGTTTCTCTGAGGCATAATTTGCCAGGAGAGAAGAAGCCCTTGACCAGCTGGAAATAAAGTGACTGTCTGTTCTGATGTCACTCCTTCAGGTTTGTGTTGCTTTGCTCAGCTTGCTCTTCCCAGATGGTTTGGGTTGAAGCACACGGATTTGGACCCTGCACCACAGAGTTGCATCCAGCCGCGGGTCGCAACGTGGAATCTCCTTCGTGCTCTCCCTGTCGGAAGCTCCTTGCAGACCGCTCGAGGCAAAGACAACTCTGGATGCATCACTGGGCTCTTCTCAGTAACGCTCTCTGCCTGGACGTAACGTCTGTGAACTTGATGCTCGGACAACCCAAATCCTGCACAACCCAGGCCTGAGGAAAGGCCTTAGGAACACAAAACAGACCGCGGAGGTTCTTAGACAGTGGAATATGTAACCGTGTTCTTCTGCAGATACTCCCCCATTAAAGATATATTGCATAGAATACCTCACACTCTAAAGATTTATTAAAGTACTGAAGAAACAAACCACAGGAAAAGAAGAAAAGAAGGAAGATGCTTATTATCTGTGTGCCAGGACCTTCCAATAGCACAGAATTTAAGAGTTTCGTTTAGGACATGGGCCTTAATATCCTACCAAGGTAAGAAGGTCCCCTTCCTACCTCTTTCCTGCCCCTAGTAAATTTTACTGGACAGAGCAGCGGTGTTACTCATATGAAGGTGCATTTCATTTACCAGCTTCATCAGGTAACACCAGCCTTCCCCCTTGAAAGTGTTGGCGGATGGTGGTTGCGCATGGGTGCTCCAGGGGAACAGGACTCCTCACGAGAATGCAATGATGGATTGAGTTGAGGGGAAATCTTTGCACTTTCCAAGTGACCAGCAGATGTTCAGAAGGACCAGATTTAACTAAAACACAGCTCAAAGGTGATGCCACTCCAGGAGTGCACAATTCAGGGAAAACCGCTCTTCTGACAGATTTCCTGAGCTTCCCAAATCCCTTTGATCCTACTCCTCCTCTTAGAGAGGTGGTAGAAGTTTGTTCCCTTGTTTCTTGGAAACTTTCCAGGCATAACTTCTTTATGGCACTTAATTTCTTTGATCTTGCATCAAATATTTTTAACTGACTTGCATTTCTTCCGTGGAATTACATTTTAATTGTACTGGTGAAAGCAATTGTCCCCCCTTACCTTCCCTATTGCTAGGGAGAGTGAGCCAGGAACTTTTAACTGCTAATAAAACAAGGTTTCATTCTCAATATTCCCTCTAGGCTTCCTCTGCACCTGTTTTGGTTTGATTTTTTGTGGTAGCTTTAGTTAGCATTTCTAACAGATTTTACTAATGCTTTTTAAAAGTCATGGGAACAGAAGGGCCTCTGGAGGTTGATTAACTGCACTGGGGAAGGGCTGAGTGTCCCGGGGCTCCTTTGGTGTCTTCAGCGGCCTCCCCTGCCCCAAGAGCCAGGCACGTGCTTGTCCCAGCTCCGAGGAGGAGCCCTGCACAGGGCTGGTGAGGGAAATGCCAATGCCTCGCCAAAGCCTTGCCTGTCCTGCAGTGTGCTGGAGCCTCCCCTCTTCGTTCCTGCTCTCCCACAGGGAATTTCCCCACCAGGGAAGTTGTCCTGGTTTCTCCAAGCCTGGCATTTCATCCTCGATGCTTCTCAATAGGCAGTTGCTTTCCACCCCCTCAGCACCTCCGGAATTCCGTGTGGCACCCTCCTGTGAGGGGGATGAGGGTGGCTGCCCAGCACCTGGGGCTGTTCCTGCGCCCACAGCAGGGACCGTCCGGTGAGGCCACCCTGGGAACATGCCCCAGCGCCTCCCTCTGCACTCGTATCCCGACCCCCAGCTTGGGGGACAGCAGGTACCGAGCGCATTTTGGGGCACCTCTACGCAGCAAAGCGCTGGGGAGCCCTCACTCCCCGGGGGCAGCAGCGGCCCCGGGCAGGTGTGAGGGAAAGAAGAGGAGTGTGCGGTGCCCCCGCAGAGCCCCCCGGCTCCTGAAGTGCCTCATTGTGCCCAGGGATGGCCGGGGCCTGGGAACGCGGCCCGGGGGTCTCCAGGGAGACGGCGCTGCCGGGGGAGGCATCCCCGGGCCCTGCCAGGCTGCCCGGGGCCTTTGTTGGTGCCGGGGCATCTGCTGGAGCCTCTTCCTTTTCCTGCCAGCCGTGGCTCCCGCCACAGCTGCCTGGAGGCGGCTCCGGGGCCCTCAAAGGCTCAGCTGGCGGCTCCAGGCTGCGCTGAAGGGAGCTGCCGCTGCCCGCAGGCTGCGCGCACACAAGGGCCCTTGTCAGCGCCTGGCTCGTGTCCCCTCCTGTCCCTCCCGTGTGTGTGCGGGGGCGAGACAGGTTCCCCCCGCCGCCCTGCGCAGCTGCCCTGAGGTGTCACGTGTGCGTCGGGGCTCAGCCCAGCTTGCTGCGGCCGCACGTACGGGCGCGTCTGCTGCCTCCCCAGCTGCCCCTCATCTTCCTCCAGCCCCCAGAGCAGCCCCTGCAGCTCGCAGAGAAGTGGCGGCGGCCCCCAGGGAGGGCGAGGGGCGGGGAGGGTGGAGGGGGCGAACGCAGGTGCTCAGGGTCCCCCGCTGCAGGTGCAGCCCCGGCCTTGCGGGGGGTGACACTGAGGACTGGGCGGCAGGAGGGACTAGCTGCTACTTCATCCTCCCTGAGGATGAGGAGTTACCGATCTCTAAACCAGCAGGAAGGCAGAGGGGCGCCCGCGCACCCGTCCACCAGGCAGCCCTGCGGCAGGTGGCACTTGTCCCCTCTTATGCCACCTGGGTGTGACGCCCAGATGCCTGAGGGGCTCCCGCTGGCGCCTGGCACTGCAGGGGACAGCATGTGACCCTAAGGGATAGGGCAGGGCTCGTGCAGGGGCCGCCTTGGCAGGCTGTGCCCGCAGGGATGCCGAAACCCTGTGGTGGCACCAAGGTGACAGGACCGGAGCGGAGAGGACGCGCTCCCGGCTGCGGTGCTGCGGTGGGGGGGCCGCTGCCATTCCCCGCAGGACCTATCCCGCTCCATGAAAGATCATTTGGGTGGTGACGCCCCGGGGACAGCCGGGGACCCCCCCGCGCCGCCGCTGCGGGCAGCGCAGCCGCCGGCGACTCCGCGCCGCCCCGGCCGCCCCTCGGGGCCAGCGACAGCCCCGCGCCGGGGACGGCAGCGTGGACGCGGCGGGGCCCCGAGCTCGGGCCGGTGCCCGCTCGCGGCAAGGGCGAGCCGGGGTCGCCGCCCGCCCCCTCGGGGCGGAGCCGGACGAAGAACAGAGCAGGCTGCGGGGCGGAAAGGGCGTTTATTTGGGCCGGGGGGACCACTACAGCTTGGTGCCCCCCGAGGGCACCTCGGAGCGCTGTGTGGCGCCGCTGAACGCCGAGGCGGCGGCCGCGGGGCGGCGCGGGCCGCGCAGCCCCAGCAGCAGGCGGCACTGGGCGCGGAAGCGGCCGTCGAGGAAGGCGTAGAGCAGCGGGTTGAGGCAGCTGTTGAGGTAGGCGAGGCAGGTGGCGTAGGGGTGCAGGCGGGAGAGCAGCGCGAGCAGCGCGCACGGCAGCTCCAGCAGCCCCGCGGCCGCCAGCACGAAGAGGCTCTTGAGCAGGTGGAAGGGCAGCCAGCAGCCGGCGAAGACGGCGACGAGCGCGGCGAGCAGGCGCAGGAGGCGGCGGCGCGGGCGCAGGTGGCGGCGCACGGCGGCGCCCACGCAGCAGTAGCAGGCGGCCATGAGCAGCAGCGGCGCGGCGAAGCCGAGCGCCGTGGTGGCCAGGCTGAGCGCGGCCGCGCGCGCCGCGCCGCCGCCGCCCAGCTCCACGTCGCAGAGCGTGCGGTTGCGCGGCCCGCGCCGCGCCTCGCGCAGCAGCAGCGCGGGCAGCGCGGCCGCCGCCGCCGCCGCCCAGAGCGCCGCGAGCGGCCCCAGCGCCCCGGCGGTTGCGGCGCGCGGCGGCGGCGCGGCGCGGGCCACGGCGCGGCAGCGCTCGGCGCTCAGGCCGCCCAGGCAGAAGGCGGAGGCGAACATGTTGAGCAGCACCAGGTAGCTGCTCAGCTTGCAGAGCGCCGCGCCGAAGGGCCAGTGGAAGCGCAGCGCCGTGTACGCGGCCCATAGCGGCAGCGTGGCCACGAAGGCCAGGTCGGCGAGCGCCAGGTTGCCGATGTAGGCGTCGGCCGGGCGGCGCGGGGCGCGCGCGCCGCGCCACAGCGTCAGCAGCACCAGCGCGTTGCCCGAGAGGCCCAGCACGAAGACGAGCATGTAGAGCGCGGGCAACAGCGAGAAGGAGGCCTCCCAGTCCGCCTGCCACTCGCACGCCTCTTCCGTCCCGTTGCCCTCCTCGTAGTAGTAGTCCTCGTACTCCATGGTGCTGCTGCCGCCCTCTCCGCCACGATGTCGCCGTCGCTCCTATAAAGGAGGCGCCGGCGCCGCCTCCGCCGCGACACCCCCCGGAGCGGGGACCGCTCCGCCCCGCACGACCCCGGGCAGCGGCGCCGCCTTCCCCCCCGCACACCGGGGTGCGGCGGCGGCTCTGCCTACCCCGCGGCCCCTGGCCCCGCTGGGGACCGTCGAGGGGCCCTGGGCAACCACAGGGACTGCGAGGGCGCCAGACGGGCACTCGGGGGCCCCCCCGGCTCAGTCCCAGCTTGAGCGAGACCCGCGAGGCCGGTGCCGTGTCCCCCCCGTCCAGCTGCACCACGGGCGGAAGCAGCCGGGATTGTCGTCGGCAGCCGTGGAGCCGGCGGCATCTGCGCCGCGTCCGGAGGTGACTTCCCTGCGCGCCGCACATCAGAGCCCCTCTTTGAGTGCTGCTCGTGCCCCTTCCCATCCCTCCTCCCCGGCGCCCAATAAAACCCTCCTTGTTCGAGAGAGCCCTGCAGAGGACGCTTGGCCCGGGCTGGACCTGGCCTGGCATGCGGCCAGCAGCGCCAGGCCACAAGCGGGGCCACCAGCCTGGGCCGCCGTGGCCCCTGTGCGCTCTGGGGGCCTCCCATCCCCATGGCTTCCTAGGGAGCTGCGGCCTTCCGCACTCGGTGCTTGTGGGGAGAAGGAACAGAAAGGCCGTGAGTGGCCCTGAGGCAGCCAGGGAACTGCTCCCACAGCAATGAGGAATGGGTGCCGGCAGCTCCCCCCGCAGTGTTTCTGCCCCCAAACGCAGCTTTAACCACCCGGCTAGCGGGGCTTTAGCCTGTGGGAGCCCCTGGTGATCCCCGGTCCCGCCGTGAGCAGGGGCTGCCCGCAGGAGCCGCCAGGAGGGCGGGAAGCGGCGGCAGCGCCTGAGGCGGCAGCGCAAGGCCAGGCTGAGCCGGGAGCTGGCGGCCCTGGGGCTCTGCCCGCCCCGCCTGGGCCCTTGCAGCAGGTGTTCAGGGCAACCTGGAGGTATTTTTGGCTGTAAATTTGTCCAGTATCAGTAATTTAAGCTCCAGTTGCCTCCGTGCAGATCCCCTCCTCTGTGACAGTGAGGTGTGACAGGGCGGCCTGTGGCGAAAGGTTTTGGTAGCTCAGCAGTAATCATGGTGATTCTCTCACTTTCCCGGGCAGGTATTCAGGAACATAAACCCACCAGGATGTCCCTGAAGCCGTTCTCGTACCCGCGACCAGAGACGAGGTTCTTCCATGCCGGCTATCTCGTGTATAAATTCAAGATCCGTTATGGCAACCTCAGCAGGTGAGCGCGGCCTGACTGGCCGGGCCACCTGCACCCACAAACAGTGTCACAGCTGCCTTAGGCTGGTTTAGGCTGTTTCAGGCTGTTAGGCTGAGGGTTGTTATAGGCTGTTTAGCTCTCCTGGAGCTTCAAGCTTCTCCTGCAGGCAGAGGGGCTGAGGAGGGCTTCTCTGATGCATGCAAAGGGCTTTTTGGGTGAAACGGTAGCAAATAGGAGGCAGCAGCTGCATGGTGGGGCTCGGGTAGGAAGCTGTGGTTAGCAAAGAGCAGGGTAACTAAACCAGAGGGTGCTGATTTAGTCTGGTTGGGAGGGGAAGATGTAACAGAAGGGAAGAGAATGATCTTTTAGAAGCAAAATAATATTTTCCTAGAGGGTGTGGGTCCTGCTTGTACCTGTCAGCCAGGTGTGCGGAGAAGATGAGCCAGTGCTTTTGTGCATGGGCTCCATCAGCATGGGCTCCATCAGCAAAATCAGCGCATTTTGAATTAGAGAGGATTCCCCAAGTCTGTGAGCTCTGGGAATCAGCTTGGTTGGAGCTGCTTGGACAAAAGGACTCAGAGCTGCTCAGGCTTTAGGATAATAATCAAGTCCAAGGTGGTTGTAGGCTGTGTGTCCTGCCAAGGAGCACCCTGTCGCTCTCAAACTTGGTGCGAAACATCATGCTCTGTCACTGTCCCACACTGGCAAGTAGCGCGAAGGCCCAAGGGCTCTGGGCCATGATCCAGCTCCCTGCACTGGAGTGTGGCACCTTCCCGGGCGTTCGGAGCCTCACAAGCTGCTGAGGTTGAGTGTCTTCCCAGAGGATGGCAAACCCTTGCGGCTGGAGCAGCAATGTCACCCATGGACGGAAGGGAGCAGTGCTGGGCCGCCGCGGTCGACAGCACCGAGAACACGGCAGGGCTGGGGCTCCAGAAGCAGCAATCCGCCCTGTGCCTCCCCACGGAGCAGTTATTAGGGATCCTCTGTGGGCATCGAGCTCTGCGTAGGCTTTGCCAGAGCCCAGGTTCACTGTGGAAGTCGTCTGTTAACTGCAGCAGAATTAAAGAGAACCTGCTACAATTATCACGTCAGTTAGACTGTCTCTGGACCCGAGGCTGCGTTTGATCGCGTGCAGCGTTTGTCTGCTTTTTCCCTTGCAGAAGTAGGAATGCTCTTTGGAAGTTTGCAGCATGATTTTACTTTGGGATGCAGGAAAATTTGATTGCTGCTTTGGCTGCGCCTTCCCAAACTTTGTTGGAATAATCTCCGATCCGGGAGGATTACTGCTTTTCATTGCTGTGTTTTCCTTGTTGTTTTTGGAGAGGAAGACATGTTACCTGCCTTGTGGCACAGCGTAGTGATCAGAGGATCCCCGAGTGTCGCTCTTGTCCATGAATAATCCCTTTCCTCAGTGTCAGCCCCCCGAGAGGCGCTGCCCGCACTGTGTGTAGGGTTTTTCAGAGTGTTTCTGAGCAGCCTGGAAGAGTCTGATCCCGTGATGGGACGCAGAGCATGTCACCGCAATAGGAGCCTGCACATCATCTGGCTGCCAGACAAAGATGGCACCAGTCCTTCTTATTGCGCGTGTCTCTTACCCAGAAGGTAAAATAAGATTTTTGGCAATGGGAAGGTCTCCCTCGTTGTGTTCATTAAGCAATGCAAATTTGTCAGTTGTCTCTTTTTGTGCTGTGGTGTGTGCCAAGCTTGGCCCTGGCATCCAGCCCTTGCACGGGAGCTGAGCATGATGTGCAGGCTGGGGAGGGGGAGTGCTTTCTCTTGGTGACTGGAAAGCTGCTGTTTCTTTGCTTTATTGTTGTCAGCTTCCCTCTCTCCTTTGGGCCATAAAGAACCGATCGTGGAGCGTGATACCTGCAGAGCAAAGGAGCTGTGGGGTATCAGGCTGCTGCTTCTGGGTTTGGCTCTCCCAGCAGCCCGGGGAGGCGGTGGGAAACGCCACCAAGAACCAGCAGATCTAGTTTGAGTTTTGAAGTACAAATTCAATTCAATGAATTCAATGTCAAATTCAATGTCACAGAATCATAGAATGCTTAGGGTTGGAAGAGACCTCTAGAGATCATCTAGTCCAATCCCTCTGCACACACAGGGTCACCTAGAGCACGTGGCACAGGACTGCGTCCAAGCGGGTTTTGAAGATCTCCAGAGAAGGAGACTCCACAACCTCTCTGGGCAGCCTGTTCCAGGGCTCTGGCACCCTCACTGGGAAGAAATTTTTTCCTTAAGTTCCTGTGGAACTTTTGGTGCTTCAGGTGGCCATTACCTCTAGTTCTGTCGCTGGCCACCAGGGAAAAGAGGCCAGCACCATCCTCCTCACTGCTTCCGTTGAGGTACTTCTAGACACTGCTCAGGTCCCCTCTCAGCCTTCTCTTCTCCAGGCTGAACAGGCCCAGCTCCCTCAGCCTCTCCTTGTAGGGCAGATGTTCCAGGCCCCTGATCATTCTTGTAGCCCTGTCATTCTTGTAGTCTCTGGAGTCTGAGAAACAGAGCTGCAGAAGCTGCTGTGAAGAGAGAGGCAGAAGAGTATTATGAAGAATAGGAAGCACTTTCAGTGTCCCGCAATTCTCAGCACTGATGGGGTGGTACCCACCATATCCCAGGATTCTTGTAACTTTGTGCAGGATTTTTCTAACTGTGGTTTGGATTCACACGTTACCTGATTTGCAAGTTTACAACTCGGCAGCTTCAATTTTGTTCTACTAGAATTTTAACGGTAACTTAAGCAATGAAGGCCAGATCTGGATCGTATCGAACATGTCTGAGATAGGTATTTGGTGGCTGGCATTTACCTTGGGCTCTTGGTAATTCATGGTCCCTGCTATGTATGACAGGAATCCGATGGCAGCAGGACCAGCACGGTGTTGTCCCTGCCTCCTCCCAGATGTCCCTTCCCCTTTAAAGAAGTGAGGGGGCATCTCCAGCTTTTCCTCGGGTTAGTCCTGGAAAGGAAATGGAAAAAACCTGTCCTGCTGCAAACCCCAGTGTTTGGGGAAGCGGCTCAAAGCCCCGGCCAGCTGCCAAGCAAAGCCCGGCAGTCTCAGCACCAGAAACCTGCAGTTGTCCCCGGGCCAATCCGGGCCACTTCATTCTCCAGTCTGGCTTCTCTTGTGCGGCCTCAGCTCCTAGTTACACTTCAGCCTGCTTACTTATTTCCCAATAAGTGCTTAGTTATTACCTGTTTATTTCTAAATCACTATTGTGATTGTTTACCTTTTAGTGGACTCTGATTTTTTTATTTTTAGACTTATCTCTCACTGTGTATTTTGTTGCTGGCCAATGCCTAGCAGCCAAAAACTGCTGATAGCTCCAGAGGGGATAGTTAATATCTGGGCAGCAAAGTTCAATGCAGGCAGTTCACAGGGGTGACAAACTGCAGCGCTGTGAAGTCCGGATTCTCTACTGTTCTGCAGAGAAAAGTTCTGCCAGTTGCTTCTTTTAGACCTTTGAATGGAGTGGGATAGCAGTAGACACTGATGCATTAGTTTGGGTCCAGCTTGGCCAAAAGCCATCCGAGTGGTTACTGCAAATTGAAAAGATCACATCTCTCAGGTACTGTATCTACATACACATAAAATACAGAAACTCAAAAGAAACAGTTCTTGCAGAATAATGCACTCGTCTCCAATGTTTAAAAAATCCATCTACGTGCTATTTATTTCATCTGGGTAACAAGAGCACTCCCTGATTTTGACATTTCATTGTTGTGTAAATTCCTGCAGTGGTTGTCGCTCTCCTGCTGCTTGGTTGAGGTAGGACCTCACTCTCTCTCTGCTTGTTCTGCAGTGCTGATGATCCGGACAACGCTGCAAATGCCGCCCAGGAGTTAGAGGTAGGATATGAAGCAGCTCCAGGGGGCCCCAGCTGAATGTGAAGCTGAATAAATCTTGTGTTCTCTTTGAAATGCAGAATTACCCCTGAAAAGGCGAACACTTTCATTTGAAATACTAAAAAAAGAAAGGTCCTAACAAATATAAATTGGCAGAAGTGAAAGATGTGGCGTACTTTAAGGTCATTTGGAAGGAGTGGGGAAAGGAAGGGGAAGACAACGGGCAATTCCTGTGTATCTAGGAGCTACTCCCCACGCAAACTCTAAAGCTACTTTAAAATTAAAGTTACAGAATTGTAGGTGCCTTATTAATATTCTTTCGTCATTTATTTTTTCGGTGTTTGCAGGAAGCAATTCGAGTGATCCTTGGAAATCTTGAGGATTTGCAGCCGTTTTCTACAGACCACTTCACTATCTTTCCCTGTATCCTTTCTTACTCGTAAAATGAAAAAGTCAATGAATTCCGTCATTCCATTGCTTAATTCCATTTTCATATCTGGCAGTGTACAGGTCTTTCACTAGAGTCCACTGTCTTTGAGCTTTACAGTTTACATTAGCTGAGGAGCCACCTCTGCTTGTCTCCGCCAAAGAACTGTTTTAAAAGAGTGTTTTTCAGTGTCCAAAGCAGATTTGGTCAGAGAAAACAAGTCAGAGTATATAGGGAGTGACAGTAAACCCACCTAAAGCAGCAAGAAACAAAACTAGCATGTTGTTTAAAAAGGTTAAGGAATGTTTTATGTTTAATTATAGACTGAACAACTTTGCCCTAGTATAAAAAGTAGTATAGTGTAGCATAAAAATTATATACATAGATGACTGGGAGAAGCGAAAACCACCCTAGAGTGATTTTTACATGGAGAGGTAGTTGAGCTGATCCAGACAAGATCTTGAACACCCAGAGCCCCTGAGCAGTTACTTGTCCCGGTCACATCTCTGATGTAGTCGCTAGGGTCTAGAAATAGAAGCGAAACAAATCTCTTCGATTGGCCTTATCTTGCTTGCAGTACCTTGCTCCTCTGGGACCACTGCTCAGATTTTTTCCTTCCTCCCTCAACTTTCACCTAGCTGTAGCTCTGTGAAAGCTTTGTGCCATGTGGGTACGGAGATTTTTCTCTAAGGAATGCCAGGAAAGTTTTATTGGTAGAACTGGAAGAGCCCAGCGTGTTGTTGCCAGAGGGAGGATGTCTTGGCTAGAGCCCAATAAGGATAAGGGAAATAAAACACATCTTTAACGTAGGCTATGGGTGCCATTGGAATGAACTTGGTTTTTCTAGTGTTCCTAGTGTTTTTCACACAGCTAATGCGCACGGAGTGTGTTTAGTCCCTTGCACAGGCATTTAGCATGGTGCAGTTTGTGAAGCCTTGCAGGGAGGCAGCCCTAGGCCTCCCGGGCCTTTGAGACGTTCGCACTGCCTCTTTGAGCCTTGACATCGCGCTCAGATTTAAGCAGGTGGGAGCAAGTGTCAAAAATGATGTTCAGATATGGGGATTTGTGTCTCACGCCTTATCCCTACATTTGCACTATATATCTAGAAGATAATTCATTTCAGCAGAACATAGCTCTTGGTAAGTCTGCATCATCATTTCTGGATAAATCCTGAGAACAAACTAGTGTTTTCCAGCATGGTGCCATTATTGTTCGTGGAGAAGAAAACAGTTTTCTGCTCTGAGGTGAGTTTTGTCACTGAATTCATTTTGCTGCTGCTTTCAGCTACAACCCTGCACGTATCCACGTTTTCCAGCCCCTTTCTAGGCACCTGACCAGGAAGTCCTCTAAGAGCAGCAGCATCTGCAAGAAGACAGATGCTCTGCAGCTCTTGCCTGTGGCAGGCTCCAGTATAAACACTTTTGTCTTCACTAATGGTTTCCACTTCAGCCCTTTTGTCAGACAAGAAGGCTTAGGAAGCTGCCTCTCACTTTCACCTTCCCATAATAGCACTGCTCCAGTTACTGCTGCAGGTTTTTTTTTTTTTTTTTTTTTCTTTCCCCCCTCCTCTCTGCCATCACTGCCTGATTTTTAGAAAAAGTATCTTTGCTACCCTGGGACTTGCAGATGACGAGAGGCTAAACCGGTGAATTTCCATGAATTTCCATCTTACTCCCAGTAGGGTTTGGAACATACTTAAAAAGCCCTGGGAGGCTGAAGGTCCTTTTCTGAAGAAGGAACTGTAAAGAACAGCCACAGTGTTGAAGGAAAGCTCTGGTCTTTCCCATCCCTAAAAGCCAGGAACCACCTGCTCTGTCTCCGGTTCTCTGGAAGCACCGACTCCAGGGAATAATTCCGAAGCCCCAGGAAGATCCTTTGTGGCTCAGCCTGGGGAGCCTGGGCAGCGGAGTGCAGAGCACAGCCTCCTGCTCCTCACACCTTTTCCAGGGTGGCTCCCTGCCTTCCTGAGGCAGTTCCTAAGAGAGAGCTGCTCTGTGCTGTTCTTCCATGGAGCTCTGAAGCTGCTTCAGAAACGTCCCTGCCCGTTTTGCATCATGTACGATGAGTTTTAGGATGGATTGTGTAAACGAATCCGCAGTTTACTTTACACCTGCTGCTAGATCCCCAAATCTTACCTGCTCTTACCTAGGAGCAGGAGTGAGTGAGGATTCAGCTTCCTCTTCCAAGCAACCATCTTGAATTCCCAGCCTATTCCCACGTGCCATGGGTCTGAAGGGGAGCATAGCAGTGTGTTCTGCATCGCTTTTCCAAAATTTTCCATTTACCTTTTCAACCCCTGCTGAGCATTCGGCTGCTATTTGAAGCCTGTGTGAAGCAGCATCCAGTGATTCCAACTTCCATCCCTTACTGCGGCAGCTGGGCTAGAGCCCAGGTGTGCTTAGGTAAAGCTCATTTTTGTCCTTGCTTCTGCTTTGCTACCTGTTTGTTGGCATTGAACTTCACCTGTCATTTCATCACACTCTTTTTTTTTCTATTTTTGTAATGAAAAAATGCCATTTTTTTCTAAGTAATGATGATAATAATGTCTTTTGTGTAAGCAGCAACTGTCACTCCAGTCATATCTCATTTCCAAAGTCTGCTCTGAATTTACAGTGGAGATCTCTGCAGGATCCACAGCCGACCTCCTCTGCCATGGAAACTCGGTGTTTATTGTTACCATTTCCTGTTTTAACTGATTATTGATCCCTGAGGAAATCTTTGCTTTATGACCACTTAATAGATATTGTAGTCTTTTTTCCTCTATAAAATGTAATTCCTTACCAGTAATTTGTCTCATCCATTTGCTTGTGTTGTGGCATCTCCTATTGCACATACCATGTGTTGATGTAAAAACTTCTAAACGTGGAGAATCACTCACTTCCCTGAGACCTTGGTAGGATATTTGATCGCCCTCCCCAGCTATTTACACGATATTTCTATTCCAAAATTAGGTCAAAATGCTTGCTGTTCACAAGGCCTTTTCTTCTGGAAAAATACCTACCTGCCACATGCACCTGAGTTTAGGTGCTCCATATTCTACAGACACGGTGCTTTTGACTTGTCCTTACACCTTCCATCTGGTGCCTAAAAGACAGACTGTTGCTTGCAGTTCTTCAGTGCCTTTTCTCTTCCAAAATATCCACCAATTTGGTATCCTGGGATACATTACTGTATCCTTTAATATAACCTTCATCTCCTTCAAGAAAAGCCAAAGTTGCCATTCCATCCACATGTTTTCACAGGTGAGAATTCTAATTTTGAAATAATTATATTTCCTGATTTTTGTTTTAATTTGGACTTGCCATATGCAAACTCAGCATTGCTTCTAAATATAAAAAAAATCTAAATTTTATATTCTGAAACTGAGGCAAAGCATTAAAATATATGTTGTTAGAGAAAATCTGTTGAAAATATTCACCAAGTTTATAATTTACATTAACATTTTTAAATTTTACTTTGTAATTACAGGTAAAGAAGCACAAAGGGGAAGTTCCAAGCTTGTAAGTTGAGTATTTTTAAAGTTAAGTTTTTAAGCACGGTATGATGTAAAGTGATACTATTTGGTTAGTGATGCTATGCAGTTATCACTTTTGAGCAAAATTCTCTGGATGGCCTCTCAGTGCTTATCTTCTGTTTGAATAAAGAATCTACTATTTCATACGTTCATCTTTTGATTTTATTTCCCATTATATAGACATCAATACTTTTGCTAAATACTAATGTGCATTAACTCTGGAGTTTGTTATAAAATAGAAAACTTCTCAGAAGTCCCAAGCTAATGTTATCGGTAACAGGTCTGCAATGTTTTGAAGGTCAAGGGAAGAAATGAAAGAGCACAAAGTACTGAGACAGTAGGATCAGTGAAGAGGAGAAGAGTGGAAGATGAAGCAGAGCCTTCGTGGGCAGCGGCGGATACGGACAGGTCAGGATATTGCCCCAGGACATGTGTCACTCCAGTATCTCATGAAGCTTCCCCATATGTCATTACTGGGTAGTTCTTTGCCCCACTCTCCCTTCTTCTCCAGACAGAATTCAAGCAGTATCACCCATGTTTGGAGAAAAGTTATTGCATACTTCCAGGTTGCTGTGCCGTAATATAGAGGATATAAGTGTCCTGTTCAGCTCCTTGTGCTAATAGTACAGAGAGGGTCACAGGGAGGCTTGCAGAGATTTGTTTCATGCAGTCCTTCCTCAAGTACTGCATTTCTCCAAACTGCATCCAGTTTTCAGGCTAAAGTGTAGACACCAGGACTAGGGGCTCTGCTCCCTTATTGGTCTCCCAGTTCCTCTGCAAAGAGAAGTACCACAGAATTTGGACCTTGTTACCTGAATAAATGCACAGTTCTCTATGTAGACTAAGGGTATTTCTCACAGAAGCCACAACTTCCCCAGGTTTGGACTTAGCTAAATGTTTGGAAAGAAAAAATGATGACTTGGTTCATGTTTTGTGGGTGAAAATACATGTGATTAAAAAAAAATAGAAAAATAAACGATTTCTAACGTGAGGACCAACAGAGTAGTTCAGACCAATGGTCCATCTAGCCCAGTCTCCTGCTCTAGCACTTCTTCTTTTACCTGTAGGAAGAGGTGAAAAACAGGACAAATATTTATGAGCTCCCAGGCACTCTTCCAACATCTAATTACTTTCAGCTTAGAGGATTTGCTAAGGTTAATGTGGTTTGTCCAGTGAATAACCCTCCCAGCATCTCTTTTCCTATGTGCGTTTGTCCAGCCTCCTTCGGCAGCCGTGTACCTTTTTTACAGCTTTTTAAAAGACCTTTGAACTTTTTTGGGTCACCTTCTGTTGGAATGAAAAATCTTCTTTCTTCATTTTGAGTCTACTTGCTGTTAACTTAATCAAATGGGTTTATCTGGTTCTTGCGCTGGGAAAGGGAGTGACTGCTCAGTGTCTCTCTGCTCTCTCCTTGACACTTGGATTTTTTTAAGCATCTCATATTCCTGCTAGTGTAATATATGTTTTTCCTGGTTGTCTATTTTTATTTTACTGCTTTTTCTCTCAGGTCTTGTAGGGTCCTTCTGTAGTTCTTTGCTATCTACCTCCTCTTTATGTGAATAACTTTGTAGCATTTTGCAAGCTTTCTCAACACGCTTCTCATCCCTTTTTCAATGTCAATTAATATTTTTGTTCCCTCTAACTGCTTGCATGTTTTAGTGAAAGAGCAGAAATCTAACATCTGATGTAAGTACATTTTTTAATGAAAATTTGAAATAAGAGTCACGAATATATATTAGGGGTGTATATCTTATTGCCTAGAGGTCCTAAAAATCTTTAAGTGTTTGTGGTAGTTGTTTAAGTATTGCTTCCTTGTGTTTTTTTTTTTTTTTTTTTTTTTTTGTAGACTCAGTTCTCATTTATCTGACTTCTTTTTAGAACAGGGGCTGGGTGTGTTCACAGCACGAACAAAGCAAAGCTTGGATCTGAAGTGGTAAGTTACAGAAGATTCAACAGCATTTGTTTAGTTCTAGATCCTTAACGTCTGCTGGCAGGTAGCAGGACATGGGGAATGTGTGAGGATCTTTTTTGTGTGTCACGAGGATGCACTGGAAGTTGTTGTAATGACACGGTGCTAAGGCACTTACCCAGGGAGCAGGGGACCTTGGAGGTGTCTGAATGAATGAAGGGCCAGGCTACGTGTTTTGCCACTTACAAAGTGCGTCAGGAGAAGCGGAGCAGAGTTGGAAATATATTGCTGAGGAAAGTCCTGATAGTCGCAGTCAAAAAATCACGGCATGGGAGAGTATGACTTGCATTTTAGTTCTTTAAGCAAGCAAGCAAACAAAAATCTTTTGCCAAATACAATTTGACCTTATGTAACACTTTTTTTTTTCTTTGTTTTTCCTTTCAGAGCTACTGCAAAGGAACTGAGAGTGAGTATAGCCCAGCATCTCCTACCATAGGCTGTAACCGTAAGAATGCCCATAAGGAAATCGCGGATTGTTTCTCACCAACTATGTTTGAATTGGTCACATTAAATTGAAAGCAGCAAGGATCACACTGGGACTGCTGCACGTCAGAGCAGGAATCTCAACCCAGTAATGCAGTAACCACCATGACTTGGGCTGAGAACCTCGTTCAGCATCACAGTTCTCCACCCGCATTGCTAGGCTGAGAACCCATGCTGCATGCTAGGTGGGAGTTCCAGTCACAACCCGTATCCGTCACGATTCCCTTAAAAGTGGCCAGGCCTTGTGCCAGTCTGAGCTCGCCCACGTCGCCCGCTCTTGGGCTCTGTCACTGGGTGGCCATGGGGTGTGCAGGGAGGGAGCTGGTATCTTAGTTTTGCTGCTCTTCCTTACAGGGTTCCCCATGGAATGCAACACAGAAAGAAAGGCAGAAACCAGTCCGGCTGCAGGTGAAATGCAGCCACCGCAGCAAAGCGACCAAGTCGGAAACGAGGCAGATCCCGAATCGAAAGGCAGAAGTTTCTCCGGGTTCTGCAGAAGGTGCTAACGCTGCGGCCGTGGGCAGCACTGGCTTTCTCTTGGCTAGGGCTGAGAACTGCTTGTGTCACCTTCTTTCTTATTTACCAAATTTTGAAGGAAAACTCTTCCTGTGGTTTGTTCACCCACTCCTGGGCAGAGCAGACATCCTTAAGCAAACGTCAAATGAGCAAGTTTGGGTGCAAGTGAGACCCTTCAGCTGCGGTAGCAGGGAATGTCCTGGGTGCTGATTCGCTCTCCTGAGAAGCCCCTTGACCTGGCAGGACCGTGTCTGGTTGTGGTTCTGGTCAGTTCAGGTGGTTTTACAAGGTGATTACCTTGAAGAGTTGATAGGGCTTTTGCTAAATGTTAACAAAACATTCACCGATGTCCTTTCTTCTTGCAGTAAGAGGCCCATTCCTAATAAATGTGCCATTCTCGGTGGTTTTTGGGGAAAAAAACACTTTAGGGCTGAGGTCCTCACATCCATATGGGTTGTATCACGTGAGTGCTGTCAGCATTAGGAGGCTTGAACACAGAAGCACCTCCCTGCTGACAAGTTCCTCAAACCATGTCCCTAGAGTGTCCCTAACTGCGCACTCTGCAGCCTGCCAGCCACGTCCTTTGGCAGGAGGAGCTGGGAGTAGCCTCCTGGGAGGTTATTTAGTCCCTGCAGGGTGGCATTTTGCCTTATAGCCTTAACACCCTCCAAGCCTTCTTGCCACTTGAGATGTTTGTGCAGTTTATGTTGCAACAAATTACAGAGAAGGGCAAGCTGAGCAGAAGCGTCCTGCCACTGCACAGGCCGTTCTTACCATCGGCACCGTTGCTCTTACCAAGCTGGGGCAGCCTCAGACACACGTTTCAATAGGAGTTTGCCCAAATACTTTAGATCTCCTGATTCCTGGGACATCCCAGCGCTCGTCTCCTGCCTCACCTCTGCAGTCGGCCAGTCTGAGCTACTTGTAGCTGATGCCACATAAATATTTAAGGACACTTCCCCCCCCCCCAAGTCCTTTTGTTATTAAATTCATAGATGATCCCCATTCAGATTTGCAATTAGCCCATTCTGACCCCAGCTTGCCGTGGCCTTAGCAATATCTATTTCCATCTTATCCTGAGGAATGAATTTGGGCTGACCAGGATGAACAACTACAGTGACTGGTGGATGAGTCGCAGTTTGGTTTTATTAAGAAATAAATATTCATATTGGCTGTATTGTATGCCAATATTAAGGCTATGCCGTTGTAGCTTGAGTTAGTCTTTATGTTACCTCTCTTCATTTTTTTTCTATCTTATGCTATGCCAGGAACAGTGTCATTGAGGGAGGCAAAAATAACATTGCTTTTAAGCTTCTCAGAAAAAAATATTTTGTGTGTAATGTGCTCTTCTGGTTTTGTTTCCACAGAATATTCTTCTCTCCGTTGCAGCGTTTTTTTGGTGGAAATAAGTGACCGTCAAAGTATTAATTGTGGTGCAGAGGTAACCTTGTAGTGTGGATGTCAGTTCTTGTTTCTTTGTTGTCCCTGTTCTTCTTCTGTAATTCATCTTTTCGCGTTGTTTGTCTCAACTATTAAATGCAATGTTACTTGGTTTTGGAAAAAAAAAAGAGTAAAAAATGTTGCATTTTTGTTCTTTAAATGTGATAAATAGAATTTACATGTTAAAAACATTATATGAGGTTCTGATAAAACAAACATCAACTCAGAAGCATGTGTTCTTTTTTCCTTATTCTTATGCAGTCTGAAATTACTCTTTCCATCCAAGAAGAAGTAATTTTTTTTTGGAATTAGATGTATTTCTATGCTATGCCTCGCAGAAGTGAAGAAGTTGAATATATTTTGCATTATATTCTTGCATTGCTTCAGTTATTGATACCTACACAACAGCCTAAGGTATTGTTATACCTGATCATTATGTTTGCAATTAAAAACGAGACCAGTGTGTTTGCATTTAGAGCAAACCTCCTTCTCCAGGCCCCTCCTGACAGGAGGCCCCAAGCACAAGGACGCGCACAACACTGTGGCTCCGGTTATGTGGAAAAGAGGATTTCCCAGTGTTCCTGAAGTTCTGAGTAAAAAAGGGCCTTTCCCTGATTTCTTCGTTGCTGCCTTTTTATGGTTAGGAATAAAGTGGAGGCACGGGAAGGACACGGTTTTGTTAGCTTGAGAGCCCTAAGGGCGTTGTTACACAGTCAATCCTGCACTTTACATTGTAGCCAACGGGATTTGTCCAAGGCCAGGTCCTCGCGCTGGCCCTGCCGCGGTAACGGCGCGGGGCGGATCCTGCCCTGGGATCCGCGTCCGAGATGTGCGCCGGGATGTGCGCTGGGATCCGTGCGGGGCCCTGTACAGCCCGGACTCCTGGGTCCCTCGGGGGGAGGAGGGGGCAGCTCCGGACGCCTGGGCCCCCGCCCCCTCCCCTCCCGCCTCTCTGTCCCATGGGCGGGGCCTGCTCTAGCCCCGCCCCCTCTCCGACGCAGCGACCAATGGGCAGCGCCTCCCGCCTTAGGGCGGGGTTCCATGGAGCCGGGTGCGCGGAGGCTCCGCCCCCTGCGCTCATTGGCTCTCGCCGCGCGCGGGGTGAACGGCTGCGGCCTTGGCCCCCGCGGGTGGAGCGGCGGGGGGGCGTGGCCAATCCCGGCCAGCGGCCAATCGGCGCCCCGCCCGTCGGGGGATGAATGGGGAGGGGGCGTGGCCAGCGCGGCGGTGCTCCGCGGGACGATGGCGGCGGCGCGGGCGGCGCGGGGCGCGGAGCGGCGGCTGCGGCTGCGGGCGGGCGGCGCGGCCCGGTGAGAGCCGGCACCGGCACCGGCACCGACCCGCCGCTCCACGGCCTGGCCCCTTCCCTTGACAGCCCCTGCCCGCCCTTGTCCCTAATCCTCTTGTCTGCCGTGTCCCCCATCTCATTGTCCTTCTGTCCCCTTGTCTCTCCGTTCCCTCTTGTCCCTCACCCCCTGCCCCTCGTCCTCTCGTCCCCCTTGTCCCCATCTCATCGTCTCCTTGTCTCCCTTTTCCCCAGCCTCTCGTCCCCTTGCCCCTCATCTCTGTCCCCTCGTGTCCCTTATCCCACTTGTCCGGCATGCCCTAGATTCTCTTGTCTCCCCATCCCCTGTCCCCTCATCCTCTTTTCCCTTTGCACTCCTTTCCTCCAGCCCTGTGTCCCCTTTGTCCCCCATGCCCATGTCCCCAATCTCATTGTCCCGCTGTCCTTCCAACCCTCCGTCTTACCCTCCCTGCTGTCCCCTCCATCCCAGTTCCCCCAAGTCCCTCCTTCGTGCAGGGCAGCTCCCCCGCCACCAGCTCCCTGCCGCGGGCCGATGTTCCCTGTCCCCAGGTCCCCACGCAGGGACCCCCGGCCGGGCCTCGAGAAGGTTGTTTACCCTGGTGCCGCAGTTAATGCGTTACCAGCCACCGCGCGGCCGGCCAAGGTCCAGCCGCGGGCCCGAGGTGGCTGCTGCCACCAACGCTGTCCCCCAGCGCTGCCTGTCCCAGCCCATGGCTGCTTCCGCGCCCGACGGGCCAAGCGCAGCCGCGTCCCGCGTCCCGCCGGGAGCCGGCAGTGACAGCGGTGACAGCGGCGGCCGTGGCGCAGGGGCTATGCGGGGACAGCCGAGGGCAGCTGGCTGCGCTCGCTCTTCGTGCACAAGGTGGATCCCCGCAAGGACGCGCACTCTAACCTCCTGGCCAAGAGGGAGACCAGCAGCCTCTACAAGATCCAGTGTGAGCCCTGGAGGGGACGGGGACAGGGACGGGATGAGGGGGGCTCTGCTGCCTGTCACCCCTCACCCGCCGCCCTCCATCGCGCAGTTCACAACGTGAAGCCCGAGTGCCTGGATGCCTACAACAGCCTGACGTGAGCTCCCCTCCGTGTCCTCCTGTGTCCCCTTGCTGGGGGACAAGCGGCTCCCGGGGTCCGAGGCCGGTCCCCAGGCACCCTGCGAGCGCCCGGTCACCCCCAGGGAGGAGGCGCTGCCCAAGCTGCACGAGGACGCGGACTATCCGTGCGCGCTGGTGGGCAGCTGGAACACCTGGTACGGCGAGCAGGACCAGGCGGGTGAGCCCGGAGTTTGGGGGAAGAAAGGGGCAAAACGGAGCTGCGGGCGGCTGCCACCCCGCGGGGCCGGCGCTCGGTGGCAGCGCGGGCGCCCGTGCTTGCAGTGCATCTCTGGCGCTTCTCCGGCGGCTACCCGGCGCTCACCGAGTGCATGAACAAGCTGAAGCAGAACCAGGTAGTGGGGTGCGGGGGGGACACCGGGCACCGCAGCGGGTCCCCGTGTCACCCCCCGGCGCGGCTGCCCGCAGGACTACGCCACCTTCCGCCGCGAGCGCAGCCGCCTGCTGCTGGCGCGGCGCAACCAGCTGCTGCTAGAGTTCAGCTTCTGGAACGAGCCCTTGCCCCGCCGCGGCCCCCACGTCTACGAGCTGAGGACCTACAAGCTCAAGGCGAGTGTAGCTGCACAGGAGCGGGTGCGGGAGGGAAGGCGACAGCTCATATCTTGCCCCTCGGCTCCTGCCTTTGCAGCCGGGGACCATGATCGAGTGGGGAAATAACTGGTAAGGAGCCGCCCCACGCCCGGCCTCCGCTTCCCCCGAAGTCCCTGCCCCCTTTTCCCCCATCCTAGCTCCGGCCCCAGTTCCCCTCCCCTTTCGCATCCCCTCGGGCTCCTCTCCCTTCCCCAGGTCGCCCAAGTGGCCACAGACAGACCGGAGGCAGGGGGAAGGTCCCAGCCCCGCCCCCAGTCGTTCTTTCCCCCGCTCCGTCCCCATCCAGGGCTCGGGCCATCAAGTATCGGCAGGAGAACCAGGAGGCCGTGGGCGGCTTCTTCTCGCAGATCGGCGAGCTCTACGTGGTGCATCACCTGTGGGGTGAGCGGGCGCCGGGGGAACCCGGGGGTGCCGGCTGCCTCCGCGACACCCTGCCACCCGCTGCGTCCCCGTCCCCGCAGCCTACCGGGACCTGCAGTCGCGCGAGGAGACGAGGAACGCGGCCTGGCAAAAGAGCGGCTGGGACGAGAATGTCTATTACACGGGTGAGCGGGGCCGCGGGACACCCGCGGGTGCGCGGCCGGGGGCTGCCCGCGGTGACGTCCCCGCTCTGCCGCATCCCCACAGTGCCACTCATCCGGAGCATGGAGTCGCGCATCATGATCCCCCTGCGCATCTCGCCGCTGCAGTGAGGGACGCCCGGCCCCACGTCGCCGACGTCCCCGCGTCCCCACGGGGCACCTGGCTCCTCTCCTCTCCGGAGCACCCAGCGGGGACCCCACACGGGGCTGGGGACACCGCGTGGAGGGGAGGAGCTGGGGATGCCCCTGGGGGATGCACCCTGGGGACATCCGCTGGGGACAGGAGCGTGGGACATCTGATGGGAGATGGGAGCTGAGGACAGGAGCTGGGGATGCTCCATGGGGACAGGAACCAGGGACACCGTGGGGGAGGGCGGGAGCCGGGGGAGGCCCCAAAGGGGAAGGGCTGGGGATGTCCTACAACGACAGGAACCGGGAGGACAGGAGCTGGGGGACACGGGGAACACGCCCTGGGGACAGGAGTCGCGATTCCTCGTTGGTGCTCCCCACCATGGGCATCTTGCAGCCTGGGGAGGTGACAGCGGTGGCTGGAGGTGACAGGGGTGGCCGCGCGTGGCCGGTGTCCTGGTGCCGAGGAGGGCGGAGCTGCCCCGGGGCCGCGGCCAGCCCGGGCCGCACCATTAAACATTCGATGCGCCCATGGGTGACCCTGTGTGTGCGCGGGCGGCCGGGGCGCGTCCGGGGAGGGGGCAGGACGGACGGGTCCCCCAGGACCATGGGGAGCCCCCCAAAGAACCCCCAAAGCCCATGGGCGCCCTCGTACATCACCCCCCGCCCAAGGCCCGTGGGTGCCCCTGTTGGCAACGAGTCCCTTCACTCCAGGGAGCCCCCTCCCTGCCCATAGGTGCCCCATAACTACACCCCCCCCATAGACCAAGGGTTGCCAAAGGAGACCCCCACTCCGAGGAGGGACCCCCATGCCCAGGGGTGCCAGTGGGGACCCCCACCCTGGGCAGTGCCATCCCCAAGGGTGCTCCCCCCAGCAGGACCCCCGCATACACCAAGGGGAGCCCCCCAATGCCAAAGGGGATCTCCCCCAAGGAACTCCCATGCTTAAGGGGTGCCCCCCATGGGGACCCCAAGCCCGTGGCTGCCCCTGTGCGCCCCAGCCCCCCCGCCCGTGGGTGCCCCCCGCCCCACGGGGCCCCTCGTGTCCCAGGGGCTCCCCCTGTACCCCCGGGCCCCCCCAGGGCCCCGCCCCGCGACCGGCGCTCAGGCCCCGCCCCCGGCGCTCAGGCCCCGCCCCCCGGCCGCGGTCCTCCCGGCGGCGCCGCGCGATAGGGGACGCTCTGGCCGTCGCCGCTCCGCGCCGCGCTCGCCTGCTCCGTGACGTCACATCCGGGCGGTGCTGAGGCTGGCGGCGCGGTGAGCGCGGCGGTACCGGGACCGGGAAAGAGGGGGAGGGCGCGGGGCCCGCGTGGGGCGGGAGCAGCCCCGAGCGCGGGGGCAGCCCCGGCGCGCGGGAGCCGACGCGGCCCTGGTGCTCCGCTCCGCGCGGGCGCTCACGCGGCCCCGGTGCCGGTCCCAGTGCCGGTTCCGGTGTCGGCGGCAGCGCCATGTCCGAGTCGAGCAAGAAGAGGAAGCCCAAGGTGATCCGCACGGACGGCGGCCCGCAGGAGGGCAAGCGCGGCAAGGCCGACGCCGAGCAGGTGGGGACCCCCGGGCTCGTATCCCGTATCCCGCATCCCGGCGGCTCCGAGTCCCCGAGCCCCGCCGCGCGCCCCGGGCTGCAGCCCCTTCCCTGGGGACGCGGCCCGGGAGCTGCAGCTTCCACCGCGGGGCAAGTCTGGCACTGCCGGCTCCCCCGGGGATCTGGGAACATCCCTGCAAGAATCTGGAAAACTTGGGGGGTTGAAGCTGGAGCCTTGGCTGTGCGGGGCCGGTGAGGGGCAGCTCCCGGGGCCTGCGGAAGAGCCCGAGCTCTGCGGGTGCCCGTTCCCTGCGTTGCTGCCAGCCCCTCAGCAGCGCTTCGCCCCGGCAGGATGCCCGGTACTACAGCGAGGAGGGCGAGGTGGATCTGCGCGACCCCATCACCGACTACGAGCTCTACAAGGAGACCTGCCAGGAGCTGCAAAGACTCATGGCCGAGATCCAGGAGCTCAAGAGCAGGGGCGTCAAGGACAATGTAAGGAGGCGCTGCAGCCTCTCCACGATCTGCGGGGAGCAGCGTGGCCCCTTAGGGAGAGCCAGGAGCGCAGAGCAGCCTCTGCCAGATGAATGAAACAGCCTGGGGCTGAGGCGCGAGCCCTGTGCCCCATGGGCCATGGTGCAGAGCCTGGCTTTGCCGTGGGGGCGCGTCAGAGCCCGGCTGGGGGACCGCGGGCAGCGCTCGTGTCCCCACCCTGCCGCTCCATCCCCTGCCCAGGCCTCCGAGATCGATGAGCGGCGCATCCAGAGCTGCGTCCACTTCATGACCCTCAAGAAGCTCAACCGCTTGGCCCACATCCGGCTGAAGAAAGGGAGAGACCAGACCCACGAGGTAGGGAGCAGGCTGCGCTGGCTGGGATAAAGCCACCGAGCTCCTCCCCGGCTCGTCCCAAGGCACTTCCTGGCGCGGTCCCACGTGGCTGCTGGGTGCCTGCAGGTCACCACCTGCGTTTGCCTTTCAGGCCAAGCAGAAGGTGGATGCCTACCACCTGCAGCTCCAGAACCTGCTCTACGAGGTGATGCACCTGCAGAAGGAGATCACCAAGTGCCTGGAGTTCAAGTGAGCGCAGCCAGCGAGGAGCCGGCGGCTCTGGCAGCGGCGGGGCCGTACGGGGGAGCTCCCTGTCCGGCAGCGCTCGCCGTGGCAGCGTGAGGGCCGGCACTGGCGCGGAGCGGGCGCCCCGCTGCCCTGCCGTGCCATCTCGCCGCAGGTCGAAGCACGAGGAGATCGAGCTGGTGAGCGTGGAGGAGTTCTACCGCGAGGCGCCGGCCGAGATCAGCCGGCCAGCCGTGACGCTGGGCGAGCCCCACCAGCAGACCCTGGCCCGCCTCGACTGGGAGCTGGAGCAGCGCAAGCGGTGAGGGCCGCCCTGGGGAGCTACTGGCTCTGCCCCCGCCGTGTCTGGGGGTGTCACTCTGCATCAGGTGCTCCTCGTCATGGCAAGGAGGGAAGGGGCTTCCCAAAGCCCCCCGGGCTTGGCGCTTTGGGCATGCTGGTCACTTGGGAGTGGTGGGTGTCCCCTTGTAGCTTAGGACAGTGGCCACAAGGCTGGGGTTCGGCTGCTGGCTGTGCTGAGCTGCTGCTGGGGCCTCGTGTCCCCGCGTGGCGAGGGAGGTCCCCATGGTGCCTCTCGCGAGGCTGACTTGCGGAAGCCGCGAAGGTGATGGGAATGTGAGGGCACTGCGGCGGGGCAGGGGCTCTTGCATCAGCAGAAGCTGCTGTGGGAGCAGATCTGCTGCAGAAAGGCCTGGGCAAAGCCCTGGCTGCTCTTTCCTCTCGCGGCAGCGCGCTGAGCTCCGAGTTGTTCTTCCTGTTTATTTCCCTGTAATGACTAACGCTCTGTCTCTTCTTGTCCTTGGGATTTTTTCCGCCTGTGGGTGTCTGAGCTCCCCCTGCTTCCTGGAGTGACGTCTCGGGTCCGGAGAGCCAGCCGGCAGCAGAGCGGGCTCCGTGCCGCCGATGTCGGCAGTAACTGACCTCGCCCCCGCAGGTTGGCAGAGAAATACAAGGAGTGTCTGGCCAACAAGGAGAAGATCCTCAAGGAGATTGAGGTGAAGAAGGAGTATCTGAGCAGCCTGCAGCCCCGGCTCAACAGCATCATGCAGGTGAGGGCCAGGCCCTTCAGTGCGGGGAGCTCCCTGCCTTTCCCTGGCTGCCTTTGCTCCGCGGTCTCTTTGTCACTGTAGAGCCACAGCACGAGGGTTGGTGCCGTGGGCCCGTCCTCCGTGGCCGAGCTGCAGCTTCAGCCCCTTGTGGCTGCTGTGGAAGAGCAGAGTGGGAATGGGTCTGGGTTAGACTCGGATCCAAATGTTTTCCGGCAGAGAGTGCAGCAAGGCCTCCCCTGGGGCACTCCCGTGGCTTGTGTTAAAACACGACGTGGCCGGTCGCCTGCTGCTCTGCAGCCTCCCTGGGCCGCCCGAACGACGTGGTGGCGAGGGCAGCCCCGGTCGCGGCTGTGGGGCTAATGCCTGTGTCCCTGCAGGCCTCCCTGCCCGTGCAGGAGTATCTCTTCATGCCCTTCGACCAGGCGCACAAGCAGTACGAGATCGCCCGGCACCTGCCACCGCCGCTCTACGTCCTCTTCGTGCAAGCGAGCGCCTACGGGCAGGCCTGCGGTGAGCACTGGGGCCGCGGGGGCCGTGGCGCTCGGAGTCGCTGCCCGACGCCGCAAACAAGCCTGGTGTCCCCCCACGTTGCTGCTGCGCACGGACTCGTGAACCCTCTGTCTCCTCCTATTTCCATTCAGATAAGAAGCTGCTCGTGGCCATCGAGGGGAGCGTCGAGGAAGCCAAGGCCCTGTACAAGCCGCCCGAGGACTCGCAAGGTGAGTCGGGTGCTGGAGCAGGGGGCACCCTTGGGTGGTGGGTCCCATCCCTGCGTGACTGCGTCCTGGGCGCTCCTTTATGGCCCCCTCTCTGTGCAGATGACGAGAGCGATTCGGACGCAGAAGAGGAGCAGACCACGGTAAGGGACCGCGCTCAGGTCCCCTCCGAGCACCGCACGGGCCAGGAAGGCTGTGCCCGCTGCCAGCAATGTGCGGGGGGACACAGGCCCGGGTGGCTCTGGGAGCTGCTCTTCCCTCGCTGCTGCTGGGGCTCTCTCACCCTCCCGTGTGGGCATCAAGACACCAGAACCAAAAGGCAGAAGGAAATGACCTGGGAGCTCCGGGACAGGCGGTTTTGGGAGGCGCGGGGCTCCGGCGGCGCCTTGTCCTCGTGCCGGGCGCTGCCGGGGCTGAGGGCTCCGCGGGCTCCTGCAGAAGCGACGCCGGCCCACGCTGGGCGTGCAGCTGGACGACAAGCGCAAGGAGATGCTCAAACGTCACCCACTCTGCGTCACTGTCGACCTCAAGTGCAAGGGTGAGCGCGCGCCTGCGGAGAGCGTCCAAGGGCACAGGGCCCGTGGGTGGCGTGACCCTCGGTGGGGTGCTGGGTGCACATGGGTCACCTTGGTGGCTGCCCCCAGGCATGGTCGTGACATCTCTGAGCTGCCACTCAGCACTGTTTGCTGCAGGGATGGGGAAGGAGCACGGATTTCTCCATCCCCAGGGATGTCCCCTGGGGAGCGCTGAGCCCTGAGCCTAGAGATAAGTCCCGTTGCCTCCTTGTCTTGCCACAGATGAGAACGTGCTCCACCTGACCTTCTACTACCTGATGAACCTCAACGTCATGACAGTGAAGGCCAAGGTGACCACCGCCGTGGAGCTGACGACCCCCAGCAGTGCCGGGTGAGGGGAGCCCCGCACTGCGTCACGGGCCGGGTCCTGCGCCCGGAGCTCGTGTGAAAGCCCTTGTGTCCTGCTAGCCTCCGCGGGAGGCCCAGCTCCAAAGGGACCCTGTTGGCAAAGTGAGGCCCAGGCAGGGCCTCCCCTTCCCTCTGGGCTTCTCTTTGCTGTGGGCCCCCATAAGTCCCTGGGCAGGCAGGTGTCCAGCCGCTCTGGGCCTTGAGCTGGAGCTCTAGCTTGTTGGCCAGTAAATGGCAACTGGACCAGGCCCTGTGCACGTGAGGTCCGTTTTCTGCATGCCCAGAGTGTCATTAGTCAGTTCTAGAATTACTGCTGTGATCTTAATCACGCTGAGGTCTGTGGGCAGTTCCCTGGGAACATGGTGCCTTGCGGTCTCTAACTTCCTTACAGCCAGGGAGAAGATGGATTTCTTTCCGGCTTATTTGTGAAGCATAATCTGGTTTTCCAGACTTGGAGCCTGTTTATGGCTGCTGCAGAGAGGCACAGAGGCTAATGAATGATTAACCTCCTCTTCCCTCCTCCTGCTAGAGACCTGCTCTCCCCAGATTCCCTCCTGAGCTGCCTGTACCCGGGAGACCACGGGAAGAAAACGCCCAACCCGGCCAACCAGTTCCAGTTCGATAAAGTGGGGTGAGTAGGTCGTGTCGCCGTTCGGGCGTCACTGTCCCTCTGTGGGTCTGGGTTGTCCTTGTGCAGGGCGGCTGGGGGGCTTGGGGCTCACAGGCCCTGGGCCCGGCTCTCGGCTGCCCTTCTCCACACGGGCAGTGCGGCTTGGGTGGCCCTTCAGTGGTCCCCGGGCTGCCAGGGGGAGCAGCGCGGTGCCGCCACGGTCACAGCTACCCTAAGCCTTCCCCTCTGCTCCCACAGCATCGTCACTTTGAGCGACTATGTGACGGAGCTGGGGCACCCCTACGTGTGGGTGCAGAAGCTGGGCGGCCTCCACTTCCCCAAGGAGCAGCCTCAGGTGCCGTGCGCGGCCTCCCCTCACATTTCCCACCTGCTGGGGTTGGCCTGGGTGCCTGGAGGGGCTGGGGACGGTTAGATCTCCCCAGTCCTGGTGGGTGACCTTGGCCGGGCCACAGCAGCACTAGGTGTCTAGGGTGGTCAGAGCGGTTGGTTTGTGCTGCTGCCTTTTACCTCCTGTGCACGGCAGCCTGGGCCCTGTCCCACTGTCACCAGCAGCTGGCTCAGGGCAGTGCCACGCGGAGGGCCTGCTGGTGACAGCCCGGCGTGCCCACAGCACACAGTGCCCGCGGACAACTCGCTGAGCGCCAGCCACATGGAGATGACGGTGAAGCTGCTGCGCACGAGGCTGCAGTCGCGCCTGGCCCTGCACAAGCAGTTCGCATCGCTGGGTGAGTGCCCGGCTCCCTGGGCACAGCTGGGCAGCCCGGGTGGCCTCTGGTGCAGACGGTGGGGCTGAGGAGCCCTCGGGTGTCACAGATGCCTCTGTCCCCTTTACTTCTTGCATGCGGGCACAGGGGTGTTCGGGGTCCTCCACGCCTCCCTCTAGGCCTGTGTGTCCAGCCTGGGCCGAAATGCCACCAAAGTGGGCAGTGCCTCTGTCAGCCCTGCTGGCTGTCCCCGGTTCCCTGGTGGGGGCGCAGGGTGTTGAGGATGTCGCTGGGGATGTTCCCCGTTGCTGCCCAGCAGCGTGATTGAGGCTGCCCTGGACCAGCCCGTGAGCTCGGGGCCGGGTACCAATTCCGGCCCCAGTGGCAGCTGAGGTGTCCCCAGAAGAGCTGGGTGCCATGAGCAGGCCAGGCAGGGCCCCACGGCCGTGCACTGCGGGGTGACGCCCATGACTGATCGCTGCCACCTGGGCACGCAGACTGGGCTGGGGGACGCTCATGTCTCCAGGCCAAGGATGTGCAGCCCCTGGAGCGTCCCCAGGCTGTGTGTTGTCCCTGGTGTGAGGGCGGCAGCGCCTAGCGCCAGCCCTCGCCCGCTCACAGCACCCGCACTGCGTTGCAGAGCACGGCGTGGTGCCCGTGTCCAGCGAGTGCCAGCACCTCTTCCCGTCCAAGATCGTCTCGCGGCTGGTGAAGTGGGCGGCCATCCCCTTCGAGGAGTACGCGGTGCGTGTGTCCCCCCGCAGTGCGTGGCCCCCCGCCGCGGTGCATGTCCCCCGTGCGCCGCCCCGGCCCCCCTCACCCGCCCCGTGCAGGAGCTGCCCTACACCAAGGACGTGCTGGAGGCCGGCCTGGCCGAGGACACTCACCTCTACTACATGGCGCTCATCGAGCGCGGAACAGGTAGGCGCCTGCCTTTCCCCCCGCCGTTCCCATCCTTTGGCTTCTCCGTGCTTGGAAACCAGAGGGACGCCAGTGGTTGGTGGCTGTGCCCAAGGGATGCAGGACGTGGCAGGGCACTAGCAGCCAGCGAAATCTAGTGCCCCCTGTGTGGGGGTGGCCTCCCAGCCCGCTCCGTGCTGCCATCGCGGATGGTCCCTGCCCTGCTGGGGGTGTCCCCGGGACTGTGTGTGACATTTCCCCCTGCGCCCAGCCAAGCTGCAGGCCGCCGTGGTGCTCAACCCCGGCTACTCCACGCTGCCACCCATCTTCAGCCTGTGCCTCAACTGGAAGGGCGAGCGCACCGGCGGCACGGACGACAACATCCGGGTGAGCCCGCGGCTCCGCTTCGCGGGCGCAGGGCTGGCGCAGTGGCCGGGTCATGCGTTTGAGTGGCCACGGGGGCTGTGTATTGCTCCGTGGCCTCAGGCTTGGGAGTGGAGCTGGGGCTGCTCGTGCTGACACCGCTGCCCGCGCAGGCCATGGAGAGCGAGGTGAACGTGAGCTACTCGGAGCTGTGGGGGCCCAAGCCCGGCTACCAGCTGCTCACCAACCAGCTCCAGCGCCTCTGCATGGTGCTCGACGTCTACCTGGAGACCGAGTCGCATGACCCCAGCGTGGAGGGGCCTAAGGAGTTCCCGCAGGAGAAGATGTGTCTGCGCCTCGTCAGGTGGGAGCGGGCACCGGGGCACCCCGGGCTGCTGCCCCCAGCCCTCCCGCGGGCGGGTGACGGTGCCCGCAGGAGGCCCTGGTGCTGCAGCTCCATCCTGCTGCCGGGCAGGACTGGGCAGTGGGTGCTGAGCTCCCTTCTGCTTCCTCCTAGGGGGCCCACCCGCATGAAGCCCTTCAAGTTCAACTACCCCCAAGGTTTCTTCAGCCATCGCTGATGGCCCTGGGCTCTGCTCTGGGTCTGGGCCTTGTCTGGGCGGAGGGAGGCGGAGTCGCCCCATCCTCCTCTGTTGGTTATTTTCCTGAGGTTGGGTTGGGGGTTTTGTATCGAAATGGATTAAATGCTGGACTGAAGAGAAAAAAGCATCTGTGTGCCGTGTGTGCAGCCAGCCTGGGCTGTGCTGGGGTGCCGAGGACTCTCCCTTGTCCTTGTGTCTGTCACTGTCCCTGGGTTGCCAGCGCTGTCCCTGCAAGGCTGCCCGGACCCTTCTCATCCCAGGGCTGGAAACCTGCGCTGGCGACGCTTGCGCTGAGCAGGGCTGCCCGGCCCCTCTGCCCCCTCGCCCGCTCTGTGCGAGGCTGTGGTGCCCTGTCCCTAGCGCTGTCCTCCTGGCTCTCGCGCTGGTGCCCGTTCTGCTGCGTCCTGGCACCCCCTCCAACCGCTGCGGCCGCTCTGTAACCACGGACCAGGAGGCTAAAATAGCGTCGAGCTGGCACTGCAGCCGGTGCCTCTTCTCATCCTCGTAGTTGCCTTGGCACAAATGGCGCCAAACGGCCCAAAACAGTGAGGGGAGCCCTGGGTGCCTCCAGTGCCCGCCTTGCCCTGCTTGGGGCTCTCCCTCGTCTGAGCGCCTCCCCTCCATGGCGCAGGAGGGACCGGCTCCCTGTGCCAGGAGCTGCAGGGACTGGCCTGGACCCCCAGGCCTGCGGGTCTCCTGGGGCTTGGTGACCCACAGGCTCCTTGTCCCTCCTGCCTTGCCTCAATTGGACTCAACCCCCGTCGCTGGCCCTGGCTCATGGCCCCGGCCCGTGCTGCAGCACTGGGGTTAACGTGGCCCTGATGGCCTGGGGATCCCTGCTGCAAAGAGAGAAGGAGGTGGCAGCCACTGTGCGGGGGGCAAGGCGGGCCACGCTCCGCTCCCAACCCCGGGCCGCGCTCAACGTTGGTTCTGGTGCCATTTCTTTCTGGAGAGCCCCCAGTGGGTGCCAAGGAGGCTGGAGCTTGGCAGCATGATGGCGGCACAGCCTGCGGGGGTGACGGGCCGCTCGGGCACAGCTTTGCTCCTCGTGAGGGTGGCTGTGCCGTGACGTCTTCCTTGTGCGTGGCCCAGCCCCAAACCTCCCAGGACGCCCAACCACACCATGCCTCCCCCTGCAGCAACAAGGACAGCACAAGCCCGGTCGTCTCTTTAAGCACTTTATTGGGTTATTGCACATAAGCAACTGAGAGTGGACTCAAGCCTCCTCGTGCACATCGTGATGTGGGAGCATCTCTGCGCTGTGCCAACCCGGTCCACCCAAGTCAGCCCCAGCCTGCGTCACCGTGCGATGGGGACAGCCCCGCCGTGGGGACAGGCCCTGGGGCTCCGCGAGCCTCTGGCATGCGCGGCCCTGCCTCGCTGCACGTACCTTAAATAAATGCACTTATTGGAGAAGGGCAGCCGGCTCCCAGTGGGGCCGGCGCCGCCGTTATACTTCAAGTGTTTAAATGTGGCGCTCTGCGTGTGTCGCGTTCGGCTACAGAAGCAATCGGGATGCTGCCCGGAGGAGGGCAGCTGGGGGCCGCGTCTCTTGCACGAACATGTTGCTCGAGTCCCGGCGGGGCGCGCGGTGCCTCTCCGGCCCTTGGAGGGTGGCCGAGCTACTCCGGCCTCCGCTCACTTCTCGCTTCTCTTGCCCGGCGCAGCCACCTGCTCTGGGGCTTTGCCCTCCTTGGCACCGGCGCTGGCTGCGCTCTCGGCCTTGGTGGACTCTTTGCCAGCTTTGGGCTCATCTTTGGGTTTAGCTTCAACTTTGGGTTTCTCCTCCGACTCCTTTTTGGGCTCCGCTTTCTCCTTTTTTGGTTCCTCCTTCTTCTCCTCGGCCTTTGGCTTCTCGGCTGCCTTGCTGGGTTCCTGCGGAGGCTTCAGCTGAGCCTCCTTCTCAGCCTTCCCTTCCTGTGTGGGTTTAATGGGCTCCTTTCCTGGTGTCACTTTCTCTTTAGGCTTCTCCTCTGCCTTGGCTGGAGCAGCCTGCGGGGTCGCCTCTTTCCTGCCTTCCTCAGCTCGGGGCTTGGATGGAGCCGTCTCCTCCTTGGGCTGCTGCTCTTTCACCGGGGCTTTCACCTCCTTTGGAGGAGAAGGAACAGGCTCCTTGGCTGGGGCTGCTTCCTTCTCAGAAGTCTTGGCCTCCTCCTTCACAGGAGATTTGATCTTTTCTGGGATCTTGGCCTCCTCCTTTGAGGGGGTTGCGGGTTTCTCTGGGGACTTGATGGCTGGGACCTTGGCCTCCTCCTTTGAAGGGGTTGCGGGTTTCTCTGGGGACTTGACGGCTGGGACCTTGGCCTCCTCCTTTGAAGGAGTTGCAGGTTTCTCAGGGGACTTCACAGTTGGGGTTTTGGCCTCTTCCTTTGAAGGGGTTGCGGGTTTCTCAGGTGATTTGATGGCTGGAATCTTGCCCTCCTCCTTTGAAGGAGTTGCAGGTTTCTCAGGTGATTTGATGGCTGGGGTCTTTGCCTCCTCCTTTGAAGGGGTTGCAGGTTTCTCAGGCGATTTGATGGTTGGGATCTTGGCCTCCTCCTTTGAAGGGGTTGCGGGTTTCTCAGGTGATTTGATGGCTGGAATCTTAGCCTCTTCTTTTGAAGGGGTTGCAGGTTTCTCAGGTGATTTGATGGTTGGGGTCTTTGCCTCCTCCTTTGAAGGGGTTGTGGGTTTCTCAGGTGATTTGATAGCCGGGATCTTGTCCTCCTCCTTTGAAGGGGTTGCGGGTTTCTCAGGTGATTTGATAGCCGGGATCTTGGCCTCCTCCTTTGAAGGGGTTGTGGGTTTCTCAGGTGATTTGATGGCTGGGATCTTGGCCTCCTGCTTTGAAGGGGTTGCAGGTTTCTCAGGGGATTTGATAGATGGACTCTTGGCTTCCTCCTTTGTGGGAGATACAGGTTTCTCAGGGGATTTGATAGATGGACTCTTGGCTTCCTCCTTTGTGGGAGATTCAGCTTTCTCTGGGGACTTCACAGCTGGGCTCTTTGCCTCCTCCTTTTCAGGAGCCTTGGCCTCCTCTTCTTCTGCCTCAGCTTTCTCCTCTTCCTTCTCCTCTTCAGCCTCCTTCTCAGCCTCTTCCTCCTCTGTGACCTCCTCAGTCACCTGGATTTCCTCTGTCTGCTCTTCCACAATCACAGTCTCCTTCTCTGATTTTTCCACCACCTTGACTTTCTCTTCACTCTTCACTTTGATGTTGGTGGTGATGCTGGGAGCCTTGGGGGGCACCTCTGGGAAGGAGATCATCCCAAAACCAGACTCAATCCGATATTCCTCCCCTTCTAAGAGCTTTCTGCCAGGAAGAGACCAGAGCAGGGACATTAGAGAATGCATCTCACCCAGCTCTCACCTCCTCCCGTGACTAAGGGCCCCAGCAGTAGCTGTCAGCCATGTCCTGCATCTTCATCTCCCTCCTTGCCCTGCTCCTATGGGCACTGTTGTCCTCCACCCTTGCACAGCAGGGTGTTAGCAAGGACTGGACGAGGCTGTTTCTGGGCACGGGACCACAACGATCCTGAGGGAAACACCATGGCTGAGAGTCCTTCCTTCCCCCTTGCCCACTGTGTACCTGTAGGCAGCGATTTCAATGTCCAAGGCCATTTTGACGTTGAGCAGATCCTGGTACTCCCGGAGCTGGGCTGCCATCTCCCACTTGCTGTTTCTCAGCTCACTGTCAAGCTGCTGGATGGTCTCCTGCAGCAGATGGAGGAGCCAGTGACACGCAGGTCCCCAGGTAAAGCACAGGGGCCTGTCCTGCTCCCCGTACTGTCCCCCGCAACCCGGTGGCCTAGGACAGAGCCTCTACAGCCTATTCCCATGTCCAAACACTCTCACAGTCAAGAGGTGGTTTCCTGTGTTCAGACTGTGCCAGTTGCATGTAATCCTGCCCTGGGCTCTGTCCTCTTGATATCCTCCCATCAACTATTTATACATATTTTTCAGTTTTTATATGCTTTTTTTCCAGAGTCCCTGATTCCCTTGGGGCACCTGGATCCCTGCTGTTCCCTTGGGGAACCTGGGATCCCTGGATCCCTCCACCTCTGTGCCATCTCAGAGGTGTGTTCCAACGAGCCAAGCCTCATGCAACCACCCTGAAGGAGGGGACACCCCTCCACCTGTGGATACATTTCCAGAATCTGGAAATATCTGGTGACCACCACCAACCCCCACCCTGACAGGGGTGCAGCATCGCTCTGGGCATGGTGTTTCAAGCCACTGCCATCACCAAACAGTACTGCCCCGAGCAAGCCCTCCCTGCTGTAATTCCCATCTGTGGGCCACAGCCGGCACCCTGAGCAAGTGCCTGGGACAGCTGAGGCAGCTCTGAGTCAGGCAGATGCCCAGGGACAGCTCCATCATGGGTGATGGAGCCCTCAGGCTGGATGCACCTCTGGCTCTCGGTGCTCTGTCAGCAGGAGCTGGGGAAGAACGGCAGTAGACACAACCACCAAGTATTTATTGCTGCCCATCATCAGTTTATCTGGGGTTAATACCCACACTGACCTCCCTGGCAGCTGGATGGTTCCTCCCTATGAAGCCCCAAGTCTGGGACATCATCCGCAGCATCACATTACCTGGTAGGAGAGGACATCTGCATGATGACGCTCTTCCGAGTCCTGCCTCTGCTTCTCCAGGGACTCCTGGGTCCCTTTCAGGGCATCGAGCTCAGTGGTCTTGGACTGGAGCTGGCGGCGGTACTCGCTGATCTCCTCCTGGGCTGAGCGGATGGCATCTGTGTTCACCTTGGCGACTTCAGAGAGCTTGTCCAGCCTCACTGCAACGAGGCAAAGGAGAAGCTGCAGCAAGTGAGGGAGGGCGGGATGCTCCCCTTTTGGGGCAGCAGCCCCTGAGCCTGCGCATCCTCTGTGTGCATCCTCTGCAGTGCCCAGCCCTGCCAGGGCCCCCTGGGGCACCGTGTTCCTGTCCCTCGCTCCATCTGTACCAGCAGGGTGCTGGGGGCAGGACAGTGTCTGGACAGGAGACACAGCACAGCTATTTTGTCTATTCTGGGTTTTGCTCTTTGTTTTCTGTGCAAACCTACTGTCTTAGGGGCTGCCTGAAGGGCTCCTCCTGTCACAGACTCACCGGCCTAGGGAGCTGCTTGTTTCGCACTGGGGGGGAATGGCAGCCCCAGGCGTCCCCCCCACACACGCACACTGCCACATTCAGCCTCTAGGGCGCCCAAGGGCGAGCCAGCGACACCGTCCTTGAGCGGGCGGCTGGAGGGCGAGGAGGGCTCTGCTGCTGCACCCCTCGCCGCAGCCGCTGCGCGATCCGTGTCCCGCTGGGGGGATGGGGGTGCCGCAGTGCCCCGAGGCCACCGCGAGGTGCGGAGGCCAGCGCGGCTGCTGAGCCCCGTCCAGCACCCCCGCGGGTGCGGAGCCCTTTGCCCAGGGCGCTGCTCTCCTCCCAGGAGCCCCGTGAGTGCTGAACACCCATCTCGTCTCCAGCCGCGCCGCGCTCCCGTGGGGTTAATGCGCGCCCCGCGTTCTCCAGGGGGTTGATGCGGGGACACCCCGGGGTGCGGACGGAGCCTCTCTCCAGGGTGCTGAAACACCCCCCCCCCCGGGTGCTGCCGCTCTCCAGGGTGCTGAAGCGGGGACACTCCGGGGACAGCGCCACCCCCGGCCTCTCCCCAGGGTGCTGACACCCCCCACCACCACCCGCCCTCCCGGGGGTGCCAAGCCGCTCGCCACCGTAGTGCCCCGCCCAGCAGCGCAGCAAGGACGCTCCCTGCCCCCCCGGGAAGGATGCGGCACCCCCCCCAGGACTGCGCTATAACCTCCTCCCTGCAGCGCTCCGCCAACCCGCTCGACCTGGCCAGGATCCAGGGGAGAAAGACAGGAACCGTCCCCGCAAGCCCGCACCGTTACCTCACAACCTCGCGGGGTGCAGTGCCCGTGCTGCCCTACACGCTAAGAAAGTGCGGGGGGCGGGGGAGGGAAGAGGGGTGTCCACCCTGCAGATCCCCGGGGTGCTGGGGTTACCGTAACTCCCTGCCGCAGCGCCCTGCACCGAGGGGGGAGCACGGACAGGGACGTATCGCCCTCCTGAAGCGCGAAGAGCGACAGGGAAAAGGCGGAGGGAAAGGAGCCCTTTTGGGCTGTGGAGAGGAAACTCACCGCGAAACCAGTCCTCGGCCTGCAGGGTGCTGCGCGCCGCCGTGCCCTCCAGCTGCGCGCGCAGGTCGCGGAGCGCCGCGCTGAGGCCCGGCCCGGCGGCGGGCGCAGGCGGCGGCTCGGGCCGGGCTCCGCGCAGCAGCGCGCCCAGCTCGGCCTCGTGCTGCCGCCGCAGCAGCGCCGCCTCCTCGCGCAGCGCGCGGGCGCGCTCGGCCAGCGGCGCGCGGGCGCGCTCCTCGTGCGCGGAGCGCTGCGCCAGCCCGCGCGCCTCGGCCTCGAGCGCGCCGCGCTGCCGCGTCTCCTCGTCCAGGCGCGCGCGCAGCGCCTCCGCCTCCTGCGCCAGCCGCGCGCGCTCCAGCCGCAGCTGGCCCTGCTCGGCGCCCAGGCGCAGCACGGAGGCGCGCAGGTCGCGCAGCTCCCGCGCGTACAGCTCGCCCATGGCGGCGCGGCCCGCCTGCTGCTGCCGCAGCGCCGCCGCCTCGGCCGCCAGCGCCCGGTTGCGCTGCTCGAGTGCCCGCACGCGCTCGATGTAGCCGGCGAAGCGGTCGTTGAGCGCCTGCAGCAGCTCCTTCTCGTTGCGCGCCCGCGGCTCGCCGTTCAGCGAGTCGAGGCTTTCGCTGGAGGAAGCGGCCGCGCTGCCGCCGCCGCCCCGAGCCCGGACCGGCCCCGCCGCGGGCGCCGACCACGAGTGGAAGCCGCTGGAGGCGGCGGAGCGCGACGCGGCGCGGCCCGGCGGCGCCGGGGGGCCCAGCAGCGTCTCCAGCAGCAGGCTCATGGTGGCCGCCTCACTGCGGCACCAGAGCCGCCGCCGCCTCTTTATAGGGCCCGGTGTCGGGCCGCCCCGCCCCGGTCCCGCCAGCGCCACCGGCACCAGCACCGCCCCGCGGGCGGCACCACGACCCGACCCTGGTGGGGGAGTGGGACCTCGCGTGGGAGAAGGGGACCTTTGCGGAAGGAGTGGAGACACGCGGGGGACCCTAGAGACTCCCCAGGCACAGAGCAGCAACGCTGGGAAACGATGGGGACCATCCGCAGCAGAGCGAGACCCCCCAGGCAGGAAATAGGGAGCCCTGGGGTCACCCTGGGCAGAGAGCAGGATTCTCGGGGAGAGGATCCCCTGGCAAGGCAATGGAGACCCTCAGTGGCAGAGGGGACGCCCGGGGACACAGCAGGAAGCCCCTGGGGGACAGTGGAGATGCTCAGGAGAGATAGAGAGAGAAGGAGTGGGAGAAGGGACCCGGGGACCCTCTTGGAGGAAGAGGATGGAGATACCCCGGGGGAAAAAAAGTGGGGTCCCCAGGAAGCGAGAGGGACATCAGAGTAAGATATTGGGACCTTCCCCTCCACAGCAGGGCAGGAGACGCTCCCCAGGGTGCCTGGACCCTCCGCCCTGCAGCAGGGCTGGGGACGTTCCTGCCTGGTCCCCAGAGCCGCTGGCTGCGCTAAGGCTGCGACAAGCAGAGTTGGGCAGGACGCGAAGGGGACCCTGCCCGAGCGCGGGGCGCTCCCTGGCAGCCGCCCAGCCGCAGGGCCGCACGCCGGGCCGAGCACTTGCAAACTCACTGCACCCGCATGCTGCATGGCAGGGAGGGGCTGCCAGGCGAGGGGGAGGGAAGCAGCCAATCGGAACAGCGAATCGGAGCACTGATACTGCCCAGCCAATCGGCACGCCAGCAGCTCCGCCAATCAAAGCCCAGGCAAAGCCCAGCCAAGGAGCCCAGCCAATCAGCACACAGGCAGAGCCTAGAGCCGGCAGGCAGGTACAGCCCCCCTCAGCGAGGCCGCTCACTCAGCAGCTACACACACCAACACCCGACACCCAACACCCAACAGCCTACAGCCGTCAGGCACCTACAACACACACCAAACACACTCCTAAAACACCCATACACCCCTACAACCCATAGTCGTCACACCCCTACAATCCACACCCAACACATCCCTACAACCCATATCCATCACATCCCCACAACCCATATCCAACACGCCCTTGCAACACCCAATACACTCCTACATCCTGCAGCCCCACCGCACTACAACCCACAGCCACATGCTGCTACAACCCACAGTCATCACACCCTTACAACACCCAACCTGCCTCTCCATACCACACCCAACACACCCCCACAACCCAACCGGCAGCTAGAACCCATGTGAGCTCCTTGCTTGGGGCTGTCTCTTTTCCCCTGTGTCCCCTCCTCATTTGCCCTGGGCACTGCTGGCCATCGGGGTGGCAGGTGGGGATCAATGGGACTTTGGGGACGATGGGGGCTGGCGAGGGGGTGGCTCCACTCCCTCCCTTTCCCTACCCCTGCAGACCTGCCTGCGCTGGCGCATCGCCCCCCACTGCCTCGAGCCTGTGGCCAGTGGCAGCGGGTCTCCCCCAGCACCGGCGGCCCCGGACAATGTTTGGCCGCTCAGCGGGACATGTCACCTCGGGACTCGGCGCGGGCGGGTTGGATTTAAATCGCTGCCGGCGTGGCTGGCAGGGGAGAGGTGCCGCAGCACCGGGCTGGATGCCGGGGGACGGGATGCAGAGGGATGCGGCGGGATGTGTCGGGATGCGGCGGGACGTGTCCGCAGAGGCGCCGCGGCCGCTCCCCGCCGATGCACGCGGCGGCCGCGGGCTCCCTGCCCCCTTGGGACGCCCGTTTGCAGCCCGACCCCCGCCCCGGGCTCTTTGCAGACACCCCCCGGCAGTGCCCGGCGCCAGGTGCCCGGCGGGGTCGCGCTCCTCGGAGCATCCGCTAATCCCCGGCGCCGAAACCGCCCCCGTCTTGGCTCGGGGCCGCCGCGCTGCTCCCGGCGACCTTCCCAAGTCCCCGGGTCACCCGGGACGGGGAGGCGCCGGCGGCGCTGCGGGGAGCGGGAGCTGCTGCCGCGGCAACACCCGGGCCGCCCCGCATCGCGCCCCCCCGCCCGGGCGGCTGGGCAGAGCCCTGCGGGCAGCAGAGACCCCGCAAACTCGCGTCACCGGGCGGCCGGCAGTGGGCGCAGAGCAGCTCGGCGAGGGTTTTTTTTTTTTTTTTTTCCAACCCGATGAGGTATTTCAGGAGCATTCGCGGCTGCTTCGCTTCCCGGGGACGGCTGGCTGTGGCTTGGGTGAAGCGAGTTTGTTGGGTCTCTGCTGGGTGCCGAAATCTCCCTGTTTTGTGGTGGCATTTTTTTGGCTTCTCTGTTGAGGGTTTGGCCGCGCCATGGCAGCTCAGAGCCCCTCACCCATGGTGTCTGGGCAGCAGGAGGCAGAGCGACCACCTTGCCCTGTGCAGCCAAAAGTCACGTGTTGCGTCATGTCACATTACCCCATGTCATATTCTGTCACGCCACATCATGCTGCATTGTGTCATGTCATGCCAGGCCACACAGCGCCACATCATGCCTTGCCATGCCATGCCCCATCATGACACATCTCAGCACGTCATGGTATATCATGTCATACTGGGTCATTCCATGTCACATCATGTCACGCCATGCCGTAACATGTTAGGTCATATCACACATGTCACAAGTGTGACACCATGCCACAGCAGCTTATTCCATGTCACATCATGCCATGTCACAGCATCCCATGTCATGCCATGCCATACTCTATTGTGCCATGTCACATTAGGTCATATCATAGCATGTCACATCATGCTGCAATGTCACATCATGCCACACATGAGTCCCTGGGAGGACAAAGGCCCCTGCTCAGGTCGGGGTACCCAGAGGCTCCCATGCTGCTTTACGTGTCCTTGGGGACCATTCAGGGGGCTCCCAGGAAAGCTTTGGTGGCCTCCTTGTCACTGGCACAGTGCCAGTGTCACAGGTGCCAGTGACATGGGGTGGACCAGGGACCCCTGCGGAGGTGATAGGTGGGCAGTGCTGGGTGCCACCAACTCAATGCCTAGTGTGCAGGAGGTGGCAGGTCACAGGGGGTGGCTGCAGTGTCCCCATAGGGGTTCCCACGTCCATGCCCAGGGGTTCTTGCTGGCCACCCTGTGTCACACCCAGTGGCGGGGGGGGGGAGCTCCAGGAGAGGCCCGGAGCTGCTGGATGTGTTCCTGTGTCCTGTATCCATGTGTCCCCATGTTCCCTGTCTGTGTGTCCCCGTGTCCTGTTTCCCCTGTCCGCGTGTCCCCATGTCGTGTGTCCATGTATCCCCATGTGCCCTATCCGTGTGTCCCCGTGTCCTGTGTCCTTGTGTTCCCGTGTCCTATGTCCTCATGTCCTGTGTCCCCATATCCTTTGTCCATGTGTCCCTGTGTCCCCTGTCCGTGTGCCCTCTGTCCCCGTTTCCCCTCACGGGCTCAGAGCTCTCCAGCCCTGCGCGCTCCCGCCCCTCCTCTGACCCCGCCCCCTCCTCTGACCCCGCCCCATTCTCGGACCCCGCCCCATCCCGCTAGGCCCCGCCCTCGGTCGTGGCCCCGCCCCGCGCCCCGGAAGCGCAGCCGCGGTCGGCGCTCACTTCCGCGGGCCGGTGGCAGCAGGCGGCGGTGGGAGGTAGGGTCGGGACCGGGACCGGGACCGGGACCGGGACCGGGACCGGGACCCGGACCCCGGGACGCCCCGGCCCGGCTGCGCGCCCGGCTCCCCGCGCGTCCCGGGGGCGGCCGCCTCCCCGGCGCGGGGCCACCCTGCCCGGTTGTCCCGCCGCGGTGGCCGCTGTCGCCCGGGGCAGGTGCCGCTCCTGCCGCTGCCTCAGGCCGCGCGCTGGGGTCTCGGTTCGGCCGAGGCCCCGAGTTACGGCGGTCTTGGAGCGCACCCGGGGGCGGCCCGGGCTTGGGGACCCCCGAACGGACGGGTCTGGGTTCCGCCGAACGCACGGGCTTGGGAACGCCCAAGCGCACGGGTTTGGGGACCCCTGAACGCACGGATCTGGGGACGCCCAAATGGACGGGTTTGGGGACACCGTCCTTGCACTGTGTGGGGCATTAGGGCACCTTAGCCTCCTTGTTCTCAGGGAGAGAGGCCTTCCTGGCGGGAGAAGCCTGGGAAAGCCCAAGCGGGAGCTGCCGGAGCGCGGGGAGCTGCAGCCGTGGGCAGGGGGGCGACCTGTGCTGCCACCCGTCTCCGCAGCCTCGGGCTTTACGCGGGCCGTTCCGTGGGTTTTGGTGCCCTACATTAGTTTTCTGCCTGTCCCTCAGCCTCGGGCGCCTGGGGCAGCCCCAGGCCTCTTTCACTGCAGCCGATTGTGCTCTGGGTTTAATGTCACACTGTCACGCTTGTGGCAGAGGCTGTGAAGGGGGTCGGCACTGGCAGCTCCCATCCCCTCTTTCCTGGTTTGCACAGAAACGGGGTCTCTGCCTTTTGTTTTTTTGCTTGGGAAGTGACTTCATGCAGTACCAGGTCTTGATTGTCCTTCCAAAGTGAATCCTGGAGCTTCTTCTGCTGGAAGTCTTCATTTCCCTCTTCCCATCCAGAACTTATTCTTTATGGAGAAGAACCTCCTTCTCCGGCTGTTTTCGTCCCTTCCTTGAGTGCGAGGCAGCCCCTGCCTCTGCCTGAATGGGCCCAGGTTTCAGCCTGAAAGTGGGAATTTGCCCTTTCCACGGATTGAGTCCTGCTCCCAGGCTAGGGAAGCATTTCGGCAAGCACAGCTGAATGCAAAGGACAAGGAGCCTCGGCTCTTCCCGGAGCTTTGGGGAGCAGCTTTTACCATTCCTGTTCCCCACTCCGAGCATTCCCACCCCTGCCCGACGCTGTGAGCGCAGGGGAAGGCAGAGCAGCCGTGAGCAGCAAACAGGGTTTTTCCTTCCTTCTGCCCTCTGGAAGAGGGACCTGGCAGTGAAACAACCGATAGCCCGTCCGGGAGCCATTTCCTATTCCAGCTGTACAGATATGTAGGAATCTGTGCCCCCATCCTTGAGCCGCTTCCTCCTCGGCGCTGTCCAGTTGGGAGCAACCAGCTTCCACATAGGGAAAAACTCCTTGTGCTGCCCGGGGAGCTGCTTGGGGCTTCCCATTGCCTCCCTAAAGGCCTATCCGCTCCCTTTCCCAGCATCCAAACCGCGTTATTCCCTGCTAGGCGGGGGCTGGAGGCAGTGGGAGGTGCAGCTGGGAGGGATGTGCTAGCGCTCCGGGCCTGCGTTTGGGTCGGCTGTTGCAGTGAATCCTGCTCGTGCGGGGAGGAGCATCACGGTGCCACAGCCTCCACGTGTGCTTCGGAGCGAAGCCGGCGGCTTTGTGGGCTTGTCCTGCGGCCTCGGCCCGATTTTGCCCCCATTTATTTCTCTCTATCCCAGGTATCTGGTACCTGGCTTGGGCTCCTCTGGGCTGCGCAGCGAGCTTGGATTTCCGGCCACTTCTCTCGTGTTGTAGTCGTGCAGCTGCATGAGGGTCTCCCCGTGCCTAAAGTCGCTCAGTTCTGTTCTAAATCGGGGCTCTTTGGGGCACATTTGGCTTTGCATAACCCGCGTTTGAGCTCCTGCTGCAGGACTTCGTGGCTGCTTGTCCCGTTATTTTATTGCCGCTGCCAAAGAGAGAAGGGAGGAAGGAGCTGTAAGAGATGTATCGGAGCCTTCCCGCTGCCCTTTATAAAGGGCCCTCGGCTGCTTGTGCATCCGCCCGGCTCTAAATCCACCCCAGACCCTCAGGATTATGTAATATCTGCCCTTTCCATTTAAAGGAGCAGCACTGGAGAACTGGTCGCTGGAGAGAAGGGCCCGGGTGGCTTTGCCAGGCGTTTGCTGGGGCGCTGTCGTTTGCGCTCTTGGCTGTGGCTGTCTCCGGGTTTGTCGCCCTTGTGCCTTTTTCCCCCCAGAATTCATGTTATTTCCCCCCTGTTTTTCCTTCTCAGAGGTTTTCCTCCCCGGTGACTTGAGCAGGAGGAGGATTGCCTGACGCTGACGCCCTCTCGTGCCTCTCCCGCCAGGGACGCGCTGCAGGCCGGACGCCACCATGACGGACTCCAAGTACTTCACCACCACCAAGAAAGGTGACGTGCAGGGCACGGGGGCAGCACAGCCCTTTCCTTAAGTGCAAAGAAGCCCGACGGCGGGTGCTGGAGCCACGGGGGCCTTGAGGCCGTCCCGCTGGACTTGCTGGCCGCCGCGTGAGCCCGCACAAGCCCTTGAGTGGCGCCGTGATCGGCTTTAGCAGCTCAGGGCAGCACCGCGCTGCACGCGTGGCCGCTCCGTGGGCAAGGGAGCCCTGCTGGAGCAGAGGCCCTCGTGCTCCGGATGTTCATCCCAAGTTGTTGCAGCAGCTGCCTGAGGGCAGGAGGGACCGTGGGCCGCGATGCCCCTCGCTGGTTGAGCGCTGTCGGGAAAGGCAGCTCATGCCTGTGCTGGCTGCTGCCCGTTGCACAGAGAGCAGTGGCCTGGCTCTCATGGGGCTCCTTGTCTGCCTTTCCCCCCCTTTGGAGGATGGGGGTTCCCTGTGCTGCTGAAATCCCTGTCCATGGAGGCCTCTGAGCTCCTCCTGGCCCTGGAGAGCCATCAGAAGCGCCAGGGAAGCAGCAGCCTGTTTTCCGCTTCCCCTGGGTGCTGCCGTTTCCATTTCTGTGGAGAAAAAGCCGAGGCCCCTGGAGTCGCCCTCGCTGCTGGGGGGACGTTTGCGAGGTTAAATCTCCCTTCTGCTGCCAGCCCCGCGGCTGCGAGACGGGTGAGCCCCTCTCGGGTCCAGCCCTTGTTCCCTGCTCCGCAGTGTGTCCCGGGAGCGGGCTCGGAGCTGGGACATGTCCCCGCTGGGGTGGCGAGGTGGGTGCTATGAGCAGGACACTGCGTCCCCCGGCCGAGCCCGAGCTTCCTTCTTTCCTCCAGGGGAGATATTTGAGCTGAAGGCGGAGCTGAACAGCGACAAGAAGGAGAAGAAGAAAGAGGCCGTGAAGAAGGTGATAGCGTCCATGACCGTCGGCAAAGACGTCAGGTGGGTTGGACCCTGGGAGCACCTGGACTGCACGGCCAGGCTCCGGACACGCTCCGAGCAAGCGGAGCGGCAGCTCCTGGAGCGCAGCCAAGCAGTCACTGGGGCGGGAGCCCCTGTTTGCAGCCCTTGTTTTGGGGTGGTCGGGCCTGCTTTATCTCACCCCAAACTGCTCTTGGGCCGGGACCGGGCTAGCCCGTGGCCACCATCGTACCTGCTGTGGCCACCAAAACGTTTTGTCCGAGAGCAGCCGCCGGGCGCGGTGGTGCTCGCCCGGCCCTGGTAGTAACGTGGCTGGCAGAGGGCTGGTCCAGCTGCCAGGTGAGTGTGTTGGGGTTCTTGCCGCTTCCTTCGAGTGCTGCCTTGCGGGAAGGAGAAGCAAAGGCCTCCAGGAGCCGTTTTGGCAGGGGGCTGATGCCTGTGCCTCGGGGTCAGTAATCCTTTTGCGGTGAGCGCAGTCCGAGGGATTAGGCAGCTGCTTCTCCCCCTATTTCATCGGCCTGGCAGAGGGGCAGATGGGTCTTTCCCTGCCTCCCTTTTGTCTCCTGCCCTTCCCTTGCTGCAGCTGGTCACACAGACACAGACTTTTGGCTTTTAAAGGGGCATTTGAGGTTTAGGTGGGGCAAAATTATGATCTGGGCCCTATATTTGCAGAATCAAGGGATCCCATCCCTTGCTCCCAGGGTGCTGATGGAGGAAGGTGAAGGGGTCCCGAAGGGGGAAGTTTTGGGCTGGGCTGAGAGCAGCGGCGGGGGCTGGCTCTGCTCGCAGGGAGCCTGTCCTGCAGCACGGGCTGCCGTCCCCTGGAGCTGGCCTGTAAGTTCCAGCTGGTTTTTGCTCCCAGAGAAGCTGCTGGGGGAAAAAAAGACATCTGTCAGCGTGGGATAACTTCTGTGTTAGCCCTCGGCTGGGGCGGCATGTCCTGGGGTGGTTTAACAGTCTAATTGGTCTGTCTTTGTCTTCCACTGCAAAATAGCTTATCTGGCATCTGCAGCCTTAGGGTTGTTAATTCTCACTCACTGAGGACAGGTTTAGAGAGGGGAAGACTCCAAGCTCTGCACAGGCAGCATTATGGCTCTGCAGCTCCCTTCTGGAGTATCATTCCCTTGGGCAGTGAGGCTATTCATTATGCTGGGCCCTTAGGATTAAATTCTCCGAGACCGTAGGATGCGGCGTGGCTGCTTAGCAGTTTGCAGCAGGCAGGATTTAATGTCTGCAAAAGCGTAAGGCCGTTTTGGTGGGTCTGTGCTCAGGGAGCGAGCACGCAGAGTGACTCGTGCTCATAGCTGAGGGCTCTGGCAGCAGCGCAGTCACTGGAGCCTTTCTGCACATCTGGTGATGGCTGGTTAATGTGGCACCTGCTCCCAGTCCAAGGGGAAACTCGCATGTGGAGCTGGGATACAGCAGAGCTCTGTGGGAATGGTCTGGGAGAGCCCAAGTTGTAGGAGAAAGGGAGACTGCTGACACCAGTTGGTCATCAACAAGACTCGTTTATTAGTCGTTTTAGCTTGCTTTTTATACATTTCTTAATTAACCTCATGCATATTACAAAGCTTGAGCTCACGATTGGTTGAAGATAACTTCTGTCTGGCCAGCCCAGATTACAGTAGAGAAGCAAGCAGCTTCTTCATTCTTCCGGTATCAAACCGGTTCCTGTTTGCCTTTGTTTTGTGCAGCTGCATCAACTTCTTTATCTCAAGGAAACTCTGTCCTTTGTCTTACTTAAGCCCTCCGTATCAGCTCTGCCTGGCTATGTCCTTTTTCCATTAACCAGGTTTGAACAATGCTCTCTACACCAAGTGATGTCCATTAGGGACTGCTTGGAGTTGATAGAGATCCATGAAGAAAAACAGGGGTGGGATGGCTTATTTAGTCCCGTCTATAAAGTCACTGAGGAGTAGGCTCAGCTTATGTGAGGACTTGGGGCCTCCTGGCTCCAGGGATGTATTGAGCCCCCATGAGACTGTGGAAGTGGCAGATGATCACACAGGGGTGGCATCTTGCCCTGCTCGCAGCGTGGCCGTGTTCATGGAGCTGTTCTGCATTCCAGTGCTCTCTTCCCGGACGTGGTGAACTGCATGCAGACGGATAACCTCGAGCTGAAGAAGCTGGTCTACCTCTACCTGATGAACTACGCCAAGAGCCAGCCAGACATGGCCATCATGGCAGTGAACACGTTTGTGAAGGTGAGGGGGGGAAGCTGCGTGTCCCTGACACGATCCGCTCTGCCTGCCACGTGCATCTCTTCTGAAACCCTCTGTTGCTCTCACCTTTGAGGATTCAGAGCTTCTCTGCTAGGAGAAAAGGGAGCTGGGAATCTCCTTTCCTTAGGCCTGGAGTCCTCTTGTTTCTCTGTCAAAGAACTAAACTCTGAACCAGCGAGGGGTCCTTTCTGTGGCAGAATCCTTGCCCTGACTTTGCCCTCCGTTCCCTGCCTTCCCCTGGGCTTTCATAGGAGGCTGCCCATGCCGGGTTGCTGCTTACCCAGCTGCAAAGAAGAGAGGGAGGGCAGGTTTCCAAATCTTGTTCTGCACTAAGGGTTCCCTTAGCACTAGATAAGAGAACAAATTCAGCCAGTAGTGCAGGAGAAAATCAGGAGAAAAGCCTGTTCCTGGCAGCAGTACCGTGTTCCGTGCTCTCTCAGTGGTAGCTTCAGTTGTGGGCAGTTCCTATGAGCTTTTAGGGACTCATTTCATGTGAACTTGCTCTCTGAGTCTTCGGAACCGGGAAGGCCCTTGTGGTCTCCTTCTAGGAATCAGATGCCAAAGAGCATGTTTGCTAGGAGCCAAGATGTGGCCAGATCATTTTGGTAAGAGGTTTGGAGGGCTTTGGGGGGAATATGGACTCTGAGAGACTTTTCTTTTTCTTTTTTTTTTTTTTTTTTTTTTTTAAAAAAAAAAGGCAGCAAACCTTGTAGATGCATTTCCTGGGTCAGGTGGTGGCTTTGCCGCTTGGCACATGAATTTGACTTCTTGGTGTGATGACACCTGATTGCTGGAGGTGTGTCTGGAGTGAGAGATGGTGGTGTTAAAACTCTGAGCACCCCAGATCTCAGACCTTTCTTCTGTGTTGAAGCACTCTTGGGTTTCCTGAAGAATGAGGGTTAAAACCTCTAGACTTTAGGTAGTCAAGTAAGAATTTAGTTCCTGAAGCCACCTCTGAAGTCTGATCCAAAGACTAGTGGCCTTGGATATCTGACCTCTCTTTCCTGTAGGACTGTGAGGATCCAAACCCTCTGATCCGGGCTCTGGCCGTGCGGACCATGGGCTGCATCCGGGTGGACAAGATAACGGAGTATCTGTGTGAGCCCCTGCGGAAGTGCCTCAAGGATGAGGACCCTTACGTGCGCAAGACGGCGGCCGTCTGCGTGGCCAAGCTCCACGACATCAACGCCCAGCTGGTGGAGGACCAGGGCTTCCTAGATACCCTCAAGGACCTCATCTCGGACTCCAACCCCATGGTGATTGCCTTTTTGCCTTCCTCATCCTCTATTCTTATCCCAGTGGCAATAAATGCCCTCCTTCATTCGTTCATCTCTGCATGCTGTTTCCCTTGCCCGTTTTTCAGTTCTTCACTGTCTTAATGGGCTGTCTCACGATGGCTGTTGCCAACTGCTGCCGGTTGTTTCCCTTGCCCTGTACCTCCCCTCATCCAGCCTCTCCCAAATGTGGTGTTGTGTTCCCTTTGAGCTCCGTTCCCGTTGGCTGTGCTGCTTTAGCCAGAGCAGGGGACAGCTGGTGGCTGGGGATGCTGCGTGTCCTGCTCCTGGCACTGGGGGACAAAGTGACAAGGGAGCAGCTGTCAGCCTGGGGACACAGGTGCTCCTGGGCCTCGCTGTGAGCCCAGCGGGCCTGGGGCTGCTGGGGGAAGGCAGTAGGGTGGTCACAGGGGCCTGGGGACAGGCAGATGGAGCAGTTACTGCATCTCTCATAAGAGAGCAGCCAGGAAAAGAGCAACACCAGGAGCAGCGGCAGGTAACGATGGGAACCTGCCGCTGTCCCGAGTGGATGCAGGGACAGGACAGAAGGGTCTTGGGATTTGTCTGTGCAAAGAGCTGGGCAAGAGCTGCTGGAGTGCAGCCCTGCGGCTGCCGCTGCTCGTGGGCAGCGTCCGCGGCGCTGCCCTCCAGGGGATGAATCACGGTCACGGGAGCTGTGTGACGGCTCCGATACGAAACCGTGGGAGTGAAAATGCTGCTGCGGCTCCTTCTGAGGCTGCCGGGCAGACGCAGACCTGCCTCCCTCCTGCCGCGGGCGCCCCCGTCCCGCCGCGCTTGCTGTGCCCGGGGGTGGCCGGGCTGCCTGGCCCACGCAGAGGGACTCGGGGCTCTGCTGCTGCCTGGGGGCCGGCAGCGAAGGCTGCTCGGAGCTGGGGGCAGCAGCACAGCCAGGGCTGCACTAGGAGCAGCTGGAGGGGCTCGCTCTTCCTCTGGAATGTTATTCCCAGTGCAGCCTAGTTGAAGTGGATAGTGTCTCCACTGCCTTGGAGCACTGTTATTGTCCCCCATCATTCCCAGATATCCTGAGAGGTTTTCCAAGCATGGGACATGTCCAGTTGACCTAAAGCCTGTTTTTTTGAAAGCTCAGCTCCTTTGAGCTGTTGATCCCTGTTTGCCTGGAGCTAGTCGGGACATAGCCGTGCCATCGGGAATCACTTTATCCCACTCTTCCCTCTGTGTTTCGGTCAGCAGTGCAAGGGATAAGCTTGGGGCAGAGGCTCTTGCCCATGGAGCACGGGAACGTCTGTTGGGATGTGCCTACTGTGCTCCCCTTGGCATCGGGCCTGGGCTCTGCTGCTGGGGCTCCTTTTCCCAGTCTGCAAACTGGGCTCCGTCATACCAGACGTGGGGCCGGGCGGCCTCCTGGGGCCACGTGCTCCCATTGGAGGCGATGCCACGTGGGGCCATGGGGCAGTGGTGGCTGCAGGGCCTGGTGCCCAGATGTCACCGAGATGGGAGTGTGTCCGAGCGGGAGGCTGGCATCAAGGATGCGGCGTGTCCGCTTGCGCCCGCTTCCCTGCAGGATGTTGATCCGCTCTTTTCCTTGTCCCATAACGCGTGTCTGGTCCCCTCTGGCAGGTGGTGGCCAATGCAGTCGCTGCGCTCTCGGAAATAGCAGAGTCCCACCCAAGCAGCAACCTCCTGGACCTGAACCCCCAGTCCATCAACAAGCTGCTCACGGCCCTGAACGAATGCACCGAGTGGGGCCAGATCTTCATCCTGGACTGTCTGGCAAACTACATGCCCAAGGATGACCGGGAAGCGCAGAGGTGAGGCAGGCTCTGGGTGCTGCCAGGACCCGGCTGGAGCAGGTTTGGAAAGGGAAGGGAACAGGCAGGCATTGCGTGGAAGGGCCGCTTGCTTCCAGCGCCGTGTCCTGGCAGGGCTTTACGCTTCCTTCCAAACTGCTCATTAACACTTGGCTTTCTGCTCCCGTTGGCGGAGCAGCAGACATGTGCGTTGGGCCACTGACCCGTGAGCAGGCGTTGCCACCTGGGAGCTGCTGCAGTCACCCAGGGATTGCTGTCCCCTTGCTGGCACCTTTCCAGCTGCCTTAAAATGTGATGGTGCTGGGAGGAGCAGGCTGGGCCCTGGAGAGCTCTGAAGGGGAGTTGCTGGAATTGGGTTCTAGGCAGGCTGGGAAATAATCATCATTGGAGGAGTCTAAGCTGGAGAAACATCCCTTGGGATGGTGCTAATGTGGTGGGCACCTGTCCTGCTCCTAGTGCCTCATTTCTGAGTGGTGTTAGCAGTAATATTGTACCTTAATTAGGAAGTCTGGCTTTGGTGACCTTTCTCTTTGTGTCCCCTCCTGACGTCCGCAGCATTTGCGAGCGGGTGACGCCCCGGCTGTCCCACGCCAACTCCGCGGTGGTGCTGTCAGCCGTGAAGGTGCTCATGAAGTTCATGGAGATGCTGTCGAAGGACCTGGATTACTATGGCACGCTGCTGAAGAAGCTAGCACCGCCGCTGGTCACGCTGCTCTCCGCGGAGCCGGAGCTGCAGTACGTGGCTCTCCGCAACATCAATCTCATCGTGCAGAAGAGGTGCGAGCCCTGGCAGGGCAGGACAGGGGCCCAATGTGACTTCCTCTTGCTGCCAACCTGGTGACTGCGGTAGTGTCAGGGCTGGTTGACACCCTTTTCTGTGGGTTTTATCTCTTCTCTAGTAGTAAAACTCAAGAATTAGCCTAGAGAATCAGGAGAGGGACTGGGCAGGGAGCGGCAGGTGGAATGGCGACGAGCTGAGACCTTGGTTTCATTGTTACACATCTAGTGAGATGCATGGTGAAGCAGGGCTATTTCTGCTGGGTTGTTTCTGTGCAGTCGTCCTTCTCAAATGAGCATGTGCTGAAAGGTCCCTGTGTCCCCTTGCCGTGGCTGGGAGGTGCGTGAGGCCCCGCGCACGTGCCCAGAGTGCTGCAGCCCGCGGGAGAGCTGCGCTGCGGGCAGCTGACTCGCTCTCCTACCAGTTACCACCGCTGTGGGCTAATAAAAATAGCAGCAGCTTCTGGGAGGAGTGGAAAGCAATTAGCGTCCCTGCGAGGGGGAACGGGAGCAACCGGCTGCCTCCTTGGGGTTGGGCAAAGCCTGTCCCTTTCCAAGCTGTCCAAGGAGGATGCTTTGATGTGAAAGGCCTGGTTTCCTCCCGAGGGATCGGGATTTGCAGCCCCAAGATGTCCCTCGCGACCTTGGCAAGACGATCGGCCCCTGTTGTCTCGCATGTGTTCTTAGTTGGCAGCCAGGCTGCGCTCTGTTCCCTGTGCATCAGCAAAGGGGAGCCAAGGGAGTGCTTCCTGGGGGAATAAGCACGGATCTCGGGTTGCTTGGCACTGAACAGCCCCAGAAACCTTCCTGCACCCACGGCCTAGGAGCCCCGTCCTGCTGGCCTGCCGCTGCGGGGTTTCCTGGGGCTGCTCGTGCTCGGCTCAGCCTGGCCTCTGCCTGCAGAGCACCCTGGATGTGGGAGCAGCGGTCAGGTCTCGCAGACAGTTTTGCCACAAGAGGAATCATATGATACTCCTCTCCGTATCCTGAAAGCTCTGCAGAAATCCGTGGCTTCCGGAGGCTTTTTGCTGTTGCTTTCTGTGGTCAAAGTGAAGGTTATGAGTGTCCCTTAATTCCTGCCCCTTGTTGTCCTCCAGGCCTGAGATCCTGAAGCACGAGATGAAGGTGTTTTTTGTGAAGTACAACGATCCCATCTATGTCAAACTGGAGAAGCTGGACATCATGATCCGCTTGGCCTCCCAGGCCAACATAGCCCAGGTTGGACAGCCGCGTGCCGCCTCGGCTGGCTGGGTGGGCACCAAGGAGGGCACGCAGGGGAGTTCTGCACTGTGTTTCCCTGGGAAAACTGGCGCAGAACTGCAGAAAGACCTGGCAGTGACAAGGGAGGGGTGTCTAGGGGGCTACTTCTGCCCCGATTATCAAGCAAGATCTGAACTGGTGCTTACAGGCACTGAATTAAGTTACAGACGTGAACATAGCCTGTGTCTTTGCAGAACATTAAGGCATTGGCCGTATCACCCAATCTGCTGTGGTCACTGGCCCGTGGTGCTGAGTGTTAGGGAGCATGCTGCAGTGTTTTCCTTTTGATCCGTCCATCCGAGACTTTGGGAGCGGCGCTCTCACTGTGCCGTCTTCTTGGCAGGTGCTCGCGGAGCTGAAGGAATATGCCACGGAGGTGGACGTGGACTTTGTGAGGAAGGCGGTTCGAGCCATCGGCCGCTGCGCCATCAAGGTCGAGGTGAGTGCTGGCACGGGTCAGCGGGCCGGGAGAGCAGAGCTGGTCACAAAGCTCGGGTGTAGCTTGAGCTGGCTGGGGAGAGCAGCAGGCGCCTCCATGTCCCCTCGTGCTGCTGCTGGCAGCTGTGGCTGGGCAAGGGCGCTCCCAGGGAGCTTTTTCCCCCTTGCCATTTGCTATGGAAGCCTTTTCAGGATCCCTGCGCACACCGTGTTTGGCTGCTCACAACAGACTGGGCTGCCAAATGTGCCTTAACGTGTTTAGGAAGCAGATTATACAAGTGTCCTGTATGGAGACTGCGGGAGTGCTGGGAGCGAGTTAATCCCTTAGCAAAGGGGACGGGAGGGGGTTGCATCCACTCAGAGGTAATTTGGGGGAAGGGATTACTCGAGACGTTTCTGCAGTTCCTGCTGCGCTTTGCCCTGGCTCTGTGTGGCTGGTGAAGAGCCGTGCTTAGAGACAAGGTCAGGTGGGTTTGAGCCAGCCAATTTTATATTGGATTAATGCAGAGCATCGCAATTGCATGACAAAAGCACCTTAACAGCAGCAAGGCAGCTCGGAGAGATGGAGGAGGAGACGCGCTGGGGCCAGCGTGTTTTTTTTCAGCTCCCACCAGGGAGCTGAGCTGGCCCGGCTTGCTGCTGCTAAACCAATCCCTCTGGTCTGCCAGCCAGCCTCTTCCAGCAGGATTTATCACCATGACATTCTCCTTAGCTCTGCTTTCTCCTTGCTGTTAACCCTGAGGAGTGTGGCTGTAAAGATCCAAGCTAAGGCAAAGTTTAGGAGTCTCCTCTCTCAGAAAGTCAGGGAGACACCCTGGATCACTCCCGGCCCTTGGAGCAGGCACTTGGATCCTGCGGGAGGGATGGGGTGACCCCGGCCCAGCTTTGAGGAGCGGGAATGGGAGGCTGTGCTTGCGCACCCTCCGTTGGGATTTGGGAGGGATGGGGGGAACAGACTGCAGCAAGGAGGGGATGTGAGGAGGGCGGCGGGGGCTTCCGAGGGGGACACGTGAGAGCCCCAGCATTTGACCGAGTCCCCCAACAGCAATCGGCTGAGCGCTGTGTCAGCACCCTGCTGGACCTCATCCAGACCAAAGTCAACTACGTGGTGCAGGAGGCCATCGTGGTCATCAAGGACATCTTCCGCAAGTATCCCAACAAGTACGTGGTTCGGCGCGCGGGGCGAGTGCTCCCCGGGCGGCACCGGCCACGCTTGGTGCCCATCCGTGTGAATGGAGCCCTGGAGAGGCTGAGGGCTGGTGGAGGGCTGGGCTACTGCTCCCTCCTGCCTGGCAGCCCGTGTTGAAGCTGCCTGGAGCCCCGGGTTGCAGCGGGCTTCGTCAGAAATCAGCTGTGCATCTTTTCCTGGCTGCCCATGTCCTCGCAGGCCAGGGAGAGGACACGTGGGAAATCTGCTCTGAGTTGTGCTAATGAGCTAATGTGTCTCCAGGCATTAACATGGGGACAGGAGAGCCTTGCACAGCCTAGACCGTGTCCTGAGTTGCGTTGGCTAGGCAAAAGCTGGCAGAGACCTTGAGGCTGCTCACATTGACATCAACCATCTCTGGCTCTTAATTCGGTGGTCCTGGTGGTAGCATCAGTGCAAGGACTATGGAGCTGCCTGAGATGGGGGTAGAATAATCTCATGTGGCCTCTGGGGAAGAAGCTGGATGGGTTTTTGATTGCAGTAGCTCCAAAATCCTCCTGTCCAATGTGCAAGGGTAGCTGGAAGCGAGGGGAGACCTCAGGCTGATCCATCACAAGTGGGCGACTGTCATGTCCAGGAAGTAATGAACTAATAGCAATAATAGTTACTAATGAACAGAATTAGTAACGAACAGGAAGTCGGTGCAAATCTCCAGTATCTCAGGGCTGCTGCGGAGCTGGAGCGAAGATGGAGACGGGCTGAGAGGTGGATTCTGCAGAGGGCAGGGCGAGCAGGGGCACGTGCCCCACATACCTGAGGGCTTGGAGGGGTCAGCGTGGACAGTGCCAGCACTGGGGACCAGCCGGTGGCTGGATCCCTCCCTGAGAGCAGCACGAGCGAGCTGGGAGCGCTGGCACCCTTGGCGATGCCCTGGCTCCCAGGCTGCCGGGGGTATCAGAGAGCCTGGCCAGGTTGGGCCTGGGCTCCTTCTCTTTATTTGGTGAGCGTGGGCCATGTTTTTGAAGGTACGAGAGTGTGATTGCCACCCTGTGCGAGAACCTGGACTCCTTGGACGAGCCCGAGGCCCGGGCTGCCATGATCTGGATCGTGGGGGAGTACGCAGAGCGCATCGACAACGCTGATGAGCTCCTGGAGAGCTTCCTGGAGGGCTTCCACGACGAGAGCACCCAGGTAGGGAGGGATGGGGACACCGTCCCTGGAGAGACGGCTCCTCTGGGTGAAGGGAGGCCTGATCCATTGGTAACCCCAGTTGGTTGTGCCATGGGTGAGTTGAGGGTTTGGTCCTTCAAAGTCGTTCCTGTCTCATCTTGGTCAAGGCAGCGACTTGGTCCAGAACAAGGGGCTTTCCCCCACTCCTGTGGCTGAGAATATTTTTGTGTACCTGAGGCTTTTCTTGAGGAGGAAACCACAAAAAAGCTTGTGCTAATATGCTTTGAAGAAAGCAACCTGCTCCAGCAAGTTCAGGACAGTTGTTTCTCGCAGGCTTTTGGACAAGAGTGCTCTGTTGGTCCTGGCTGTAGACCATACATATTTGTCCCATGAGGTACCACGTTGCTGGTGTCTCCCTTAAAAGTTGGAAGGGAGCAGCTGGTCGCTTGGTCCATTCCTCTGTGCCAGGACAGGAGAAGCCTTTGGGGACTCCGGTCTGTGAGGGCCTGAGGAGCAGGAACGGGGCTGCACCTCTTCCCTCCATCCTCTCCATCACACAAGCTGCAGGAAGGGAACTCGCCAGGTTTTTGGGGACCTCTTCTAGTTTGGGTGAAGACACTGTCATGGGGACGTAGCTTCTGCTGCTTCAATTGCCGCCTCCTTGAGGTGGGACAAGTGGCTTCATAGGTTTTCATTTGGCAACTTTGAGTGTCACCTGTGGTGATTTCTATCTGCTGTATAAAACACCATGGAATTAAGTCACAGCCAAGTGAACAGGGAAGGCCTGGAATAACAGTCACTGATCCCGCCTACGCTGCCTCGGGTCCAGGGGGACAGCCGGATGGTTCCCGCTTGCCTGTCTGTGACTCGAAGGGTGCTCTGAGCTTCATCTTCTTGGGACTGGGGGAGTCCCGGGATCTGACCCAGTGCCCTCTGCCAGCCCACGGCTCCGGCAGGCTGCGAGCGCAGCCATCGGCTCCGAAGAACCTTCAGACTCGGCTGAGAGCCGTCCCCAGAGCCCTGAGTGGCGTCACCGCTGCCCAGTGGGTCACCCTGTGACGGATCTCGAGAGAGGCCGCGCGTGCGGGGAAGCTCCCGCGCTTCTCCGCCAAAGCTGTGCGGGTTCTCCCCTCCCTTCCCGACGTCGCGTTTCTGCTGCAGGTCCAGCTGCAGCTGCTCACGGCTATCGTGAAGCTCTTCCTGAAGAAGCCCACGGAGACGCAGGAGCTGGTGCAGCAGGTGCTGAGCCTGGCCACGCAGGTGCGTACCCCGCTCCTGGAAGTGCCTTGTCGCTCCTGAAGCAGCGGGAATGTTGTGGGAGTGCAGTGCCCGTCACGAGAGTCTCCTCATGCCCATTAGCATTAGATGGAAATGCTGGTGGCTAAACGGGAGTCTGCTGCAGCACGGGGCATCGTTGTGCCCCATCTCCCTACTAGCACCAGTGTAACAACGTGGGTACCCATGCAGCCCTGCAGAGCAGAGGCACAACATGGGCCAGATTTTCCTTCTAACGCTCTGACTTAGGTGGCACAAGATATTTGTGGCCCAAAGACACTCTGAAGTGCTCTGTTTGCTGCAGCGTTCCTTGCCTGCCTGCCCTGGCTCTAACCACCGTGCTTCCTGCAGGACTCGGACAACCCAGACCTGCGGGACCGCGGCTACATCTACTGGCGGCTGCTCTCCACCGACCCGGTGGCTGCCAAGGAGGTGGTGCTGGCGGAGAAGCCCCTCATCTCCGAGGAGACGGATCTGATCGAGCCCACGCTGCTGGATGAGCTCATCTGCTACATCGGCACGTTGGCCTCCGTCTACCACAAGCCTCCGAGCGCCTTCGTGGAGGGCAGCCGAGGGGTCGTGCACAAGAGCTTGCCTCCACGGACAGGCTCGTGAGTGTCTCTGCTTGCTCCCCTCTGTCCCGCTCCTGCCCAGGCTGTTTCTGTGGCCTGTGTTGAGTTTGTGAGGAGCTGGGCAGCTCAGGGCTTGCTCGCCCAAGTGGGACTGCTGCTCCATGCTGGGCCTCTGTGCCAGAGCTGGTCGGTGTTGGCGTTATGTATCGGCACATGCAGCTCTCTGGAATCACAGGGCTCTTTTTCCTGCGTTGAACTGAGCCATGGTGGATATCACAAACGCTCTGGCAGCTCCTGTCGTGCGGGACGTGGTGTCTCAGTGGTGTCACCCGTGCTCGGGTGTTAAAGCCCCCCGCAAGGCTCCTGGGAATGGGCTCTCCTTCATGCCTGTATCCCCAAATAAGGTCTCCCTGTAGCAGCAGGGCTGGTTTGTGTTAAGCACCATGCTTGCAAGCCCTCTGCAGTGACTTTGGATTTAAATGGAAGCTGAATCTCTGTGAGAGGGTTTTGAATGTTGGGATCATCACTGCTGGGACAGGACATCTTTGTGAGTGTTCAGTTGGGCAAATCACATCCCTCCCACCTCCAGTTGGGACTGTTGGCTCAGCAGAGCTTTTTGGCATCGCGTTTTTCACGCTTCTTTTTCCTGTCCCTCTCTCTAGGAGTGAGAGCGCGGAGAGCCCCGATGTGGCCCCTGCGGGTGTCCCGGCGCCGGAGCAGCCGGCCGTCATCCCCACGCAGGGCGACCTGCTGGGGGACCTGCTCAACCTGGACCTGGGCCCGCCGGTGAGCGGGCCGCCCATGGCCGCCTCCTCCGTGCAGATGGGCGCCGTGGACCTCCTCGGCGGCGGCCTGGACAGCCTGGTAGGTGGCGGCTCTGTGCGCTCCCGCCTCGGCGGGTCCCCGTGCCAGGCTGCCAGGGCGTCGCGCTGGGGGCTGCCGCCCGCAGCCGCTTCGGCCGAGCCTGGCCTGTCCCCGCAGAGACACCTGGGCTGGTCCCTGCCTTTAGCAGTGAAGGGAGCAGAGAGCTCCGCAACCTGCCGGCTCATCCTGACGGATGGACGAGGCAGCTGGAAAGGGCAGGGATTAGCGATGCCTTTCTCGGGCCTATCTGCTGCCCTGGCAGTGATGTTCCTCCGCAGCGCAGGGCTGGGCCAAGATCCGCCCGCACGGGGTCTCCTCCCGCGCTGGGAGAGCTGGGTGGCTCCTTGTCATCCCGCAAGCGCAGCAGCAGCAGCGAGAGGTGGCCCCGCGGGCACCGCTGCCCTGCCCGCAGCAACCGGCTTTGCGCAGCCAGAGCCCCTGGTGCTGTGTCCCCAGGTGACCAGCCGGTAGGAGGGGACAGTTCTAGGCCTCGGAAGGGCCACTGCTGCATTGTCCCAGGCCTGTGGTCATGGCTGGGACATGGCCATGACTTGTACCATGTGAGCCACCACAGTCTCGTGCCTGTGCTGTCCCCAGCGACCTGCCCGGGCTCTGCTGGCCCCAGAGGGGCAGAGCCACCACGTGAGACACCAGTGGATGGTCAGGCCGGCAGGACCGCTGCACTAACGTCTCTTCCCTCCTGCCTTTCTCTCTCTCCTTACCTTCCTTGCCTCTCCTCTCCTGGCTTGCGTCTCTGCATGCGGCTGGCTCTTCTCTCCACCTTGCCTGCTTCCGCTTGGAGATGGGGGACGAGTCGGAAGGGGTATGGATCAGCCTTTCCTTGGCTTCCTCGAGCAGCCCAGGCGCCCGTGCCGGCCCTCCCTGTGCCCTGTCTCCCCTGGGTGCCCCGAACCTCAGAGCAGGGGCCGAGTCCGGAGCGGCACCGTGACAGCGTGGGGCATCCCAGGAGCCCGGTGCTTCCCGCAGGGAAAGCTCATCCCCTCCCGCTGGCCCCGGGCGCCCTGGGAGAGGCGGAGAGCCGCCACGTGTGAGCGGCACCCGTGACCTCCCGGGGACTTTTGCTCCCGGCCTCTCTCTGCTCTTGCTCTGTGCGCCCCCAACGCGGCGTCTGCAGCGCCGGGAAGAGCAGGGCGACGCAGGGGCTCGATGGGCCGATGCCCCCGCGCGGCAGGACCCGCGGTGCCGCCCGGGGCAACCCCGGTGAGCCCAGGCCTCGGCTCCCTGACCAGGGGGGCTTCGTGCGGCTCCCTCTCCACGACGCGCCGGGTGCTGCCCGGTCCGCGCTCACCGCCTCTCCCTTTCTGTCTCTCACAGCTGAGGAGCGATGTGGGAGGCAGCCCTGCCGTGAGTGTGCTCTTCCTCCTCCTCCTCCTCGCTTGCCTCTGCCCCATGGGACCCCCTTAACTTGCTCCCTTGTCTCCCACAGATGGGCAGCGGAGGCAGCTTCGCGCCGGCGCCCAGCACCGCAGCACCCGCCAACCTGGGGGCACCCATCGGTGGCGGCCTCGGAGACCTCTTTGACCTCACCGGAGGAGTGGGTGCCCTGTCAGGGTCCTACGTGGCACCCAAAACGGTGAGTGGGACAGGAGGCCGAGCCGAAGCTAAGCTGCTGGCCAAGGCTGGAGCTGGGGCACCGAGGAGGGTAGAGAGCCCCGGGGCCCCATGCGGCTGGTGGGAACCAGCCCATTGCACCCACGTGCTGGGAGAGGGTCAGCAGCAGAGGGGACACTGCAGCAGGGACTGGAAGGCAGGTCCCTCCCGCCGCGCTCACCTGCTCTGCCTCCAGGGCCTTGCACGTGCCTGGGCTGAGCTCTTGGGAGGGATGGAAGTAATAGATGTGCTGCCATCTACCTGGTCCTGTCTGCTTTGCCCACAGGAGTCTGCATCCTGGGGGCGCTTGCTCTGACATCCCAGGGTGTCTGGAGCAGTGGAACATTGTGGGATTTCCATGTCCTTGAGTGCGGGAACCCTGTGAACCAGTTGCTCAGTTCAGCTCCTCTGCAGCTCGTGTTTCAGATTGGGTAAAGCCACGTGGATTTCTTGTGTCCTTAATGCAGGTCTGGCTCCCTGCCATGAAGGCCAAGGGGCTGGAGATCTCTGGCACGTTCAGCCGCCAGGTGGGCTCCATCTCCATGGACCTCGTGCTAACAAACAAGGCCCTGCAGGTCATGTCTGACTTTGCCATCCAGTTCAACCGCAACAGGTAGGGTCCCCGGTGCGTCGCGGCTGCCGGCGCCGTCCCCGCTCCGCTCTGCGACGGGCCGAGCTGCTCTCAGGGCTTCGGCTCTGCGGGGCGGCCGTGGCAAAGCCTGGCAGCACCCGGCAGAGTCCTCTGCTGTTTTAAGTGAGGCTGTCGGGGACGAGCGTGAGGTTTAGTGCCTGGAGAGCCGAGGCAGCCGTTGGGCAGCCCGGTGTGTGCAGTGTCCCCGGGGAGGGCGGCCCTGCCCGGTGGGTTCGCGTGGAACCGCGGCGGGGGCAGAGGGCCGGCAGGAAGGGGCTGTGAGCGGGTGTGCGGCCGGGAGGAGCCTCTCGTGATGATCCTTCTCTTGCTGATGGCTGTGGCGGTGATGATCAAACCAGAGCCTCTAAGAAGTTGGCTGAGGAGGCTGTTCCTCCGGGCAGGGTGGGGTCAGGCTCTCTCTCCCTGTGGTTACCTGATTCTCCGCTGACCATCCTGATTCTGGCTCTCTCTGGTGTCCTCGCAGCTTTGGCCTAGCCCCGGCAGCTCCGCTGCAGGTCCACGCGCCTCTCGCCCCCAACCAGTCGGTGGAGATCTCCTTGCCCCTGAACACAGTCGGCTCTGTCATGAAGATGGACCCACTGAACAACCTGCAGGTAGGGCATGGCCCCGGGGTCTCCTCTGTGCCCAGACACCAGCTGGGCACACTTGGGGGGGACACTTGGGTCAGTGCAGCCTGGGCAAGAAGGGTGTCACGGGGCTGCGGGGGGGCTGTGCGGGGAGGAAAGCAAACGAAGGGGAGCTGGGAGGATTCGTGACAGCAGGAAGCCAGCAGGAGAAAGTGCTCAGCTCATCGTCCTGCCTTTCCTGTCGGCTGTGAATTTGATATCGAGCTCTGCTGCGAAGTGCTCTGTCCGCAGCGGAAGCTCCGTGTTGACGTGTTGCAGACGCCCAGCTCCACGGGGATGGGGGTTTTGCGGGAGGACAGGAACGTTTGCCTGGGCATCGCCCGCCCGCCCCATGCGCGAGGAAGCGCTGACGTCCTGGTGTTTGGGTCTCCTAGGTCGCCGTGAAAAACAACATTGACGTGTTCTACTTCAGCACACTGTATCCGCTACACATCCTCTTCGTGGAGGACGGGAAGATGGGTGAGTGGGGGCGTGGGAGCAGCCGCAGAGTCCTGCACTTTAGCCACCCGTCACTAGGTGCCTTCGCGGCCTCGGCGGCCTCCCAGCTGCCTTCCCTGCCTGAGAGAGCTTGATCCCGCCAGGATGCCGGAGCAGGCTGGGTTGGTGCAGGCAGCCCAGGGCCAGCATGACCAAGCTGTGGCCACCTGAAGGTGCCCTGAGCCACTTTCTAAGAGCTCGTTGCCACCAAGTCCCCTCATTTCACTCTTATGTTGCTTCCTTTGGCGCTTCCTCTTGAAGCGAATTCAGCTTGCTAAGCCAGCAGAGCAGGCAGTTTCCTAACGCTGAGTGAGGCTGATCCTGGGAGGCTGCTGGAGGGGAGGGCAAGGAGAGTGGAGCCCTCCCTTTCCCGGCTGCATGGGGACACGGGCCTCTGCGTTTGCCCCATGCTCGGGACTGCTTTGGCTCTCACTGCGCTGCTCCCTTCCCTTCCCGCAGAGCGGCAGATGTTCCTGGCCACGTGGAAGGACATTCCCAACGAGAACGAGGCCCAGTTCCAGATCAAGGACTGTTCCCTCAATGCAGGTGCGTTCGGCCCCTTTGGAAGGGCCCAGCTCAGCTTGTCCGGGGGCTTTGGGCTGCCCTGGGTGACCAAGGGGTTATCCGAGTTATCCCAGCCAAGGCTGTGAGCACCATGAAGCGCCCTGTGTGGACGGAGGTGGAGAGGCTCCGTGTGTGCTCCGTGTCCTCAGGGGCAGCAGAGCATCACCCGGGGCTGTTGAGCCACCAGGACCATGGTCAAAATGAGACTCACAGTCACCCCAGCTCAGGACTTGGGGCAGGAAGGTCCAGGGCTGTGTGTGCAGAGGTGGCAGCAGGCAGAGCCAAGGAGCTCGCTCCTGTTTGGCACTTGAGTTCTTGCTCCTCTTTGCCCTTAAGGCCTCTGAGTTGAGGTGTGCTGGGACGGTGCCAGGTTGTCCCCTGCCTGCCAGGGTGAGATGCTGCTTGTGCAGCATCCAGCCCCCGTGGGCTGCCCCACTCTGAAGGGCAGCCACGTCTCTGCCCGCACAGACGCCGTCAGCAGCAAGCTCCAGGGCAGCAACATCTTCACCATCGCCAAGAGGAACGTGGAGGGCCAGGACATGCTCTACCAGTCGCTGAAGCTCACCAACGGCATCTGGGTGCTGGCAGAGCTGCGCATCCAGCCCAGCAACCCCAGCTTCACGGTAGGGCCTCTCCGAAACACTCCCTGCGTCTGGCCCGCACTGCCCCCCACGCTCTCCTCGTCCTTGCTCTCTGCTTGGGAGCTCCGGGAGGGTGGCCCGGTCCCCGGCAGCCCCCGCCATGGTGGGACGCAGCGGTGGGAGCAGCCAGCGGCGCTGCCAGCCCTGTCTTCAGGTGCTGACGCGCACCGTGGCGGGGACAGCCAGCCTTTTTGGTGGCCAAAGTGTTGCCGTGAGCACCCTCCCCTCGCCAGGCCCACTGGCCCTCCCGGGACGGCCTCCACCAGCCGTCGGCTCCGGTCCACTGACCTTGTGCAGACGGGGCAGCGCGTTGCCGTGCCGAAGGGTAGCGACCGCCGGCCACGGGGTAGCGACCGCCGGCCACGGGGTAGCAACCATCGGCGGCACTGCCACCACCAACAGAAATGCTTGTGTGGGGAGGAAGTTCCAGCCAAGTGACAAATATGGAAAGCAAAGAAAAAACCCCAACCTCAACCCCCATCCCCTGCAAGCAGAAAGGGCCGTGCCCGACCGGGCTGCCTGGGGCTGCCGCTGTGGAGCCGCTTCCCGTCGCTCCCGTGGCCTCTTGTTTGCTTGGGTTGCTGCGGCCGTTGCGCGGTGACTCACTCGCCTCTGTCTGTCTCCGTTTCCGCTGCATGGCCGCCCGCCCGCCCCACGCTGCAGGATTTGGAGGTTCGCGCACTGGTTTGTAGCCCTCGTGGTTGGGGCCGGCTGCTCCCCGGCGCTTCCCACCGCTCTCCCTGCGCTCGGGCTTCTTCTTGGCGCCCTCCCAGGGCTGCAGGGGAGCATGGAGCTGAGCGCTGAGCTTCGCAGGACGCGTGTTGCGTTGTCCAAATTACGCGCTGGCCTAGGCTGAGCTCCCCATCAGAAAATCCTCATCCTGGAGCTTGATGTTCCTCTCCTTGGCCAAACTGAGCCCTTAGTACCTGTGGGCTGCAGCCTCCTCCACAGCTTTGCGAGCCAGCATCGAGCTCAAAGCCCAGCCTCGTTACGATTAAAGCTCTTTGGCAAGCAAATAGCTCTCGGGGCGGCTGCAGCAGGTGAAGTGGAGTCGAGCTCTGCTTTGCTTCGCTTCGCTTCGCTTCCCCGGTGAGTACGGCGCAGGATGTGAGTTGGCGGCAGGGCCGGCGCACAGCTTCCCGCAGGCGGGCGCCTTCCCTATGCGTCACCCCACGGAGGGAGAAGCTGCTTTTGGGGGTGGCGGGGGCTGCCGGGGGCCTTGGGCAGCGCCCGTGGGGCCGAGTCCTGAGACTGTGTTTCCTTCTCTTGCAGCTCTCGCTGAAATGCCGTGCACCGGAGGTGGCTCCCTACGTCTTCCAGGCCTATGAGACGGTGCTGAAGAACTGACAGCCGCAGCAGCGCGGCCCGCGCGACGCCGGCCCTGCCTGCATGTTCCCTCCTCGTCCTTGCACGGAAGAAGCGGGAGCTGGAGCCCCCCTTGTGCTGTGCCGCAGGCGGAGCCACTGCTCCCGGCTCCCAGGGGCCGGGGAGGGAGGCAGGGGCTTCCCCAGCGCTCCCTGCATCCGTGTGGAAATCCCTGTGTGCGTCCTGCAGTGTCCTCCGTGCGCCCGTCCTTGCTCGCAGCTGCGGCGCGGACAGGACGCTGCAGCCCAGGCATCAGTCCCCTCTGCTTCCCCAGGCCCCCGCTGCCTCGGTGCCCTTGTCCCCACATGTGTCCCCATCCCAGCCCTGCACAAATCCGGTGGTGGGTCTCATCCCTCAACGCGGCTGGGGGCTGCGGAAGGATTTGCATCCAGGGCTGTGGAGGGGACTCCTGTGTTCCACGATGCTGGGGGAGCAGCGCAGGGATGGACCGGGGAGAAACACTCCCCCTGCTCTTGGGCCGCTCCGTCCAGATGATACCTTGGCTTCTTCCGCTTGCTGGGTGCTGCCCTCGGCCTCCCTGTCCCCCTTCCAGCCATGATCCCTGGGCTGAGGGTTTTTTCCCCCTCCCCAAGGGGAGCCGTTTCCCAAGGAGCCCCAAGGGCTCGTGGCTACGAGAAGGGCCGCCCCCAGCCACCCTGGCAGGGGAGACCTCCTGGGTGTCCCCTGCCCGCGGCAGCTGCCCTCCTCCCTGCCCCACGGGCACCCGTGGGTGCTCGAGGGGACCTTCTCCCCGCGGTGACACTAATTGTGCCCCCCTCCCCAAAATAAAGCCATTGATCACCCTTCCATAGAAGTGTTTGGTGCAAGTTTTCAGCTCCCGCCAGTAAATACCCAATATATATAATATAAATATTGTGTATGGTGACTTGTTTTAAAAGGACATGGAATAAAGGTGACATTTGCCCCTGGACCTGCTGTCTGCATGGCGGGGGGCAGGTCCAGGCCTGGAAGCAGCAGGACCAGAGGCCGGGGTGAGGGGCAGCTCCTCCGTGGTCTCCTTGGGGCTTGGTGACATCCTGGGGGTGATTCCTGCTCTGCTGCTGGTCTTGGGGTCCTTCTGAGCTCCCTCCCTGCCCGAGCAGCTCCCACTGCCTCCCCTTAGAAAAATGACAGGGACACAGGGACAGTTGGGGTCAGTCGCTTTTACTGGCTGCCGCTGGGGTCTCTACGCAGAGCCACATAAACAGGCGGTAGTTACATAAATAGGCAGCTACGGGCACAGGAACGGCCGGCCAGGGAGCGCGAGAGGGGCTGCGGTTACCGGGGGCTGGAGGAACAAGCACCCCTGTCCCCCAAATATAGACCATGACATGAGCCGTGTGTCCCCGAGTCATCTGAAGGATGGAGGGAGAAGCTGAGAAAAGCTGAGAAAAGTCAGAGAAGAGAAAGAAGAGAAAAGGAAGAAGACAAGACGGAGAGCAGGAAGAAGAGGAGAGCAGATTGCTCTCCCTAGTCTGCTCCTGGGGCTGCCAATGCTCCCCCTGCACCCGCTGATGCTCCTGGTGGGACTGGGTGGCACCGAGGTGCCCGTGGCCCCAGGGCCCTTTGCACATGGCTGGGGGTGGGGGCTCCTTCACGTGACCACCACGTCCCTGCTTCCCAGCCGGGCTCCACCGCACGGGCCTGTCCCGGTGACCAATGGGGTGTCGCAAGGAAGAGGAGCACCCACCACGGCGCTCAGTGCCTCCTGCCCTTCATCCCCCCATGGGGACTCTCTTCTAGGACAGCGGGGCCACCGTGTCCCCAGGGTGCCCCCTGCCCAATCTTGCCTGGCACCTCCTAGCATGGGACCGGGTGGGGGCTCAGGGCCAGGCACCACCGTCGGGTGCCGGGGGCTCGTGGGGCCCCCACGAGGGCTCCAGGAAGGAGGTGAAGACACTGTGCAGCGCCCGCCAGGGCTTGTGCTCCGCGGCGCGGCCATCCCGCGCGGGCTGCGGCAGCGCCCGACAGCTCTGTGGCGTGGGGATACGCGACGGCTTCTTGTCGGGCTGCGTGTCCAGCCGTGGCCTGGCCCCGGGCCACGCAGGCACTCGGCGGGATGAAGGCGCCGCTGCCTCCTCCTCCTCGTCCAGCCTGTCCTCCACCGGCTCGGGCAGCGCCAGCTCCGTGTCAGAGGCGGCGTCGGGGCGCTCGATGCCATCCAGCGTGTCGCTCAAACCCGGGCAATAGCTGCCCTCATCCGAGCTGCTGGAGAGGGGCTGCCAGCGACCATCCCCCGCGGTGCCGTCGGGGCCTGGCCCCGGCGGCCCGGCCAGGCCGTGCTTGCTGAAGAAGCTCAGGGAGGACGAAGAGGACGAGGAGGAGCAATAGGCCGAGTCGGCGGCGGGCGGCTCGGCAGGCGGCGGCCGCGGGCTCGTCTCGGCGTAGCCGTCGAGCTCCAGCTGCCGCGTGTTGGCCCAAAACTCCTCCTCGAGGCGCCGCAGGAGCCGCTGCTCTTGGCCGGGCTCGAGGCAGAGCGGCGCCCGCAGCCGCCGCGCCAGCCCCTCCAGCTCCGGCTGCGCCGGCGAGCGGGGCCGCGCCGGGGAGCGCGGCCGGGGCCGCGGCGGCGGCGGCCGCTCCACGGGCAGCGACGCGCGGCGGGGCGCGGGGCTGCGCGGCGCGGGCGGGCCGCGGCGGGCAGGGCTGCCGGCGCGGCTGCCCCTGGAGCTCCCGGAGCCGCCGGGGCCGCCGGCCCGCGCCCACGAGTGCTGCCCGTCGCGAGCGCGGCGGATGAGCAGCACCGCGTCCCCGCCGGGGCGGCCGTGGCTGCGGGAGCGCGGCGCTCTGCCCGCCGCGCCGGGGCCGCCCCGCGCCGCCGGGCCGCGCTCGCGGGACTGGCTGCGGCTGCACGGGGGGCCCGGCGGGGCGGCCCCGGCGGCGCGGCCGCCCTCGCGCCGCCCCCGCGCCGGCCCCGCCGCGCCGCTCTGCGCCGACGACGCCGACGAGTCGCTGTCGCCCGAGCAGCGCCGCGCCCGGGGGGGCGCCGCCTCGCGGAGCCTGGGGCGGGGGGACAACGGCGGCGGCTCAGAGACACCTCCCCCTCCCCCCACCCCGTGACGGCAGCGGGAGCGGGGACCGGGGACGGCGGCTGCGGGCGGGGGGCAGAGCCGGTCCCTGGAGCCCCCCCCCCCGCCCAGGGCCCCGTTGACCCCCCCGCGTCCCCACTGACACCCCGGCCCCCTGCCCATCCCCCCAACCCGTCCCCGCCCCCTCTTGTCACTCAAGACCGTGCGGGGGAGGGCCTAGAAGAGGCCCCGCCCCTCTCGGGGGGGCCGTGAGGGCCTGGGGGCGGGGGGGGGCAGTCAAGGCGCACGCGCACTGCGGCCGCGGGGGCCGCCCACTGCTGTGGACCCCCCCCCCCAGGGCCCAGGGACACCCCCCGCCCCCCGCCACCATGTCCCAGGACGCCCCCACGGTTTGGGGGGCCATTCCCAGAGCCTGGCACCTCCCAACCCCATCCAGCAATGGGGACCCCCCTCAAACATCCTCCCCCTGGCACCCTGTCCACCTGCCATTGGTGGGAGGGGGAGGGTGACACTGACACCCTGTGTCCTGCCCAATCTTGAACCGCGCCCCCCGCCCCAATACCCTATCACCCTCCCCCACAACCTGTCCAGCCATGGGAACCTCCCCCCCCATCCATCCAGCCTTGGGGACCCCCAGCCCTGCCCAGTCATGGGGAGGGGACACTGGCATCCCCCCCCCTCCATCCAAACTTGGGGACCGCCCCCCCCCCCCCGCTTCCCCGACCACAGTCCCTAGCAAGGGGGGAGGGGCACCCCATCCCCCAACAGCACCCGGGGTGCTGAGCATGAAGCCACCCCCATCCCCCGCCTTTTACCTGTGCGCCCCAGCAGGCGCCGCGGCGTCGCCATCGGGTCCCCGAGGTGCCCTGGTGAGGGAGGGGTCCCCAGGGGGCCGCTTGTCGCGCCGGGGGACACCAGGGCTGGGCGCCGCGCCAGGCGGGGGGCCCTTGTGCGGGGAGACGCTGGGGGCGCGCGGCTGGCCCAGGCGATGGGCTGCGGGCAGAGAGCCCCGCGTCACCGTGCGGGGACATGCGCGGGGACACACGGCCCCACGTGCCCTCCCTGCCCCGGGTCCCTGCTCACAGAGCGCGGCACAGCGGCACGGGTCGTGCTTGTCCAGGTAGTGCTCCAGCGTGTCCCAGCCACCGCCGACCCGCACCATGACATGGCTGCGCAGCACCTGGGGGGACAGCGCCGTCACCACCGCGTCACCCGCCACCCCCCCGAGCTGGGACACTGCACTGGGTGGGGACATGGGACAGGCCTGGAGGAGCTGCTAAGGTTGGGACACAAATGGTGGCAGGAGATGAGGTCCCCATAGGGGTGGCTAGGGATGGAGCCCCCATTCCTGTCAGCTCCAAGGTCTCAGCTTGGCCCTCCCTGGGTTTAATGATGTGACCCGTCGCCCTGGTACCCTGGTCACAGGCTCTCTCTGGTCTGCTGGATGGATGGATGCATGGACCAACGGATGCACACATGGATGCATGGACAAATGGCTGCATGCACGGACGGATGCTGTCACCCTTGGCAGGGGAAGGGGATAATTCCCTGGATGCCAGCGTCCCTGGCAGTGGAAGGGGATGATTCCCGAAGCCACGAGGTCACTGCGGCGGTGCTGCCTCCTACCCGGACAAAGATGAGCGCGTTGGAGTCTCCCACTTGGTACTTGCCCTCGGAGACTTTGACCATGGGGAACTGCGAGGGGCAGGTGCAGCAGCCCAGGATCTCACGCACCTGCGCAAGAGAGCGACCGAGATCGGCGGGTGCCCCACCGCCCCGGAACCCCGCCAGAGCCATGGGAACAGGGGGAGGCCCCAGCTCTGCTGCTCCTGCACAGACACATCCCGAGCCGGGCACAGCGCGTGGGCCGGGGGTGGGGGTGAAATTGGCAGGGATCTACCCCACCGCCCCATCCCGCAAGCCTGGCAAAGCAGTGGCACTCCCAGGTGGAGGCGCCGGGAAGGGCCTGGCTCCCAAAGCGCGGCCAGGCCTTGGGGAGCCTTCCCACATGGAGTTCCCCTGCCTGCCACAGCCATTCCTGAGCGGGCTGAGAACGAGCACAACT